>NW_024080637.1:1794544-2139588 GCF_003009895.1 Hyaena hyaena | reverse complement strand
TCATGGTTTGCCTCTCTCCCTCTCCCCCACCATTTCCCCCCTTCTTCTCCCCCTTGTTCCTCCGTCAAGTTCCTCCTAATCCTCCTATACGTGCACACATATGATATTTGTCCTTCTCAAGGCAAACGTATTCCTAAATGCATTTTAAATGCCTTCTTAAGTGTATTTTCAGGTCAGAGATCCATCTGAGGATCCTTGACAACACATGCGATAGGCCTTGCTACCACTTCCCAGAAAAACAATTATACAAATGCTGGGGGAAAAACTGTAAACACTTAATTATAATGTCAGGATTCATTAGACTTGCAGAAATTCATCCGTGAACATCTAGGTTAAAAGAACCCCTGATTCAGAGTTCAAACCAGAATTTACAAGTGAAATGCAGAGTCATAAAGTACAGAGAAGCAACTTTTATCAGCGAACACAGAGAAGTTTCACGGCAAATTGGCCGAGCGTTTGTTTTCTAAAACTAGACTGCCTGGCTTCAAACCCTGGCTCTGCCATTTGCTAGCCATGCTTCAGTTTCCATGCTCTCCTCCTTCTCCCTTCTGCTGGAGACAAGGAAAGCATAGGCTGAGTCTAGGTACATTACGCTTTTTCCCTACTGTCTGCTGTAACTCATAATGTGTGCTCTGCATCAAATCCCTTCAGCCCTCTTTGAAGCAACCTGTTAAGGGCTATTCTCCAAGATCCAGCATGAGGAGTCTCTTTTCTGTGCCTTTCCCTGAACCCCAGGAAGAACTGATCTCTCCCTTCTTTGTGGCCCACGTCACACTTTGTATAGTTTCCTCTACACTTTAGTGCACACATATGTTCATGGGTCTATGGAAGACACTGCTAGTCATTCTCCCAATATCTTCTATAGTACATGTTTATCTTCTCTAGCACAAGTCCATTTTCCAGACTCCCCTATAGATAGAGAAGATTCTGAATGCCAGTTGTGTTCCACCAATGGATGCATACATGTGAGATTTGAAAAGTAGAAAAGAAACAAAGAAAATTCTTGCTTTTTAGATATTTTCTGCTCACAGGCACGATTGTAGAGACATGAAGTTATCCTGCATTGTACTCCAGTAATTAGCCAACAGTTTAATGATTGTCCAGAGTCTGTTTTAAAAGCAGCACAACTACTTCCTAATGCTGCCTTTCTGATTCCCCAGAATGAAAGCGTGTGGTCTGTTACAGATTCTAGAATCTAGAACTCACCATTTAATTTGGGTCCTGATTTCCACCCTCCTGATGGAGCGATAGTAGCAGCTCCCTCTGGAATTTATCACGGGAGCCTACAACCTACTCCGTCAGGAACATGCAATGATTTTATTAGCATCTAATTCCCACATTAAAATCTTTTCTGCTTGAAATATCTAGAATGGCTTCCACTTCTTGAATTGAAAACTAAATGATAGCGTCTGTCTGTCTCCCTCACCCTGCTGGTAAGCTAAGACCATGTCTCTCATTCATCTTTGCCTTGAGAGGCTTCTGGGCAATGAACCCCTTAAAAAGTAGGTGGAGCCACTAACCTGAGTTGAAGAGGGGCTTGATTGTCAGTGGCTAAGGGCAGGTCATGGATCCGGGTTCACCAAGTGAGCTTTGAGGGCAAAAGTGCCCTCAGACCAGCCAACCAACAAACACATCACTAGCGCCAGAATAACAAAAAGTGGGGATTGAAGAGTAGTGCCAGTTTTGAAACAGGAGACTCAGACTCCACTGTGAAGGGATGGTGCTCTTCTTCACAAAGGCCCTTGCCCCCTTAGGAGATCAATGAAGAAGTCATTGAGAGAATGAAGGAGAAGAATGAAGGGGAAGAGTTTCAGCCAGATGGCTTATGAATATGGCTTCAGGAAAAGTGTAAAGAGTAGAGAAAACAAGTACTGGTTGGCATCATCTCAGGGTCTGAGGCACAGCATGGCTGGAGACCAGGGGTGTTGGCTGTGTGAGGCACAGATGGTTGGAATGAGGAACATAGTCAATGCAAAAATCTAAAGAGCATACAGTGGGAAATCCATGGGCTTTGGAAAACTCAGACTGCCTCGTGATCAAATCCAGGCTGTTGCTAATTTCTGTGTGACCTGAGACAAATTCTTCACACTCCATGGGCCTCTGTCCCTTCACTCATAAATGGAGTTTAAATCCTATCTCAGAGGATCAGCCACCCAGCATGGGGAGGGCCTGGCACACATTCAGCTCTCCACAAGACCCCTTCAGATCCTGTTTCCTGACGTCCCTTAAACCCTGCCTGGTATTCTTTCTATTGTTAACACTTTGCTCTACAGAGTAATTAATTTAGTGTTTTGTTTTCTAATCATGGTGCCTGAAGGTAAGGCACAGAGGTTTGTGAGAAGGGCAATTTCTCAATTCATTCATTTTATTTGAAGAGGCTTAGGGCAATGGGGCGCCTGGGTGGCTTAGTCGGTTAAGCGTCCGACTTTCGCTTAGGTCATGATCTCGCGGTTCGTGGGTTCGAGCCCCGCGTCGGGCTCTGTGCTGACTGCCAGCTCAGAGCCTGGAGCCTGTTTCGGAGTCTGTGACTCCCTCTCTCTCTGACTCTCCCCTGCTCGCGCTGTCTCTCTCTCTCCTAGAAATAAATAAAACGTTAAAAAAAAAAAAAAAATGAAGAGGCTTAGGGCAGGAAATCAGATTCCCGGAAGTGCTTTAGATTGAGGAGAGGATGGGAGGTAGGAGAGAGCCATTCCAGGAAGACTGCTCCTGCCAGCTGGGGAGAGAGTGCAGAACTTGGCCTTGCCTTCCCTGTGTAATCATGTTGTCCATGCTCATCAGTGGGGCTATTAGCATTTGAGTCTAAGCCAATCTTCTAGTGGCTTCCCGGAGGACTCTGGGTTTAATGCAATGTCTCCTTCCACGTGCCCTTCGTGATCTGCTGCAGGTTTATTGCTATGAATTCCTCTACCAAAGGGACGAGAAGGTTTCCACTTAAATGAGAGAGATGGTGATCTCAGATTTGTCATCAGCCTTTCCTCAAGATAGGTCACATTTCCTCAGGGTAGGGCATATCACAAGTTCTTTGGGGCAGGTCTAGGCCCCAAAACACCGGGAAGGCTGTCTGTCCTTTTGAGGAGTCTGTGATATTTCACGTGCTCCTCAGCAACTTCCACGAAGCAAACTGTTAGGTTCATCCAGGACAGGTAGGACTAAGAGAATAAGCCTCACAGGGACTGATAAAGCCCCTGAGATGGTGGTAGTGATGAGTCTCATTTACATAGACATCAACACAGGAGAACTCACCTGTCCCTGATACCTGTTTGAGAGTAGCAATCAGAAGTAGGAAAGAAAACTGCCATGACTAGACAGCCATTATGCGCGCAGCATCGTGGCCAGGAATTCTATAGCTCATGCACACTGGGCATGAAACAGTTAAACTGTCCTACTCTGGGCTTCTCCAGCCAGCAGGAATATTTGATGTTAGTCCACAGGAAGCAGGTCCTAGAGTGAATAATTCCTGCACAGCAGGGGAGCCTTTTTGCAGGTTCAGCCTGTCTGGGAGATGCTTTTTTTCTTGTCAGGGAGCCAGCGGCAATAGCTTTTGGCCTCTCTCCTGCCCTGCCCTTCCCCCCACCAAAAGCACAGCCCAAGGAATCCAACTCTCACGGAGATACTCAGAGTGTGGGGTGGAGATCCACAGAGCTCCTGCTGTCCTTTGTGTACAACAGAGGAAAACAAACCTCCTTATTAGATATTGATGACTGTCTTTATGTACAAGCCCCTGCACAGGGAGCCTGGGATTTCTCTACCATCACTTTAAATAACAACCCCCCATGGAAGTGACCAGTCTACCTGAGCCAGGTACAGACAAGGAGGGACTCAGAAAGGCATGAGGGCGTGAAAACAGGGTGACCAGGAAGAAGAGTCTCAAGATCAGGGGGTTCTGCGCTCCCTGACGAGTGACTATTACCACAGCAGGGATTGGGGTGGGATATTGTTGAAGTATGTCAGGTGTGTGTATATGATATACCTCTTTAGCAAACTGTGGATGTTGTGCTTACAGAAGGGAAGAAGAGAGAAAAAAGGAAATAATAAGCAAGATGCCCCCTCAGATATTATTCTCCAGGAATATCTGGCTTTGAGCCTATCCCAATAATTCTTACAATCAGAATTCTCATAAGCCGTCTCCCTTTTAGTGCATGGCCTTAACAAGGGCTATTTCCATTGTTTCCTGCCACTCACTTAAGAAGAGTGTTTTATCTATTCTTTGTAGAAACACCAGGAGATAGGCTCACTAGGTTCATTTTACAGACAAATGAACTAAAGTGCAAGGGCATTAATTGAATTGCCCAAGGTGACATAATATATCAAGTAGCAGAGCTAAAATCCAAGTTCAAATACACCTGATTATTTCCAAACTTGAGCCTTATCTACTAGACCATGTTGAACTCCTTGATCTGTGTTCTAGTTTGCAGAATGTCATCTCAGAGAAAAAGAGGCTGACTCTAGAGGGAAGAAGTAGGAAAAAATAAATAAATAAACACAAAGAATTCAATAAAAATAAAAGAGACAAAATATTTGCCAATGCAGGCATTTTGACAGAGAGAGGATAGAGCCGGCAAACAAGTACATCATTAGTTATTAGGAGACACCAGTTAGGGGCGCCTGGGTGGCTCAATCGGTTAAGTGTCTGCCTTTGGCTCAGGTCATGATCTCATAGTTTGTGGCTCAATCCTTGAGTCGGGCTCTGTGCTGACAGCTCAAAGCCTGACGCTTACATCAGATCCTGTGTCTCCCTCTCTCTCTCTGCCCCTCCCCTGCTTGTGCTCTATCTCTCAAAAATAAATAAACATTAAAAAAATTATTTTTTAAAAAAGCACCAGTTAAACTTACCTTGAGAAACTTCTACATGACAGCTAGCATGGCTACAGTTAAAAAGATTGATACCGTCAAGTGTTGGTGAATATGCAGAGCAACCAGAACTCCCAGAGAATGTAGAACAGTACAAACACTTTGGAAAAGTGCCAGACAGTGTCTTAAAAAGGTAAACACACACCTACATATCACCCAGCTTTTACACACCAAGGAACTTATTTAAATGAAAATATACGTCCTCACAAAGATTTGTACATGAGTATTCATAGTAGCTATACTTGTGCTGCTTTGTGTACTGTTACAGATAGTAGCATCCATACAATGAAATAATAGAAACTAAAAAAGGGCAAATGATTGATATACTCTACATCATGAATCTCACAATAATTATGCTGACTGAAAGAAGGCAGACAGAAAAGGAGGGCATACTGTAGGATTCCAATTGCATATCATTCTAGAAAATGCACACTGTTCCCCAATGACAGAAAGCACATCAGTGATTGCCTGAGGATGGGGGAGAGAGGGAGAAGAAGCAGATTCAAAGAGATATGAGAAAAACTGGGGGAGGGAATGATGAATATGTTTCTTATTTGACCTATAGTGATGTTTTCATAAGTATAAACATATATCAAAACTCATCAATTTGTACTGGTTATTGTATGCCAGTTGTACCTCCAAAGAAATCAGTAGCAATAGGCTGCTGAGAAGATGCAGCAGTAGGAGGAAAAAAGCAAAATCCAGCAAGGTAAGTAACCTAAAAATAAATGCAATGTAATGGTCAAGAGCCCAAGCCATAGGTTCAAATCTCAGTTCAACTTTAGACAAGGTACTTAACTGCCTCTCTAAAATGCAGATAATGATACTACCTACTTCACAGGATGATTGACACACTCAAATGAGCCATGCACATAAAGCCCTAGACCAGTGCCTGGCGTTTAGTGAGGATTTAGTAGACATTAGCTATTATCATTGCAGAAATCATCTCATTTCATTGAAAGTCAACTTTTTCCTAAAGCATTTCCAGAAAAGGCCCTTTTCCAACCCTTTCTCCAATAGAAAACTTAAAGCCCCAGCCAGTTGACAAATTCAGAGGTGAAACCCGGGGCCAGTGATTTCCAAGCTCAGCTTTTCTGGTGAATGCCAATTCCTCCTTTTGAACATAGTTCCCTGTGGCTCCCTGAGATTTTGCAAGCTAAAAGTGAAATAATATACTTAACTGCCCGATAAAATCATTACTCAATGGTCAGGAAAATAAAGGATAATAAGACTCCCTTTGTGAGGGTTGGAGAAGAGACAAGACACTGAAGCACCAGGCCGGAGCATCATCTAGATTCTGTTGGGCTGCTTTCTCATGGGCATCTGTTTGTTGCCTGACCCATCATTCTAGTTGCCCTGGGTTCCACCAACTAGGCCAGTGTTAATCAGTGTCAAAATTGAGAGGGGAACTGAGGGATTCCATTACAGAAGATTGTACCATCTTGATAGTTCATTTCTGTTTGAGTCATGAACATGGACTCAAGGTTGCTTTCAGGGTTGAACACAGGCTTCTCTATACTAGGCTTGAGCATTTCTTACGGTACAACTTTTATTTTATTTTTAAAGTTTATTTATTTATCTAGAGAGAGAGAGTTTGTGCAAGCAGGGGATGGGGAGAGAGAGAGAATCCCAAGCAGGCACTACACCATCAGTACAGAGTCCCATGCAGGGCTTGAACTCATGAACTGTGAGATCATGACCTGAGCCAAACTCAAGAGTGGGATGATTAACTGCCTGAACCACCCAGGGGACCCTCCAGTACTACTTTTAAGTCCTTCCTTAGCTCAGACTATTAACTGCATGGGGTTACAGCCAGGACGATGCAAGAGAGACTCATTTTGAGAGACTCTAGTGTTGAGTACTAGAGAATTTTGCCAAAATTTCATTCTCTAGTGTTGAGAATTTTTCAAAATTTCAGTTTGAATTTGGACCTCACTTCTGTAGCATCAGTTTCTTAATACCAACCTTGGGGACTCTGCACATTATCTCTAATCTAGGTCTATTGGCCTCTGCCTTTGAGTTTGAAGAGTAATAGGCTGGAGCTGTGAGGCAGGCTCAGTTTTTCCCACCATTGTGGCTCCTCTCTCCACTCCACTACTCACCCGAATGTGCATTTCCCATTTTCCCAGACAGAAATGCACAGCAGAGCTGCTCAGAAGCATCTGGAGGCACGGGGCTTCCTGGATTCTTCCAAATCTCCCCAGTACCCAGGAGGCTGGTTGGTGTACCAACTTAAGGCCGTATTCTTAAGGCACTTGATTGTCTGATTCAACAGTTTCAAATTGCGAACTACAGGTACAAAGAAATTAATTCTTCCAACAGAGCCATAAATCTACCCAGTTCTCTCTCTGCTATCAGCGGGACCCAAATCACTAACTTGCTAGAAGAAGCCACATGTAGCAATGATTTGACATTTCTCTACCAGTCCACCTACAGTTCCCAATTTGTGGGCAATGGTCTGAGTTCTGGCAGATAACTGGTCATCTCTTAACCAACTGATTGTCTGCCACTTAAGAAGGATTGCTAAGATCCTGGCCCCATTTGACAGAGTCCTTTCAACTCCCTGTATCCTGACTCAAGCCAATTTGACAGTCGGAGATCTGTCAGTTGTAACGTTCCACTCTGAGTACCCATTCCTGAACCAGTCAGCACTCTTTTGGTTAGAAATGACAAAGATTCATCTCAGATAAGCTGAGGCAAAGGGAGTCTTCTTGGAAGGATGTGGGAAATGGCACACAGTTGAAGGAGGAGAGTGTAAGGCTTCTGAGTGCAGTGACTTGGCCAGCTTTGTCCACAGCTCTAGGACCAATGCACGGAGCAGAGCGTGCTGAATGTTACAGGCTTGCCACTTGGCCTTGATAAGAGCTGAAATTAGCCCTTAATCAACTTCTCGAAAAGACAGAAGAGAGGACAGTTTATAGCAGACAGCTTGGGGCTGTCTCCCCAGTCTGTTTATTGACAGAACCTCCCTGCCCCATCGTGGTGTCCAGGGACGGTCCCCAGGAAGCCCAGTTCTTACTCAGCCATCCTTCCTCCTGGGAAGGGTTGAATGGTACAGCACTGGCCACAGATCTGCATGTGGCCAGTCACACCCACTCTCTGGCTAATCTGGCCCTGAGATGTAGTCTCATTTCTGGTGGTTGAACTGGTTACATGTAAATATAGATGCTGATGGAGGCTGTTTTTCAAAACGTGTGTGTGGTGGAGGTGGGGGAAAATAGAGGGAGAGGGGAGACAAAGAATGGGGAGGAGAAGGGGAAGGAGGTGGGAAGGAAGGGGGTGCAGAGAAAAGAACAGGTATTATGAGAAACAGAGAGCCAAATTATTTTGAGGTCCTGATCCCAGACCATTGTCAGGCTCAGCAAACTCCCTGTACTTGGGTTCCTTGAAATGCTCCTTATTCCTGTAAAAAATTGACCCTCATTCATATAAGCTAGTTCAAGTTCTTTTCTGACACTTTTCTGACCAACAAGTATCTCCCACCAATAAAAATATGAACACTGAGAATTCTAGAAGCATACAGATTTGCCTATCCATGAGAGGATAACTAAGTGCCATGGTTTTTATTACCCCCTCACTCCTGAAAAGTGCAGTATATCAGACACAAATGATTTTCACTGCAGATAACAGAATAAAACTAATGAAAGCTTAAGAAACAAAGGCATTTTGTTGAACTTAGCTAGGAGAGGGGAGGCAAGCAGCTCCCCGGTTTGCTGCATCTGTTACCAAGCACTCAGACATCCTCAGCTTCCTGATTTTCTGTCTTTGTGTTTGTGATCATAAAAGGCCACCATAGCTCTGGACATCCTGATCACTCGGTGGCAAACCCCAAGAGATATACTTGCCCCCATAGTATGACAGGCCTCATATGTTCCTGGCCCACCCCCAGTCTCCTTCAGAGTCCAATCTATAAGAGGAGCCCAGGATAGAGGTGAAAGTCTGGGACTAGAATTTGAGCCCTTGTTTTTCCTACCCACTGTTTTTCTATGGAAGAGTCACTGAAGCTTTCTGCATCTCCATTTCCAACAAAAAGGAAAACTATTCTTCTTGGTGGTTATAAAAAGCAAATGAGATCATATGTGTAAGTGCACCTAGTTTAATACCTTGGAACTTTCAAGTTTCTCAAAGGATGAGTCTTTCTTCCTTTCTTCCTTCCTGCATCCTTGTTCGAATAGTGGAGAAAGTACGAGGGCTAGCTCAGAAAAATCATGGGCACTGGAGTCAGATGAATTTTACTTCAAGTCTTGGTTCTTCCATTTATCAGCTATCTGACTTGGGCAAATTAATTCCCCTTGTTCACTGACAAATATTTATTGGTCACTCTTCTGCTTGCTGAGGATATAGGAATTAATAAGAAAGACAGAGTTCTGCTCTTTAAAGCTTATGTTCTAGTTTGCTCACTTATTAAGTAAAAATAATAATACTTCACATTCTATTATTCCTATAAATGAAACAATTCATGAAGAATACCTGTGAATGGTAGACACTCAATAAATGCTGAGTCTCTTCCCTCTTTCCCCTTCTTAGGCATTATAGGATGCTGGAAAAGGCATTGGGTTGGATGTTAGAACCCTGGCATTCTATACTAGCTTTGCTGTTAATAACTAGCTGTGCAACCTCAGGCAAATCCCTTAATCTCTCTGGGTCTCAATCCCTTCCTCTACAAAATAGTAGTACTGTATGAAATAATTTGTAAGACACCTTTTGTTTGCATAAGAGTCTGTATTTTTCAAAAACAATCTTTCATCATCGTATATTGTGGTAGAGAGGGGTGTATTAGAATGTCCAATAATTGAAAAACAAATTTATAACTAACATTAATCAAGGACTTACTAGGTCCAGGCCCTGTGTATATCTCTATGCATTTTGCTTTAATCCCGCAGTGACTTTATGAGACAAGTATCGTTATCTTCATTTTCTATGCGGGATCTGAACTTCAGAAAAGTGAATTTTGTCAAAGTTAGTTACTCAGAGGCAAGAGTGGTATTGGTACCCACACCTGTCTGAGTCTAAAAGCCATTAGCTTTGCCCTCCACTGCTGCTATGTGACTGTTAAGAGCTTACTGTAAGACCAGTGGAACATTGTTGGTGCCTCCATATATGAATTAGTATATCACGACAGGAAGGAGTGCCTCCTGCATGGCTGGTTGAAGGCGAGATGCGGACCCTAAGTCTAAGACCCTTCAGCATCCCAGTTCTTGTTCGTGCCTCCCCGACAGCTGTCTCTCCCTAACTCCATTTCTGTGTATGAGTCCATGTGATGGACGGGAAACCAAACATTATTATTCAGGAATGATGTTTTTCAAATTGGACATCTGCTGCTTGTTTATATGGGAGTTTGGCAAGGGTTTCGGTTCGTCATGGTGGTCAGACCTAGAGGAAATAATTAGGTGGTCATGGCAACAAGCATCCCAGGCACACCACAGTGATGCTGAGGAGGGAGCACCGAATGGCATCCAGACGTCCACTCTGCTATGAATGCTCTGGCCTTGGGTTCCTAAGTAGGGCCTCTGCTCCTTCCATTCTAAAATTCTCTCAACAAGAGAATGGAATACTTGATACCATACTGAAAAATCTAGGTCCTGAGATCCAAAGAGGGGTGGCACGGAGACCAAAATTCATACAAAGCTGACAAAGACCAATAAGGGGTGCACGTGTTCACAAGTGAACCCTCCCCTGTCTCGCAAGAATGGTGCCTTGTGCTTGATATCATTCCCTCAGTTAAATCCTCACAACACCATTCATTGGACAGAAGAAGAAACTGAGGCTTGGGAACATGAAATAACTTGCCTAAGATCATACAGCTATTTGGTAAAGGAATGAGAATCGGAACCTTGGCTTAGCTGGCCCTAGAGCTTTTTTCAAACACTCATACTCAGCTGCTATCAGAAAGAACCCTCTCTAGGATTGTTCTCTGCCAGAAGTGGAGTGGGGGCTGCACGAGAAATAAAATGGCACCAGTCCTGAAGGCCATGTCATTGGCTGATGTCCTCTCCCCTATGTTGTCTAACTTGTCCTCTCCCCTACATTGCCCTCTGATGTCGACCTAACCCATCCTAGTATAGGCTGCACATCTTTCCTCACCCCAGGTATTTTAGATCCACCTTCTCTCTACCATGTTTCTATGGAGCCCTAGGCATACGTTGCAGGTGAGTCTGAGTTCAACTCTGTCTTTCTTTGCCTTATTAAAAAAAAAAAATGGCAGAATGTGCAAGGTGCTCTCCAATTCCTGGGTCATGTTTCTTCCCTCTGACTCAGAAGTTGGATTGCTTGTTGCCTTATAGATCTTTAAAGATTTCTGTTCCCCATGGGCATATTCAGAAAAATCCCAGTCTGCAGTGATTTTTCTCCCTTTTTCCCCATTCTTATAATTCTTGCAGAGTCTCATGAGATTATTATATACCTTTGTTTGAGATGGCAAGTTATCTGGCACTTGATGCCCAGTAGGCTCTAGGAATAGAAAATACAGGAATCAGAGGACCTGCCAGGGATCAGTCCCCTTTCTGCCACTAACTAGCCCTGTGACCTTGGGGAAGTCACTAGAATTTTTACATGTGTGAAATAAGAGGTCAAACTACTACTGAAATGTCTTTGAATGCAAATATTTGGTCATTCAAGCCTTCCTCCTAGTAAACAAAATTTCCATTTTCATTGGAAAGTTAAGATTCTTCAATCTGCTCCTCACTTCAGAGTAAACAGTGTTATGTCTCAAATTGATGCAAATTCACAGACCTCTCACTTTGGGGTCTTAATTTTTCCAGCTCACGTTTCCTGGATTCCAAGGAGGTAATCTCTGGTTTTTAGAGAGTTGTCTTTCTGTCTTTCCTGATGGGTAGAATGCTGGGGAAAGGGCAAGTAGAGATGGTGATGGTGCCAATGAAGAAAGTAAACAAGTTAAATGAAACCTTTATGTAATTAAAGACAAGGGTTGGCTGGGTCATGCTGCCCTCACTATTACTACATTTCACTGTGCTTTGGCCACAGTGGATGATGGTATGACAGGAAGAACCCAGTCTTGGATCTAGCTCTATCATATAAGTAGCCTCATAATCTTGGGCAAGTTATGGAACCCCTCCAAGCATCAGTGTCTTTTTCTGTTAAATGTGGATACTGGTACCTTGGGAATCATTGTGAGGATCAGTGGTGAGATAGATAAAACCCTGGGGCCTTGAAATTTAGAAATACATATTGATACACTTACAGATAAATTGACATAATGTATGGAATTTGCTTCAAAATAACTGGGGGTGATGGTCAACTGAGTTTTGACAAGGGAGCCAAGACAATTCAACAATCTTTTCATTATTCTTTTCAACAAATGGTGGTGGGGCAATTGGATATTCACATGCAAAAGAATGAAGTGGGAACCCTACCACACCATCTATAAAATTTAACTCAAAATGGATTAAACACCTACATGTAAGAGCTATAACATAAAACTCTTCAAAGAATGCAAAGGTATTCAACCTTTGTGATCTTGAATGAAGCAACTGGTTCTTAGCTATGATGCTACAAATACAGTCAGCAAGAGAAAAAATGGATAGCTTGGACTTCTTTAGAGTTAAAAACATTTGTGCTTCAAAAGACACCATCCAGAAGGAGAAAAGACAAATTATATGTCTGATAAGGAACTTATATATTTAATATATAAAGAACTGTACATCTCAATAATAAAAAGACAACCCAATTAAATATGGGCAAATGATCTGAATAGATATTTTTCTAAAAAAGGTATACAAATGACTAATAAGCACATGAGAAAATGTTCAATATCCTTAACCATCAGGGAAACGCAAATCAAAAAGACAAGGACACAGAATCATTATTATTAGAGAAATATAAATAATACTCTGTATTATACTATAATGATGAATATATGTCATTAGAATTTTCCAGATGCAGAGAATGTACAATGCCAAGAGTAAATGCTAATGTAAACTGTGAATTTGGGGGGATTATTATATGTGAATACAGGTTCATCAGTTATAACAAATGCACAGCTCTGGTGAAGGATGTGGACAATGGGAATGCTATGCATGTGTGGGACAGAGAGTACATAAGAAATTATACCTTCCTCTAAATTTTGAGAATCTAAAACTACACCTAAAAAGCCAAGGGGTGCCTGAGTGGCTCAGTCAGTTGAGGATCCCACTCTTGATTTTGGCTCAGGTCATGATCTCAGGGTCGTGGGATTGAGCCTCACATCCCGCTCTGTGCTGATAGCATAAAGCCTGCTTGGGATTCTGTCTTTCCCTCTCTGTCTCTCCCCAACTTGTGCGCTCTCTCCCTCTCTCTCTCTCTCTCTCTCTCTCAAAAAGATAAACTTTTTTTACGTTTAGAAAACAAAAAAGTTAAAGCCCTAATAAAATTTAAAACTTTAAAAAATAAATTTAAAAAAAATGTAGGGAAAGATGTGGAGAAATTGGAATCCTTCTACACTGCTAGTGGGAATGTAAAATGGCGCGGCTGCCATGACAACCAGTCTGGTAGTTTCTCAAAAGGTTAACTATAGAGTTATCTCATGACCCAGAATGCCTCTGCTAGTTATATACCAAAGATAAAGGAAAAAAACATATGTCCAGTCATACATGAATGTTCTTGTGCACAAATTCTCATAGTAGCATTATTAATAACAGCTAAAAGGTGAAACTCAAATACCTATCTACTGATGAGTGGACAATGTAGTATATGCATACAGTGGGGTATAATTTTGGACACTTGAAGTACTGATATATACTACAAGATGGATGAACCCTGAAAACACCGTACTAAGTAAAAGAAGCCAGTCACAAAAAATGACATCTTGTATGATCCCATCTATATGAAATGTCTGTTTAACAAACAAATCTACAGGAACAGAAAGCAGATTCGTGGTTGCTTTGGGCTGGGGACTCAGGGACACAGAGACAGGGGGTAATACCTGAAGAGCATGAGGTTTCTTTTTGGGGTGATGAAATGTCCTAAAATTGATTGTCGTGATGGTTGCACAACTCTATGAATGTACTAAAAACCACCGTGTGGTACACTTTAAGTAGGTGAATTATATGGTGTGTGAGTTATTTGGAAAAAAATGATAATGTGGGCTGGGGATGTTGGGGAAGAGTGAGAGAGAAATAGAAGAGACGAGATCACTTGGCCAGGATTTGATCAGGGTCCAGCTGGTTATTAGGTACATGTGATTCATTACACGATTCTCCCTCCTTTTGTCTATGTTTGAAATTTTCTGCAATAAAAATAAATTTAAATAAGTAAATAAAGCAGCAAGACATAAGACTGGCAACACATGGCACTATTATCATTATTATTGTTATTGCTGTCGTCATCATCATTGATCATAGAGCCACGTACCAAATTTAAGAATTTAAGCATATACCCCTACATAACCCATTGTACCTCTGACAGTTTTCCTTTAACTGGCCTAAATGCCTTTTGCAGGAATCAGTACTTTTCTTTGTATCTGGCTCCTTGGGGACACAAGTATAACTGGTCACAAACATGAAGCCGACCTGTAACTCCTGGCTTATCCCCCTCTTCGTCTCCTCATGGCCAGTCCCTCACTCTTGCCAATTTTCCTTCCAAATGACTTTATCTTTACCCATCCTTCATACCCATTGCCACCTATCTAGACTAGAGCTTGGCAAATTATAGCAAGGCTGTAACAACAGCTGCTCCTCCCACGGCCTCTCCTCATCCCCTCTCCTGAGTCTTACACCCAACCATCCTACACACGACCAGCAGACTCTTTGCATGTCTGTCTTTATATTTCCTTATCCCCTGTCAAAAATTTATCAGCTCTCTATTTATTATGGCATAAACTCTTAATTTTTCTATCTGGATTCCTATTTTCTGATGCTACCCTGTGAATCCAAACTTGTTTCTCATCATTTCATAATTTGTACCCATTGTTCTGACCTAGCACTTCCATCTGCTGTGTTCATGCAGGCATACATATGCTTCAAGTGAGGTGAATTTTTTTTTTTTTGAGAGAGAGCGAGAGAGCAAAGAGAGAGGGGATTGGACAGAAGGAGATGGAGGGAGAGAGTCCCAAGCAAGCTCCATGTTGTCTGTGCAGAACCTCACAGTTTGTGAGAGTATGACCTGAGCCCAAACCGAGAGTCAGATGCTGAACCCACTGAGCCGCCCAGGTGCCCCAAGTGATGCGAATTGTAATTAATTTCATCCAATCATATTATTCCGTTTTTCTTCCTAGTGACCAGTTTAGGAATGAGCACTGATGAAATGCTGAGCAGTAATACATGAAAAGAGGTCTACTGTGGAATGTACTTCTTGGGAAAAAGGTATTGCTTATAGAAAGACTAGGAAGAGGGCACCTGGGTGGCTCATTTGATTAAGCATCTGACTCTTGATTTCAGCTCAGGTCATGATCTCACATTTCATGAATTTGAGCCTCACATGTGGCTCTGCACTGGGCATGGAACCTGCTTGGGATGCTCTCTCCCTCTTTCTCTGCCCCTCCCCCTCTCTCATGTGTTCGCTAATGCTCTCTCTTTCTCTCTCTCAGAAAGAAAAAAAAAAAAAAGACAGATGTGGAAGAAGAGACAGCCTTTCCTTCTTCCTCCACTCCAGACATCTAGGCATTGAGGAACAAAATGTAATGTCCAGTATCACTGTGAGAATGAGAGAGATATCTTTGAGCTGGATCCACAAAGCCATTGAACTGCTAAGTTAAATCAGTGTCAGAACTGAGCTATTTCTGCATATCTATTAGGTGAAATAATATACGTCTACAGTGAAATCCTAAAACCTTGTGGGCCATCTCATTCTAGAGCCTCTCTGACTTGGTTAGGAGTCAGCCAGACTCTGACTTCTAACTTTCTCTCTGCCACTTATTAGCTCTATGAATCTGGCAAGTGAGATACCTTCCATATATTCCGTGCCTTTCAAAATTTTAGTCTGCATCAGGAGAGTTTTTTAAAACATGGATTCCTGGGGGTGTCTGGGTGGCTCAGTTGGTTAAGTGTCCGACTTCGGCCCAGGTCATGATCTCGTGGCTTGTGGGTTCGAGCCCCACATCGGGCTCTGCGCTGACAGCTAGCTCAGAGCCTGGAGCCCATTTCAGATTCTGTGTCTCCCTCTCTCTCTGACCCTCCCTTGCTCACGCTCGCTCTCTCTCTCTTCTCTCTCTCTCTCTCTCTCCCTCCCTCTCTCTCCTTCTCTCTCAGAAATAAATAAAAAACACTAAAAAATTTTTAAAAAACATGGATTCCTGATCACCCCATCCCCTACACCCAGAGATTCTTACTCACAAGGTTTGTGATAGAACTGGAGAATTTCTATTGTTAACAAGTTTTCAGGTAATTGCTTGGAAGACCACACTTTGAGTAACAGTGTCCCAGACTATATGTTTCTCCATCCATAAAATGGACATGAGAGCATTCTTTAGTAGGTTTTATGAGAATTAAACATGGTAATACAGATACAGTGGTTGGCATGGTGCCTGGCACAGAATTATGGTTTAGAGATGGTAGCTATTCTTATTAACTTGGGAAAACGTTACTCTTACAGTTGAGGGCTTGGTTTGTACAAATTCCACGTACAGACTCATTCTTCTGGAGTTCTGGGGCCTTGTGTAGCCAGCTTTCCCAGACAAAAGAGCCAAAAGAAACCTGTTGACTGGAGATACTAACTAGGTGACTGGGGGGCGGGGGGGGGGGGATGACATGAGTGATTTGCTGGGATTATTGAACATCATTCGAAATCCTGCTGGATGGAGAAGCAGACGGGAGGAAAAATGGCCTTCACTTATCAGCCTTCCATTAAGATGGTTTGTAGCGTGTCTCAGGATTATCCAAATGATTAAAGAGGTGAGACTTTGTGGGGGTGGGGGTGGGAATGAGACTACCCGGCTGGCTTTAAAGGAACGGAAGGCAATAAAAGATTAGTTATTAAATAAATGAAGTTCAGGAAATGATCCAATATCTTGGGAGTGTTCAATCACAGAAGACAAGAAACTTCTAACCTTGTAGAGTCAAAAGAAAATTCACAGACACATACCGCCCCCAGCATGCCATTGTCTTGCTATTGCTTGCAGTAAGGAGAAATTAAGGAGACCCAGAAATCTGGATTTTTAAAACTTGCCATGAATTCCTTTCCTAGAATTCCCAATAGATCTTACTTTTGTCTAAGAAACGTGTCTGTTGCTGTTGTTGCTAGTATGTACCATACACAGAACCACTTATTTAGGGCTTAATATGTGCCAGACCCCATGCTAAGCATTTACCTACACTGTTTCCTTTTATCTCTTTAACAAATCTATGGTGTAGATTCTATTTTCATGTCTTTTACAGATGAGTAAACGGGTTCAGAACAGTGAAGTGGTGTGGGTTGCGTCACTGATCAAAGTGCTTTAACCTGGACCCAAATAACATATTAACTTTTCAAATAATATGTTCCTCTACTTCTCACTTCTTCCGGGAAGGTCAGGTAGGTATTCATAGTCCTGTCATAGAAATAGGGACCTGGAAATTTGGAGCACTTCCATGACATGTCCAAATGCCACCAAGGATATGAAGTTATAAAACCAAAGTTGGAGCTCAGAGTACTTTCTCTGCTGTATGACACTGCCTTTGGGGATCACTCAGAATTGTTTCTCAAAGGTAATTGACATGATATACATATCTCTATTTCCTTTCTCATCCGTAGATGAGACAAAAGGTTTCACCAGTCTTTTCTCACATCACTTTTTTTTATAAGTAGAATTCACCTTCATTTTGATTTCCCTTCCCTCTCATTTCTATTTCCATCTCCTCCAATTGCCAGAGGAGGTACTACCTTCCCATGCAGCTTTTCTTCAGACTTGGCTGTGAATTTCTACAGCCCTAGAGGCTAAGGACTAAGTCATAGGTCTTCTTTCTTGTCCTCACTTCCTTTTAATTAGTCCTCACCACTTGTGACTTGCAAAAGGTCAGATATGATTATCTTCATGTTAACAATGAGGAAATGGAGTCAGCAGAAAGGCTAAAAAATATGTCCATTTCATGGGTTCAGTCCATGTTCTTTCTGGTTTTAAAGCCTGCATTCTTTATAAGGCTTTATCTTGAGTTGTCCAGATATCTGACCTTGAGAAGAGTCACAGTCTGCCTGGGATCCACTTAACACCTAGTTGATTCTTAAGCAAATTTCTTATCTTCTCTGGTCTCAGTTTCCTCTTCTGTATAAAGAGATGTCTACAAAGCTTGGCAATAACATATGAAATGCGTGCTACTGCACCTATGGTAGAAGACACCAATAAAAGTAAATTATATATATAAACTTCTGAAAGTTTTATAGTTTTAGCTGTTACATTTAGATCTTCAATCCATTTTGAGTTAATTTTTGTATATAGTGTAAGGTAAGGATCCATTTTTTTTTTTTTTGGATGGATATCCAATTTTCCAAACACGTTTTGTTGAAAAAACTGTCTTTTATCCCATTGAATGGTTTTGAGACTCTCATTGAAAATCATTTTCTTTTTTTTAATATAAATTTTTTCATGTTTATTTATTTTTGAGAGAGAGAGAGAGAGGGAGCGGGAGTAAGTAGGGGAGGGACAGAGAGAAGAGGGAGACCTAGAATCTGAAGCAGCCGTCTGTCCAGGCTCATAGCTGTCAGCACAGAGCCCCATACGTGGCTCAAACTCACTTACCGTGAGATCATGACCTGAGCTGAAGTTGGGTACTTAACTGACTGAGCCACCCAGGCGCCCAAAAATCATTCTCCGTATACGTGAGCGTTTATTACTATATCAGTGTTCAATTGATCTACATGTCTGTCTTTATGCCAATACCTCATTGTTTAGCTTTGTGATAACTTTTGAAATCAGGAAGCATGAGACCTCTAATTTGTTCATTTTTTTAAGATTGTTTTGGAGATTCAGGTCACTTGAGACTTCATATGACTTTTAGAATGGGCTTTTCTGTTTCTGAAGAAAATATCATTGGGATTTTAACAGGAATTGCATTGAATCTGTACATGCCTTTGGGTGATACTGACATCTTAGTAATAATAAGTCTTCCTTCCCATGAGCACAGGATATCTTTCCAGTATTTGTGTCTTCTTTAATGTAATTTACTTTTTAATTTTGTATTTCTTTCACCAATATTTTGTAGTTTTCAGTGCACAATTCTTTTGCTGCCTTGATTAAATTTATTCCTAAGAATTTTATTCTTTTTCATACTACTGTTTTCTTAACTTTCTTTTCAGGTTACTCATTGTCAATGTATAGAAATGCAACTGATATTTTGCATGTTGATTATGCATCCTGCAACTTTGCTGAGTCATTTACTAGTTCTCATAGGGTTTTTGTGTAATTTTCAGGATTTCCTCCATAATGAATTATGTCATCTGTGAACAGAGACCATTTTACATCTTCCTTTCCAATTTGGATGCTTTTTTATTTCTTTTTCTTGATGAATTTATCTGGTTAGGACTTATACTATTATGTTAAATAGAAAGCAGGTTAAAGCAGGCATGCTTGCCCTGATCATAGAGGAAAAGCTTCCAATCTTTCACCCCTGAATATGATGCTAGCATAGGTTTTTCATACATGCTCTTTATTATGTAAAGTAGTTTTCTTCTGGTTATAATTTTTTGAGTGCAGATTTACACTTTTTAAAGACACTTCAGCTGCTAAGTGGAGAATGGAGTGGGTGGGGATGACCTGATAGTAAGGAGACCCTCTTGGAAGCTGTTATAGTAGTTTAAGCAAAAGTTGATGTAATCCTGAATTAGGGAATTATCAGAAAGCATGAGAGGGTGAACAGTTAGAAGAAACTTTTAGACAATAATATTAGTAAATCTTAGTGATTGATTTAATATGCTAGGATGGGAAGGGCCAAGGATGCTTTCCGGTTATCTGATTTGGGAAACAAGACAAAGAAAACCCTGGCAAGGGAGAGTTTTGTGAAGAAAGATGATGAATTAGTTGAAGATGAGGTGTGCAGGGCTAGGTAGTTGGGTAGAAGAGTCAGAAGTTTGAAGAGAAAGGTATGAACTGGAGATGGAAGTTTTAAAATATTTCCACAGAGGTGGTGGTCAAAAACATACTTATGGATAAGTTGAGCAAGGGTACAAAAACAAATGCTTGGAGGTGCCAGGCAGGTACCAATCACTGAATGGGACTCAATGTAATATGCTAGGGGAACCCTAGGGCCTGGGGCAATTGGCCATGCCTGCCCTGCTTAAAGGCTTTCCAACGTAATCAGTCAAGCAAAGACTGCTGGTTTGTGTGTAGAGTTTCTCCTGTCCCATTGTTCTTGCTCATAAACCTAAAGGAATAGGTCCATTATCTTAATGGAATTTCAGGGAGTGTGGCTGACCCGTGCGAAGTAATTAGAGTCAAAAGACGCCCCTTGCCTTCCCCCTAGCACACTTGACATCATTCCACAGAGGCAAATGTAGCTCCAGCTGCAGTTGGCTCTGTTCTTTGCTGTGCTTCTTACCAGCATTACTCAGAGCAGTGGCTGTCAAGAGCTCAAATTTGGGAGCGTGGGGGTCCTTAATATGAGAGAGCCAAGACATCTCAAGACCAAGGCCAGCAGACCTGGCTCCTGTTTCAGGGCCTGGAAGCACAGTTCTTCAAAATGTCAACATAGTAATGACCTGCTGAAGGCTTGGCTTCCTATGCATGGAATATTTGGAAAGAAAAGGTTATTTTTGTTGTTGTCTTTATACATAAATAACACAATCTGACTTTTCAGCACTGCAGAGAGGTCTCGGTAATCAGAAGAGGAAGGCAACCCCCCACCTCCTGGGGTGAGTTTCTGAAGCCAGTGCTAACATGAGCCTAAAGCTCCAAGGGGACTTGGGCTGAGCAGCCAGAGGTCAGCCTCTCTGTTTTTCCTATGAATGGCAGGCCAGCTAGGGCAGGCAATTGAGATAACTGGCCTGGGTTATTAAAGCTGTTTTTCTGAAATGCTGGATTGAACAAACTTAGCAAGTCCATGATTTTGTCTTTTTGATGGCTATGTGGACCAGGATGGAGATTTTAGGAAGTTCTTTACAGCAGCAGAAATAATCAGCTCCATTTAGCAACCAGCAAGCAAACACACTCATCCTTCAGAACCTGGCTTAGGTGTTCCCTTCTGCATCCAAACTTTTGCCTACCTCATTCCTTTGGGTATCCATAACATTTGCATCTGTTATAAACCAAACTAGACCAGACTTTGGACTTCTCAAAGGCAGGAGGGTATATTCTACTTCTTCATTTATCTGCTTCAGGGTCAACCAAGGTGCCTCATAAACACTCAGCATTTGAATGAATTGATGCATAACTTTACTATTCTATTAATCCACTGTTCCTTCCTCACGCTGCCTACTTCATGTGGATTCCAAATAACTTCTCTTTCTTTTAGCAATTATTTTTCCGAGGGCTACAACTAAAAAAGTACCATATGCTGGGTTGCTTAAACAACAGGAGTTTATTTTCTGCACAATTCTGGAGGCTAGAAGACCAAGTGTTGGTCCCCTGGAGGGCTGTGAGGAAAACTTTTTCATGCCTCCCTCTTAGCTTCTAGCAGATTGCTGGCAATTTTTGAGTGCTCCTTGTCTTGTAGACGCATTGCCTCCATCTCTGTCTTCATGTTCACCTGTCATTCTCCCTGTGTGCATATCTAAACTTCCCCTTTTAATAAAGACACTGATCATATTGGATTCAGGGCCCACTCTACTCCAACATGACCTCATCTTAATTAATTTTATCCGCACTGGCCTTATTTCCAAATAAGACCATGTTGAGAGGTACTGGAGGTTGGGATTTCAAATTATGAATTTTGGGAAGACAGAGTTCAGCTCATAACCGAAATGTTTTACAGCTAGTGATTTTTATAGCACTCTCCTCACTCATAACCTTCTCAACATCAGGGAATGTACCCTCTTCTTCTCACAAAGCTGAGGCATATTAGAAGGAGTCCTGCTCTAGAAAAAGTCACTCCCGTATCCTGACCTCAGTTTTCTCCTATGTAAAGTGCAAAGTTAGAGTAAATAATCCTTCAGGCCACTCCCTGCTCTGAGATACTTGGATTTTTCTGGGAATCAATAGCCTTGGGGCTTACTGACTTTTACCATTGTTTTTTCCCATCTTTAACTGGCAGCAGACCTCACCGTCAGTACATTGATTGCCCTTCTTACTGATCCATGACATTTCTCATTCAATTATTCAATAATTTGAATAATCTTATATAGTTTGTCAATCTACTTTTTCTTTTAGTTGTTAAGTGTGAAAGTACAATTATAATTTAACTAATCACAACCTTGAAGAAGGTGTTCTCCAAGAACTCTGAAAGAAGTTCCCGTATCTAGCCTTCTGTGGCTTCCTGTCACATTACAGAACAGCTGTGTCTGGTGTCTGTCTGGCGTCTGTGTGGCCCAAACCCATTTTGTCCACCTCTATCAGGCAGTCCTTTTCTCCTTGCACTTTTCTCTAGCCACATCATAGTGTATGTCTCCGTGTGTCTCTGTGTGTAAGACCATCACTAACATCCCTTCCTACAGTCATGCCTTCACTTCTGATATTCTTTACTCCTGACATATGGGCATTTCCCATTATCTCTTACTCACCTATCAAAAGCCAACTGATATGTTCCCTCTTCCATGAAACCTTCTCTTACCTCCCCAGGCCAAAGAACTAACTCCATTCTCTGAGCTGCCATTATAGTACATGTAGATCCTTTTTGGGCATTTAATCACTTTCTACTTTGTACCATTGTTTTCTGCAGAAGGCTCAACTTTGCCACTTTTCAGCTCCAACCCTGTGTAAATAAATAAGTTCTCAAGTCTGTTTATTGATTTGCCAAGTGGGAATTATGCCCAACATCTGGAGAAGTCATGAGAATTATTTAAAACCGTAAATGTGAAAGTACAGGAACACAGTAGGTACATAATAAATATTAGTTCTCTCTCCCCCATTCCCTGTGTCAGGTTTGTGTATTTGCTTATTTCTGCATTCCTCATCACCCTCTAAAGTAGACTTGGCATTTGCTAGATGCTTAATAAGAGTTAGATGCATGGATGGATGGTAAATTGAATAACGTCTGAGAAAATTTAAGAATACTCAATTTGGGCTATTACTTTCATACAAACAATACCAGAGTTGAGTCTTTATGGTCCAAAGACATGATCTAAGTAGTAAATGAAGGAAAAATTTGGTGGACCTCAACATACTGCCCTTCGAGCCCCCTGCCCCAATCACATTTTTATTCACTCCTCCTTCTCAAATACTCAGAATGGTACAACTAACTGCTTTTTGGCTGCTCTATTCAGGCTTGCCTTTCTCCCTGGACTTACTTGTTCTATGTATTCTCTTTTATTTTCCTCTCCTTGTCCGTCAAAATTTACCTATTCCTTGTGCTAATCACTTAGGGCTCCAATTATCACAGAAAAAAAGTCCTAATTTGGTAGCAGGAAGGGCTTAATGATGCGGTGGCCAGCCTCCAAGACAGCCCCTAATGATCCTCACTTCCTAATATTCAATCCTTATATAGAGCCCTCTCATATTGAATAAGGATGACTTGGATAATCAATAAAATATTGAGAAAGTGACTGTGTGATGGCCAAGGTAAAGTCATAAAACTCATTGCTGTTCTACACTGGGCTCCTTGATTGCTCACATTGGAAGAGGCCAGCTACCATGTTGTTAGAACATTCGGGCAGCCATGTGGATAGACCCATGTGAGGAAAAGCTGAGGCTTCTTGCCAGTAGCCAGTACCAGCTTGCCAGGTACAAGAGAGAACCACCCCGAAAGTGAATCGTCTAGCCCCAATTAACTCTTCATATGACTGTAGCTTAGATCAACCCCTGATTTAATCTCATTAGATACTGTAAGTTTGAACCACTGGCCAAGGTGCTCCCCAATTCCTGACCTACAAAAACTGTGAGAAATAGTCAATATGTATTTCTATTTTATGCCACTATGTTTGAAAGGTATGTGTTTCACAGCAACCGATAACTGATACATTGGGTTACCTGGAAGCTATTGATTCCTTATGCCCAACGAGTAAGAGTACATTCTTGGATTTCTGGATTTACAGGCCCAGTAAGAGAAATTGGAAGCACATAAAATTATTGAAGCTTCTCGAGGTTCTACCAATTAAAAATAGGGAATCCTTCTATCACCTTGTAAAACTGCCTGATAGATCTACAAAACGTGGATGTGTACAAATCCTAACATGGAAAAATTCCACTCACAGATATGTATTCAACAGAAATGCATTCACCAAAGACACATGCAAGAATGTTTACAGCAGCATTACTGAGAATAGCCAAAACCAAGAAACCGCCCAAATGCCCAGACAAGAGTAGAATAGGTCAATAAGTGATAGTATATTCACTGAAACACTGCATAGCAAAGAGTGATCCAGGAAAGCCACAACTACACGCAACCACATGGGTGAATGTCTTAATCTTTGCATAGAGTAAAAAAAGCCAGACATAAGAATATCTATATGTGATCCTATTTCTATAAAGTATAAAAAGTAAAATTAATCTAAATGTAAGATAGTAGCTATTCTCAGAGAGGGTAATGAAGGGGCTTCTGGGTTTCTGGATGCTGGTCGATCTGAGTGCTAATGACATTGACAGGATCCCTTTTGGACAAATCAGTGAGTTATAAGTTTATGATTTTGCGCTTTTTTCTTCTTTTTTATGTTTATTTATTTTTGAGAGATAGCAGGAGACAGAGTATGAGCAGGGGAGGGGCAGAGAGAGAGAGAGAGACACAGAATCCGAAGCAGGCTCCAGGCTCTGAGCTGTCAGCACAGAGCCTGACCTGGAGCTCGAACCCATGAGCCATGAGATCATGACCTGAGCCAGAGTTGGCTGACTGAGCCACCCGGGAGCCCGATTTATGTACTTTTCTGTTATCTGTTATACTTTCATAAACAATTTACTTTTTAAAATCACCTTCACAAATTAAAAAAAATAAGTATAGCTTAGAACAGTACAAGGTTAGAACGGATTGTGGTTCATATCAAGGAGGAATATGGAAAATTCCTGCCCTGCCACTAACTTGTGCTGGGGCTTACTTGCCTAATAATAAAATAGCAGTTAATATTGATTATGTACCAACTATACCTAAATCATTAATGAGGCAAACAAGTGTGGCATTTTATTTTAATTTCAAACTAATATTTCAAGACAAATCATATGGTACTCATTTTACAAATGTGGGAATAGAAGTCAAGAAAAACAGAGTATCTCATGCAGAGCGTCAATGCATGTCAATGACACAGGCTGCACTTAAACCCAGATCTCAGGCTTCTAAGAACTTACTTTTCTTAACAATACCATGATCCCACTGAAAAGAGTGAGGTAACTAGGTAAGACTTATACTCTCTAGTACACAGTTAAGATCTATGAAAGTGTAAATCTACATTGCATATGTATATAGGTTTGTAAAACACACACAATGCCTTTATGCGCATGGGTGCATGTGAGTGTTGACGCAGCGAGTTATGTACCTACGGTTCTGTCTCCTTAGTGCCAAGATCTAAAGGGAAACTAAAAAAATACGAAGATTCACTGGGATGATTCCAAATATTTGATTTTGGATTTGGATAATTCAAGCATCTCAATAAATTCACTCTTTGCTTTTCATCCAGATATTTACTCAATACAAATACAGGCTCAGGCTTAGAGACCCAAGGAGTGAATTGATCAGTATTCATTTCCCTACTGCCTTCCTTGCTTCTGTTATTCCTGATCTTGATTCATAAAACTCCCAAACTGAAGCTGGGTACAGGGTCACCCAGCTAGACACGACATGTTTTCATCCTTCCTTGAAGTGTAGGGTGTGATTGAGAATACACGGAGTGGTACATGTATTATAAGGACAATGTCCCTTATGCAGGATTCACTTGTTTTCACCCTGAAGGCTGAAAATCTGGTAAGATAGTAACCCAGCCACAGCCAGAGATGAAGATGATATTCTAGATGAAGATGAACAAGTTGGTAGAAACCTGGAGTGGCTTGTGGTACAGAGCCTTGGACTAACCCAGACTGCTTTCCTTTGGCCTGTCAAGGAAGAGAGAGACTTGTTTCATATAAGCCCAGGGTGGGGACTCCCTGCACTCTCTCTAATGCAAGTAACTTTATGGGACGTGGGAGGATAATTCACAGAGACACATGAACAAGCACCTTGGCCAATGGCTAATAGCTGCGTCCCCAGCTGAGAGACTCCTCTACGAGAGGCAGTCTCAGATGGACTGATGGTGTCCCCTTCATAGCTTATGACACAGTCGCATGAACACCTTTTTATTGGATCCTCACTACAAATATATGGGGTAGGAATTAACTTTATATTCCCATTTTGAGAAACCAGGTCTCAAATAAGTGTCTTGCTCATGTTAATAAGTGACATGGAGCCAAAAGCTTTCCATCATTCCTGATCTCCCTGGAAAAGGAGCTACATGGAAATGAGGCCAATAAAGGGGTTCCTGACAGATGCCTTTTCTTGTAGAGCAACAGAATTCAGAGTTCAAGTCTAGGCTTCATCTATAAGAAGATCTAATCATGCAGGAAGTTCAGAAACCTTACTTTATAGTTTTAAGAAAATAATTTTTTTTGAAATTTTCTTTATTTGTTTCTTTTTAAAATTTGTATTTTAATTCTAGTGAGTTAACATGTACTGCAATATTGGTTTCAGGGGTAGAATTCAGTGATTCATCATTTACATACAATGTCCAATGCTCATCCCAACAAGGGCCCTCCTCAATGCCCATCACCCATTCAGCCCATCCCCCCACCCACTTCCCTCCATCGACCCTCAGTTTGTTCTCTATCTTTAAAGAGTCTTTTATGGCTTGTTTCCCCCTCTCTCTTTTTTTCCCTCTCCCCCCTCCCATATGCTCATCTGTTTTGTTTCTTAAATTCCACATATGAGCAACATCTTATGGTATTTGTCTTTCTCTGACTGACTTGTTTAACTTAGCATAGTACACCCTAGCTCCATCCATATTGCAAATGACAAGATTTCATTCTTTTTGATGGCTGAGTAATATTCCATTGTATATATACCTACATCTTCTTTATCCATTAATCAGTTGGTGAACATTTGGGCTGCCTCCATAGTGTGGCTATTGTCGATAATGATTCTGTAAAATATCAGTGTATGTTCCCCTTCAAATCTGTATTTTTGTAGCCTTCAGCTAAATACCTAGTAATGTAATTGCTGGATCATAAGGTAGTTCTATTTTTAACGTTTTGAGAAACCTCCATACTGTTCTCCAAAGTGGTTGCCCCACTTTGCATTCCCATCGACAGTGCAAGAGGGATTTGGCTCCCTTACTTTAAATCATCTTAACTTTCTGAGATTCTTGCCAGCCTCAGGTTCAAGTTGGAATAACAGGGCTGCCTTATGCCAATCACCTAGACTTTGCCCATCTAGGTCTAAGTCACATTTTAATAAAATGTGTGGCCTATAGCACATTTATGTTCTTGCTGGAACCTCACAGCAAACCTATAAGTATTTTAATTTTTCCCATTTTGTATGGATAGAGAAGCTGAGGTTCAGAGAGGTTAAGGAGTTTGCCCATGGTATCACAGTAAATATGTGAGACCCTCTATGTCAAACACTCATTCTGTGTCTAGCACTTCTGACATGCGCAGTAAAGTATTGCTTACGATTTTATTTTATTTATTTATTTTTTTTAATTTTTTTTTTACAAAATTTTTTTTTAATGTTTTATTTATTTCTAGGAGAGAGACAGACAGCGTGAGCAGGGGAGGGTCAGAGTGAGAGGGAGTCACAGACTGAAACAGGCTCCAGGCTCTGAGCTGGCAGTCAGCACAGAGCCCGACGCGGGGCTCGAACCCACGAACCGCAAGATCATGACCCGAGCGAAAGTCGGACGCTCAACCGACTAAGCCACCCAGGCGCCCCGATTTTAAATAGTAAATTGGGACTGAAATTGAAGTCTCCTGGCTGTAAATCTACTATTCTACTTGGCGTCTGTCCTATACCTTTCCTTCTCAGATCTCCTGTCCCTAAAGCTTCCTTGGTAACCTACTCAGTAGTTATGATGGCATCCCTGACATGGTGCTTACTCTGTGCTGGGGATTATTCTACATGCTTCCATTTATTAATTTGTGCCCATGCCCTCCAGCCAAAGACCACCAGGAACACATCTATAGCTGAATGCTGGTTTGCCTGATTTGTTGCAGTGAGGAAGACACATCCTGGGGAGCTAGGGGGTGTTGCAGGAGAGGGTGTTAGGAGAGACCTATAGGACAAGAGCTGGAGTCAGGTGATATGGGACAGGGTTCAAGGACGCAGGGCTTGCTCTGTATTCAGTGCTATCGTGAAGCAAGGGTCATTCTGATGGGATATCTTACAGAGTTGTATCTAGAAGGAGGTACTAATAGAAAGAAGCTAAAGAAGTAATTAATCAAGAAGGAGCAATCACTCATATTAGCTGAGAGAGGAGGACATTTGATACTTTTGTGGGTTGCACAGTGACCCTGTTTTCATATGTGCTTCGAAAAAAGGCTATGTTTTCCAAGGGCGTGGGGGGTTTCCTTTAGGAGGTTATCTACGTTTGGCGAGAGAAACACCACAACCTAGCTGCAAATGCCAGGCCAGCACCTAATAACACGGGAGCCTTGCTTTTAGGGGGAGGCCAGTCCACAGATGCCAGGGGCTCCTTTTCTCCGTCTCATTTACTTAATCTTCACCTCAAATTTATGATTCAGACCCTTTCAGGGTTATAGATGAGGAACGTGAGACACAGAAGATTTCAGTGACTGGCCAAGGTCACACAGCTAACAAACGGAGAAGAATGAGAACCCAGGCAGTAGGGACTCCAGAAATCTTCCCTCCTGACCACAAGGCTATTCCACTTCTCCAGCTATGTCCCCGGGGCTCATCCTATCTGCAGGCCCTCAGCATTTGATCCCAGTGGGACAGTCCTACTCACTCCTAACCACATGCTGTGGATCCTCTAGCCTGCCTAGATACTCACGTGGCTGGATTCCACAGATCCACAGAGGCGTGCCCTCTGGAATTCCTGACCTGATAGCCTGCCGTGACCAGGCACTCACTCCCAACCCAAACTCTCTGGAAACCTGCTCCGCCTGTTTCATTGGACTCTCCCTTCATCCTCTCACATTCCTCCCTACCCTGGTGAGTGAGGCTTATTTCTGGAGGGGCTAGACAAAAGCCTGCCCAACACCACGTGCCTGTTGTGACATCCTGAAAGAATCTGGCGAGGGCCCCTGGGGTGTTTGCCGCTGTCTGCAAGCTTGGAGGCAGAGAGGTATAGAGGAAGAAGCTAATTGAGTCCCTACTTGAGGGACGACAGGTTACTAAACCCCTCCAAGTTTCGTCAGCTATAAAACTAAGAGCACCAATGACCTTCTCAAAGTATGAGGAAGATCAGATGAGACTATATATATATTTCTGTGGAGACTGAGGAAATGATTAAGTGTCCCATATGAGTTGATATGAAACAGACAAGAGACAACAAGCAAGGGAGGACAAAGAAGCTGTAACTCTCCTGTGCAGGTGAAACTCTCTAGAATTCTTTCTCTTCGTATAATATACACAGGCCCTGCCAACGTGAGGATCACTGGAGAATTTCCATTGCTGATGGGCCTAAGAACGCAAAATACTGACTCTAATGGAAAAAGTATTGAATTGAGCATCAGGAGATCTGAGTTCAAGATCAGTGCCGCCATTTTCTGGCCTTGGGCAAATCACTTGACCTCTATCTTTTTCTCCTCAGTAGCAGAAGGGAAGTTCCCATAAACCAAAGGTCAAATCCTTTATTATTTTTTTTAATGTTTATTTTATTTTTGAGAGAGACGGAGACAGAGCGTGAGCCAGGAAGGAGCAGAGAGAGAGGGAGACACAGAATCTGAGGCAGGCTCCAGGCTCATAGCTGTTAGCACAGAGCCCAACGCAGGGCTCAAACCCACAAACTGGGAGATCATGACCTGAGCTGACCAAAGTCAGACACTTAACCGACTGAGCCACCCAGGCGCCCCAAGCACTTTACTTTTATTAGTGCTTACCACAACCTGCTCCACTATGTAATAACATTATGCCTGTTTTATAAAAGAGGAAACCCAAGATAAGAATGGTCAAAGAGTTTGTCCACAGACACATAGCGGTGAGTGTTTGGGCTGTGAACCCAGGCAGTCAGAGCCTAGAGCCTGTGTCCTTGACCTCTACCGCCAGCAACGCTCCCACTTGCTTATCTGAAACCCTGGAAGAAAAATTGCCCCCGCTGCTTCCTTCCAGACAGGTCTGAGGATCAGATGGGCCAATGGCTGCGCCAGGATGTGCTTTAACTGTGGAGGCACCGCCAAGACGTGGTAGTGTCTCACTCGCTGTGGCTTTGAAGGGCAGCATCAGCACAAAAGTCCTTAGCATGGATATTTCAAGAAGGCAGATTTCAGCTCAGAGTGAGGACAGACCTCCTATGTGAGCCGGGCTCTCTCTGAGGCAGGAAGCAACCCCCCCCCCCCACACCTCCCACCAGCAAAAGAAACACCTGCAGATGAGAAAGCAGCAGAGGGTCTCCTTCGTCACCTGTGGTAACTGAAGCTTCTGGCACAGGACTCCGCTAGGCAGGGCACCCCATTTAGTAGGGGTCTCTTCCTCTCTTCTTTTCATGTTAGATGCTTCCTCGCCACTGTTTCCCCTTCAGATTCTATGAAGTCTTGTGTTTCTGTGAGGTCGCTGGAGCCCCACTTGACCTGAATGTCCTTTGCCAACTTCATCACAGCCTCTGGGGCAGGGGTGGATATGTGGGAAAACATTTTCCCTGAACTCTGGCTCGGAGTCCTTTAACATCTGTGGAAAACAAGGGAGTTTACCACACAACCCTCTCACAATCAAGTACTAAATTAATGTTTGGCTCCCCAGAATGGCCTTTCTCGAGAAAAATACCATTTAAAATATTTTTTCCTCCGCCTCTCTCCCATCTTTCTGAGAGAGGGAGTTTTGAGGCCAACCATGGAGAAAGAGCCTTTGGTTTCCCCCATGAAAATTGTTGTTGTAATATCCTGGCCAAAGCAGGCAGGTTGGGCCACTGAGCATCCCCTGGCATGACCGCTACACTGCCTGGGTGGGGACAGAGCAGGGACGAAGATGAAGAGGCAGTAAGAGAGCAGTAGCTCCTTTATGGCTTCCTCTGCCACAGCTTCCCCCTGAGAGGACAGGAGAGCCATGTTTCCTCAGGAATGACAAGAGATGGTGTGTGTGTGTGTGAGAGAGAGAGAGAGAGAGAGAGTCAGACAGAGATGGAGAGACAGAGAGAGAAAGAGAGGCACTATGACACTACTAGAAATTTCCCACCCCTTTGGGATCCGGAACCCTCTGATTCAAAGGGTGGTCCACAGACTACCAGCATGAACGTCAACAGTCTGAAATGCAGAATCCCAGGCCCACTCCAGTCTGAGTGAATCAGAATCTACATCTCATCAAGTCCCTCGGGCAAGTCTCAGGGACACTAAAGTTTAAGAAGTACTGATCTAGATAAGATTGCCTCAGAACTCCTAGGTATGTTCCACGGAAGTCTGAATCTCTTCCTAAATTGTTGATTAATTCCCCGGGAATCTCTCAGGGGCATCCCTGGGACATTTGCTTCCCCTGCATAAGACAGTTTATTGCTTATTTTGCCCTTCTTTGCTCCCTGCCTCTCTGTCTATTTCACATCAGACCAGATGGGAAACTTAATTCCTTCTTCTGTTTACACCAAAAAGTAACTCACATAAAGCATTTGTGTATGTGTGTAGGAAATGTTCTCAAAATTTGCTGAGTAAGGGAGGATGGGCCGACACAATGAATGTAACCACTACATACTGAATGCTAGACCACACAGCAGTGGGAATTCTTCCCTGGCTCCCCACCCCTGGTGTTTGCTAGTCTCCCCCATGACCCTGGGTCAGCTCTCTCCACCTCTGCTCCTTGGTGCCTTTCCTCTCTTCTCTCCTCATTTCTGTCAGGAGCAAAACTCCCCTCATTTTCGCATATAGAGCAGGAATGACCTGCCTTCTTCTGTATTCACACTGTGCTCTCAAGGTCCTCCTTCTGTCCTGTGGAGGCAAAAAGTGGCAAAAAAGACCACTTTGCACACCCATGTTCACAATAGCACCACTCACAATGCCAAGGTGTGGAAGCAGCCCAAGTGGCCATCAACTGATGAATGGATAAACAGCGCAGGGCATACAGGGTACAGACATACAGTGGGGATATTGTTCAGCCCATAAAAAGGAGATTCTCGTATGTACTACTACATGGATGAAGCTTGAGGATGCTACGCTAATGAAATAAGCTAATCAACAAAAGACAAAAGGTGTATAAAATTGTATAAAACATCCAGAGGAGTCAAATGCACAGAGGTAAAAAAAAAAAAAAAAAAGTTCTAGAGCTGGGTGGACCACAATTAGAGCAGTGCCCAAATCTTCCCCATCCTGAATCCCTGGAAGTGCTGGTCTCCTGAAGGGACATAGCTGAAGCCATGTGAGAAAAGTGTTGGCCTCACAGGGAAGGAAGATCTGGAGGGGAATCCTGCCTTAGTCATTCTAGTATGTAAAATGGAAGGAAACTGACTTCATGTTGTGGGCTCCTTCTGGAGCGTTTTCCCCTTACCCATGACCTTCCTAGGGGACTTTCTAGGAGTGAGTGCCCAGCAGCAAGGCCTGGGCACTGTGACCTCACTCCTTAGCCACATTTGACCAGACCAGGGGAAGGCCTCTGACTCCAGCTGTTTCAATTGGGGACCCACTGGTAGTCACGGGGAACCCAAACAGAGAGAGGCAGAAGGTCGATCTCTGGTACGGTTGGCGTGATAACGAGTGAGCTCGGAAACTATGGGAGGCTGTCACGCTCCAGCCATTTGCACTGAGCTGCTGAGAAAGCCAGACTTTAGAGAAGAAAGGCAGAGGCAGCCCAGCAGCCAAGTCGAGAAAAGGGGAGAGAAGAAGGACAGCTTCCCAAGTTCCTCGCAACCTTCCTGTCCCCGGTTCCAGTCTTTCTTGGAGACCTTCCCCGCGGCTCACTTACCAGCGTGGTTGCCTGAATCACTCCTGCATCTTATGATGAAATTCTCTCTTGAGCTGAAACTAGTTCCCTTTGGTTTCTGTTGCTTACAACCAAAGCTACTTTGAGCAATTCACATTCACCATTTTGAGCCTTAGGTTTTTTGGCTGAAAAATTATCGTGAGGCTGAATCACTGAATTGTTGACAGAATCACATGGATATTGGGGTTTTTTGTAAATTTTTTTGTGCAATAACACTTTTATTTATTTATTTATTTATTTATTTATTTTACAAATAGTTTATTGTCAAATTGGTTTCCACATAACACCCAGTGCTCATCCCCACAAGTGCCCTCCTCCATGCCCATCCCCCCTCCCCCCCACATCCATCAGTCCTCAGTTTTTGTCAGCATTCAAGAGTCTCTCATGGTTTGCCTCTCTCCCTCTCCCCCACCATTTCCCCCTTCTTCTCCCCCTTGGTCCTCCATCAAGTTCCTCCTAATCCTATATGTGCAAACATGTGATATTTGTCCTTCTCTGCCTGACTTATTTCGCTCAGCACATGGATATTGTTTAAATGCCATAAGAATAGAAAGGACTATTCTTGTAGAAGAGAAACATCATGGATGGAGGACAATGGCTTAGACAGAAGTTAGTTCTGATTTTTTGAAACATTGGTTAAAAAAAATAGAATAATAAAAAAAAATAGAATAATGATAGAAACTAGTTAAGAATATATCATAATATATTAGACCCTTTCCTAAGTATGTTATACAAACGAATCCTTTTATCTTCATGGGTTTCATAGGCTCTGTTCTTATCTTCCATTTTGCAGATGAGGTAACTAAGATGTAAGAGAAGTTTAATAACTAGCTGAGACCACATAATAAATACTCGGTGGCAAAGTAATATCCTTGGCTTTCCTATCTGTTTCTTCATCTGTAAAATGGCACAAATGATGGACACCCCAGGGCTGTGTTTAGAGAATTAACTAAAAATGTCTTCACAATGGATATGACACATAAGAACCAATCCGATAATCTCTTTCATAAGAAAATCCATCATCTCTATTTTCTTATTGAAGTGTAAATTAAGAAAATAAGACATGCAGCTATGAAGAGTTAACTTTCAAATAAATAAAAGACAATTCTGTTTACACAGTAAGAGATGGACTCATAAAACTCATAAACCCATCTGAGGAATAGGCTTGAAAATACTTAGCCTGAATGAATGAAACAGGGTCTGAGGCAGCCTCAGTTTTCAAGTCCTCCATTTCTAGGGGAATCAAGAAAACCACATTCTGCAGCACCTGTTGACAATGCAACCTTTATTTATCTTCTCAACTTTGAGAGCTGCACGTCCCAATTGGATCTCAAGTCGGGGAAGGCAAGGAAACTGAGAAGGGCCACACAGTATCATATCCTGGGCATTCTGTGGGCACCATCTCATGTTACAGATGGAAGAAGGGGGCTCCAGGAGTAAAGAAACATGCCTTCAGCTCAAGAACCAGGAAGTCAAAGAGTCAGATTTCAAATACAAATCTCTCTGACCCCCAAGTCCTTGCTTTCCTCCCCATACCTTGAAGTGGCTCACTCAACTAGACACCTGTTGCCACTTAACAAATTACCTGAAGTCAATCATTTAAAGCAACAATAAGCATCTTACAGTGTCTGTGGGTCAGGAATTCAAGAACAGCTTAGCTAGGTGGTTCAGGCTTACGGTCAAGATAAGATAAGCCTCAGCTGAGGCTACAGCTCTCTGCAGATTTGGCTGGGGCTGGAGGTTTGGCTTCTAGTCCTCGCTGTTGGCAATCTGGTGCTGGTTGTAGGAAGTGAGGCTTTGGTTCCTCTCCATGCAGGTCTCCCCTTTGGTCATTTGAGTCCTCACAACATGGTGGCCAACTTGCCCCCAAACAAGCAATCCAAGAGAAAGTGTGCAAGGGAAGCTAACCTGGCCTCAGAAGTCCCACAGAATCACTTCTATCACGTTCTTTCAATTAGACTAAGACTGACCTCCATTTAAGGGAGGGAAGTTAGGCTGTGACTTTTGGAGGGTGGAGAATTATGGGTATGTTTTAAGACCACTACGCTTAACAACCTGAGAAAGAATTTGCAGCTCTGGTGTGAGTTGCCTAGCCTCTGCTTAAAAAGAGTCAGAGGCCACCAGTACCTCTTAGTTAAAGATCAAAATCCTCAACATGGCAGCAAGGCTGTGCGTGTTCTGTATACTGTGTCCCCAGATTTACACCCCGGTCTTCCTCCTTGATGTTATACATCTAGGCTTCATTTCCAATAAATGCTACTCTCTCTCCTGCTTGAAGCAGCTGCAGAAATGTAACCTCGGCCCTCCATGCCCTCCCCTAACCTGCGGTTGCCATGCCAATATTCAGTCATCCTTCAGATCCGGGTTCAAAGGTCACCTTCTCATCAAAATAGCCCCCTTCTCTCTGACCAGATCAGGCCCAGCCAGCAGCTCTTATAAATCCTTGAATTTTTAGAAATTAGATCTTTTTTATTTCCAATGATCCATGTCTGTCTATCCCACTAATGTTCAATCCGCATTGAGACTCCATCTGGCTTTTTATTCACTGATGTTCCCCCACTTGGCTTTGCACAGTGCTGAGTTTGTAATGTGTCTTCAATCATGAATGTGTTGAACGAATGAATGAATGCCTCCTCAGTGATCTTCTCATAGCTGGAGATGTGGGAGCAGAGGTGGAACCCCTTCTTTATAAGTATGTTTCAAGGGAGGTTCTCGCATCAGGTTGGGCTTAACTGTATGATTTTTAAGGTTTTTGTCCTTCAGAAGAGTATTTGAGATTTTTGTAAGTCTGTGATTCTTGGGTCTCCGCTTGCTGGCAAGCAAACTCCACCTCCTAGGGTGACTCACTTGTGGCCCAAGTCTCAGGTCTTCTGAATCCCAGGACACACCCTCTCCGGGGACAGCCTATTGCAGGCTGAGCGGCCCCCCTGATAAATTAGGCACAAGAAGAGCCTGTGTTGGAAATCTCGGGGAGCAGCTGCCTGGAGCTCAAAAGAGGCTCAAGTGATTGGGCCCTCTGTACCTCCTTTAAGAAGTTTTACAAGGTTAAGGTTTGCTCTAAAAATAAGCCCACAAGGCTTTTGAAAAAGCCTCTAAAACCATATGTCCACAACAGCCATTTTTTCTGAAGGGCCAGTGAGCCTTTAAAAGCTTCAAAAACCACTACTTGGCCTGCCTCCCACAGTGGAGAAAGTTCAATATGCGCTGTGTTGCAAACCAGACCTGCTTTTGAGTCTCCTAGAATCTGCCCCTGAAACATTCTGTTCCTATAAAAGGGGTTCAAGATGGAGACTGCTATATGGGAAGCTCGTTACCCCGGAGTCAGCTCCTTTCCACTGTAAACAACTGCCCCAAATAACCACAAAACTGCCATTAGCTGTCTATCGAGAGATTGTGTCAAGTCTTTCTTTCCTGTTTCCTCTCTTCTCCCGTAGGTCTCTTCTACTGCTTGCTGTGGATTATTCTGTTAAATGCACATACACACACACACACACACACACACGCACATAATGGTGTGCCCAAAAAACGTCCACCCCGGTAGAGGGCCGACGAGGTGGTGGGCAGCAAATGAGCAAGAGCATTTATTTGTTAATTTTTTCTCTCTGTTTCTTTCTTTATTCCTTTCTTCCTTCCTCTCTTTTTTTCCTTTCTGTCTCCTGCCTTCTTATTTCTTTCCCTTTCATTTTTAAAATAAGTGCAGAAGTGCCCATTAGGCACCACGTATTGAATATCTGTATTTCAGGGGGGAAGAGAATCATGGCGAGCAGTAGAGAGGGCATCTCAATGAATCAGAAATGCATTCTCCCCAAAGACAAGTTACAATCTGCGGGGACTGGAGAGCTGGAGTACAGACTATGATGCACCAGACTTCTGGCCCCTTGAGTCCTTCAAGCCTCAGTAAGGAATCCCTACTGACCCCTGTACACAAGGAGGAAACAGAGGTGAAGATTATTGCTCGTGATCCCATGGGTCTGTCAGTCTCCTTGAACATATGTCTTGCTCCTTCCCTAACAGAAGAAACACACCCACCCATAAGTAGCTATAGTGCAGTAGGGCAGGGCTCAGTGTTACAGAAGCGATATCAGTGTAACGTGACAGGAGGGTGCAGAGGAAAGTGAGATACCTTCCAGATTCGAGGATCAGAGAAGATCTTGACATGGCTCCTTGATGCCACAGGAAAGTGGATTCTCTCTTCTCCAAACCAGGCAGCTCACTTGAGTCTTATTCATGTGCAAGTGAAATATCTCCAGTTTCTTCACAAACATCAAAGCATCTATACAGGTGTCTACCTCACATATGCTCACACACCCTCAGTGACTGGGAGCTCTTTACTTCTTTTCTTTAATGTTTAGTTATTTATTTTGAGAGAGAGAGAAAGAGTGAGGCACACGCAAGTGAGGGAGAGGCAGAAAGAAAGAAAGAGAGGGAGGGAGGGAAGAAGGGAGGGAGAGAGAGAGAGACCGAGAGAGAGAGAATCCCAAGCAGGCTCCGGCTCTTAGTGCAGGAGCCTGACATGGGGCTCGATCCCACAAACCATCAGATCGTGACCTGAGCTGAAATCAGTACTCTGAAATTTACCTGACTGAGCCACCCATGTGCTCCAAGGTGAACTCACTACTTGTTGAGGCAAGAAAATTCTAGACAATTCAGACTATTGCCGAAAGCCATGGTTGTTCCCTATTTACAGTGTGGAACCACATCAAACTGGTTGACTCCCATGACTATACTGGACTCTACTGGCCCTATGCAGGCATGAAGAAACTTCTCACACGCTCTTCAGATGCTTGTGAGAAGCTCTTCAGATGCTTCACTAAACCAGACTTCCTGGCTCTTCATACTCATATAAAGAAGCACCGTGATGAATTAGGAATTGCATGGGTTTGAGCAATAGTTGACTGGGGTTTGAACCCTGGCTTTGCCATTCGCTATTATAAGTCTTTGGCCAGTTTCCAGAGCTTTGGTTTCTTGATTAGCAGAGCAAAAATTATATCTACCATAGAGCATTATGGGAGAGATAAATTGTAATAATCCATGTCATAATCTATTATCACAATGCTTAGAATATGGTAAGCATGTAGAAAATGTTACCTAATTTGAGAGGGGCTCTTTAAAATTTTAAGTAGTAAGTATTTCTTCACTGTTAGGGGACAGAGAGGAATGAACAGAGAGCTATCCTGAAGGATTATGGCACTGAGGTACTCAGGAGCCTGAGACAGCTGCAAAGGAAATGAAATATCTCAGGTACATTCTTTACGACCGCACAGAGCAGAGATTCTCACACTGTAGCATGCTCTAGAATCTTCCTGAGGTCTTGCTAAGACACAGAGTCCTGGGCCCAGCCCCTAAAGTTTCTGATTGAGTGGCTCCAGGGTGGGGCCCTATAATTTGCATTTCTAACAAGCAACAAGACGAGGCCAATGCTACTGGTCCAGGGACCACTCTTTGAGAAGCCCTGACCTAGTACTTAAAGGGTGATAAGTAACAAGTTAACCATGATTTTCTTGAGCACTATGCACATGTATTTTACCTCTTAGCCAGTCCTCCTGAAGGTCTCCCAAGGCAACTATTTAACCATCTCCTCTTCTGAGATAAAGAAACTGACCCTAAATGTTTGTAACTTGCGCTTTACGACACAGTCCATGGCAGGGCTGGGTTTGAAATCCAAGTCTGATCGCCCCAAAGTCCATGCTCTTAATCTCCATTTAGCAAACAAGTAGACTGAGGCACAGAGAAGTTAAGTCTTGCGTAGGTCACATGTGTAATATGTAGTTGAATTCGTTTTCAAATCCAGATCTCTGACCCCAAAGTCCAAGGCCTTAACTCAAACTTCTGCATGAAGCAGGGTATGGTAAAGGCTGGATGCGTTTCAGCATGGAGCCCGAGACCTCTCCCCTGGTGCGTGAATTTTATTTTGCCCTTTGGTTTTTGCTTGGCTTCTCTAGATAATTGCCTCCTTTCTCCAGGCTCTTGATGGGGTAGATGTGGTCTTCCTGGGGACTGAATGACCACAGAAGGAAAATAACTTAGAACAGGCTGTTCTTCATTCTTCCTCACCGGTGTTTTTCCTTCAGAGCCTGGAAAGAAATGTGGCCTCTGCACACTTGAAATTGGGCCATCAATTATTCGGGTCCTGAATATGCAGAGCTCATTAGGGCTGTGCCGCCATAGCAGGGCACCTGGGCTGACAGAAGTAAACTTGTCTCTGCTGTTTCAGGAAGTGCTGCCCACCCCCCTCAAGAGTGGAGCCCGGCCTGGGATTGCCAGGCATTAATGCGACCAATTATTTCTGTCCTCAGTTACCAGGTCATAAATCCTGCCTGGCACTGAGTCCCTGGTTTCCGGTGGAAGAAAGTTCAGCTTTAGGAACGACTCTACCTTCGGGCTGTGGAGTGGTGTGATGTTGCGGTTAGGACTCTTGGGCTGGAAACCAGCGGGTTGTTGGGACCTCATTAGGGCCTGTCAGTAACCAGCTGTGTATGAGTGACTGTCACATGCCCGTTCTCCTCCTCGGCTGTACAAGCTGCCTCCCAGTTTGTTCAAGTGACACTGTGTTTGAGAAAAGACATCAGGCATCTCTATAAGAGGCCACTGGGGATATCTAGGTTTATCTGAAGTTCCTAGTGTTGGTGCCAAAAGAGAAGGTGCGGAGTGAATCCCAGGCTTCTTCCCGCCTTGGGGCCTTTGCACTTATTACCCTTCCAGAATGTTCTTCCTTCAGCCTTTGCCTACGTGCATTCTTCTCACTCCTCAGTCATCTCCTCAAATGTCACCTCTTCAAAGAAGCCTTCTCCAGCACGTATCTAAAGACCCGCCCTTTGCTCTCTGCGCCCCAGTCACTGCCAGAAAACTCAGCCTCTCCAGTAAGAAACACAATCTCTACTTAACTTTTCCTTTCTTTAATTGCATGATCATTATCTAATGATGTCAGGTGCTGCCAGGTTGTATTGTCTCTTTGCCATGTTCTGAGTGAGAATCTGCCTGCCCCTCGGTGAACTCCACTCCCCTGAGATTGCAAAGCTCCCTCTTTAAAAACTATACTTTGTGACTGCTCATCTGGGCAAGTCAGGATTTTCCAAAGTGAACATGAACCCAGACGAGGTGCAGAAGTAATTGAGTGCTCAGCGTGATACCTGATTTAAAACGTTCTCGTATTCATTAACCTAGCTTTACTGTTTCTTATTCACGGTTACATGTTATAAATTTGATCTATTGTTTTCAAACAGGCAGGGAAAACAAAATGACAAAAGGCGGTCCCTGCTTGGAAAGAACGCAAAGGGAGAGATGCATGAAGCAGCAGGCAATGGGAGGGCTGGTTGCCCCGGGGGTAATAAGACAGCATAGAGGCTTGTGAGGTGCAGAAGGGCAGAAGAAAGAGCATGAATGAAATCAGGACTGAGAAATAGGACAGCATGTTCAGGGATGTTAAAAGTGGTCCCCAGTGTAGCCTACACAGGAGTGAAGGGAGTAAGACCCACAAACAGTCTCAGCGCCTCTCCATCCCCACCCAGATCTGGGGGTTCCGGCTATTTTAATTGCCGGTCTGTCTGCTTGTCTGCAGTCTGAATCCCAGATTCCAAGTCCCCGGTACCAAGCCCAGTGCCTTCCCAGAATCAACACCCCCTTATCATTTGTTGAATGAGCTTTGAATAAAGGCTCAAGTTCTCAAGGCTCCCCAGCTATCACCCTCTCCACTATTATAAAGAAAATTCACTTGGGAGTTTTCCTCTTCCCCTTTCCTTCTCTTTATAGAGGAAGATTGGATTTTTTAAGATACATCCTCATTTCCAAATGATAAAAAAGTGGATGGAGGCTGGCGGGGGGTGGGTGGCCGGGTCTCTCTGGCCTGGGAAACACCCAGCTTGTTTATAGTGCCTACCATGTGCTCTGCCACTCAGCAGTCAGGGGACTCAGGCTGGAGCACCAGCTCTCTCTCTTTACAAATGACGGATTGCCTCTGAACTTCACTTTACTCACCTGTGTAATGGGGATACTCCCCAGAAGAGTGGGAAGACCCTACAAGATGACTCCAGGAGTCATGGTTCATAAAATGCTCTCCATGTAGACTTATTAAAAGGAACTTGGCAGGCACACCCTCTTCAATTGCCAGGCTTCCTCCCTCCTCTCCCCATCAGCTTCTACCCAGATTTCCCCTTGGAAGAAATGTACTGGCCTCAAAGACAATAACAACTTGAGAATGGGATTCAGGGGGGCTGAATGGGTGGGGAGGGGTGGGGGGGGGAAGAACAAGCCTTTCATATTACACATGAGAAATCTTGAACAGCTTTTTTTCTTCCTTTTTAAAATTACAGCTTACATGGGGGTAACCTATTGGAAAGAACACTATCTTAGAATCTTAGGAAAGGAGTTCTGCTGAGAACTCACTGCGTGGCGTTGGACAAGTCGCTGTGCTCTCTGAACTCTGCTCTGTGCTAACAAAGGGGCTGGACCAAGGAGTCCCTACAGAAGAGTGTTGTGTAAGAGAGCGACCTGGCCTACTAGCTGTATGACCTAAATATGTCTCAGTTTCCCCATCGATAAAACAAGGTTATTAGACATAACCCAGCTAATGTGCGTTTCTGGCCTCTCAAACAAAATAAACCACATAAGAGATTTAACAGCGTGCCTGGTTTATAGTATTTAAGAAAAGGAAGTGCTTGTCTTATTAAAATTATCATCATCATTAGTATTGCTCCTCTCAAACTGTTGGGAGTGTAAGTTGAAGTCAATCTCAGCAGCAGGGTTTTGAATGGCCACTTTCTCCCCAGAGCCCACAGTAGTACCCCCAAGAGAGGGTGCCCATCATGTCTGACGCACGACCTGAGAAGGGAAACTGTGCCCTCCTGTGTCCTTTCCCTGGAGTCTGGTGTTTTCCTCCTTGCGCGGCCCTGCCTGGCCCAGGTCTGAGAGCTGGAGCATCTACACTCTGGGCCCGCACTGGTCAGGCAGCCAGGAGGGAAAGGAAACCAGAATAAACATGTTTGCAAGAGCAGGGCTAGTTTAAGTGAAAGCAATTCTAAATAAGGACAATACAGAGCCTTGCTGCCTGTTGGCAGCTTCCTCCATGCAGGGGTTTGTCTTGGAAAACCAAAGGTCAGACTGATAAACTGGGGGTGTCTGCAGGCAGGCTGGCAGGAAGCTTAGGACAGGATCCCCTCACCCAGCAACTGAACCCATCACAGGCCAGGGGGGGCGTGGCTATAGGACAGGTAATTCAAAGACCCAGCCTGGGTTCCAATCTCAGCTCCTCAGCTGTGACTTAAGGCGTGTCCCGTTGCCTTACAAAACCTCAGATTCTTTATCTGTATTTTTTTTTAAAGAAAAGTTAAAAAAAAAAAAAAAGGAATAAAATATGCTCTGGGTTCCCACGAAAAATTTTAAAAGACTGTTAAGTCAAGGTGGTTATAAACTATAAGGTGATATGCAGAACTCAGAGTTAGAACCATGTTTTAATCTCACCTCCTGTGCCTGCTAGCCTGTTGATCCTGGGCAAGTCCATTTATTTTTCTGAAACTCAGTTTCATATTTTGTGTTTCATACCTGGCCTGGGTCCTAATCATCCCAGGGGCCATGCAAAAAGCCAAGTATGGTAACGTCGTGTGCTAGTTCCCCGTGGCTTTTATGACAAACTAACACAAGCTAGATGGCTTAAAACAACAGAAATGTACTTTCTTTCTGTGTTCTGGAGACCACAAGTATGGTTCTATATCCTCGTCCAGAATTAAGGAGAATGAAATCCTCGCCTCTTCTAGCATCTCAGGGTTACCAGCTTTCCTTGGCCTGTGTCCGTTATCACTCCAGTCTTCACCTCCATGGTCACATTGCCTTCTCCTCTTACATTGGGTTGTCAGGTCTTCCTCTGCCTCCCTCTTAGAAGGACATTTGTGATTGCACTGAGGACCCACTGGGTTAATCCAAGATAATCTCCTCATCTTGAATCACATCTCCTTACCTTAATCACATCTATGAAGACTTTGCTATGTAAGGTAACATTTACCGGTACCGGGTATTAGGACCTGGTATCTTTGAGTTCCATTATTCAGCTACATTTGGGGATAGTGAGGTAGTAGTGTGCCTACTACACTTAATCATGTCTCCCTGATTATTAAAGAGGAGAGTCTCAAAAAGTCTTGTGATTGAAGCTGAGAATTAGGGACTGTGGAAGTGTGCCAGAAATAATAATTTTGAAATTCTGCATCTTGCCTTGCATAGAACCCCATCTTCGTTATCTCTTTACCCAAGCAAGTGATCCAGCAGGGACATTAATACAAGCTTGATGAATGGATGGATGCAAGGAAATATTCACATGAATTTGAATTTCATTTTGGATAGTTGTGTACATAGACTAAAATCAGATGGCCTGAGTGAAACCATGTCCTCTTCTTTATTAGCTGTGACACTTTGGGCGAAGTTTCTTAGCCTGAGAAGCTTTAGTATCCTCATATATAAAATAAATATTATTATCGTGCCTACCACATAGGCTTTTGAAAGGAATAAATGAGATGACCCATATAAAGAAATAGTCATATTTCCTGCCATGCAATAAGTACTCATGTAATATATATGTTAGATATTATTAAGTTTAAAAAGTTTCCAAGCTTAATTAATGTACCCTTTGTATATACCAAGAATTGAGTAACGTGGGGTGTGGGGTAGGGGATAGATGGTTAGTTTAGAGAGAAATAAGGCAACAGGCAGTGTATCTTCAGATTTAGATTAAAGAATTCCAATTAATTGTTTTCCTCCCCATCTTCAACCTAGATTCCTACAAGGACCAGTATTGGCCTTTGCCTCTGGGTTTGATTCCTCAGTAAAACACTTTGATGAGGTGAAGTCTTTATTTCTTTAGGAATTCCTTCAATACAATAAATCCTTTCTGAGCACCTTTAACCTAGAACCTTTCTTAAATCCTTCCCACCAGGGATGAGAAATAGGGCAAGGGCTTAACCAGTCATTGAGAGCTCCATGGGTCCAGGGCCATTATATGACATGGTTTTCAGCCATAGCTGTGGCTCAAGGGATCAGACAGAATCAGGTAAAGACAAGACTGTCTATTGAAAGACTAATATCTTCATCCAGGAGAACTAGAAGAGATACTCTAACACAGGTGTCAAGGTCCAAGGAATCAGAGGGCCTTAGGAAGATCATAGAGTTGGGTGAGAAGAAACACCTAGAATATACGTTATCGCTGCAGCTGGTTCTTAATGCTTGTTTTCTGTGGAAGGGCGGGCTACACTCAAAGGACTTCTTTTGAAAGATTGCATGAGCCACCAAGAAAACAGACATTTACGCAGCAGATTTAAGATGGACTGTAAAAGATGTGGTTTTAAAGGTGTTACAGGGCAGGGAGATGAAGACAAAAAAGGCCTGCTCAAGGGAAGGGAAGGGGATGAATGTGAAGCAATGTTCCAAAGAAAATGACATGACATTTCAATGGGCTTCACACTGTTTCCTGTAACCTCTAGCCCTCTCAAAACATACTTTGAAGAATCAAATACAAGAGACCTCAAGAGATTATCTGGTTGAGACCTCTGCTTTCAAGGGCTGTTTATCCCCATTTTATAGATAAAGTTGCTAAGGCCCAAAGAAACACAGGAAATGGTGGTAGGGAGAAAATAACACAGATCTTTCTGACTCTTCATATTCTCTACTTCTAGACAGGAAAGATAAGGAGGAAGTTGAATTTTTATTTTCATTTCAATTGCCAGATCCTTTGTATTAGCTAAAAATCAGCTGAAAGTAACAAACATCCAGGGCGCCTGGGTGGCTCAGTCAGTTAAGCATCTGACTTCAGCTCAGGTGATAATCTCACAGTTCATGGGTTCGAGCTCTGCATTGGAAGCCTTGTGTCCAGCTCTGTGCTGACAGCTCAGAGGCTGGAGCCTGCTTCAGATTCTGTGTCTCCCTCTCTCTCTGCCCCTCCCCCAACTTGCGTGCGCTCTCTCTCTCTCTCTCTCTCTCGGAAAGAAATAAAAACATTAAAAAAGGTGATGAAAATCCAAGTAACAGTGGGTTAAAAAGACAGAAATCTATTCCTGTCTTGTGTCAAAGAAATCTAGACATACTTGTACACAAATGGTCATAGTGGCACTATCTAAAAATTGTCAAAAGGTAAAAACAACCCAAATGTCCATTAATAGGTGACTAGATAAACAAAATATGGTTTATACATATAAGGAACTATTATTCAGTCATAAAAAGGAACAGAATGCTGATACATGACATGATGTGGATGAATCCCCAAGACATTATATGAAGTGAAAGAAACCAGATACAAATGGTCACATGTAATATAATTCCATCTATATGAAGTGTCCCTAAGAGGCAAATCCATACAGAATGAAGCAGACTGTGGTTTCTAGGGACTGAAGGAAGGGGGAATGGAGCTGCTTAATGGCAGTTTCCTTTTGCAGCAATTAATCTATATTGTAACTAGATAGAGGTGATCGTTTCACAACCTAGTGAATACACTAATTGCCACCGAATTGTGTCCTCGAAGATGGTAAGTGGCTAATTTTAGGTTATGTGAATTTTGCATCAGTTAAAAGTAATAATAGAAGAAATCCAGAGAGGGGCGCCTGGGTGGCTCAGTCGGTTGAGCGTCTGACTTTGGCTCAGGTCATGATCTCACAGTTCGTGGGTTGGAGCCCCGCATTGGGCTCTGTGCTGACAGCCACCTCAGAGCCTGGAGCCTGTTTCAGATTCTTTATCTCCCTCTCTCTCCGACCCTCCCCTGCTCAAGCTGTCTCTCTCTCTCTCTCAGAAATAAATAAAACATTAAAAAAAAAAAAAAAGAAAGAAATCCAGAGGAAGAAACCTCAGAACTGGTAGGTTTATTGACAATCTCAGGAATCCAGGCTCCTTCCATTTTGTAGTTCTGCCATCTGTAGTTTTCACATCTACCTCATAGTTCAAAATGGCTGCTCAAACTCCAATGATTACAGCCGCATCCCAGCTATCTGGAAGGAGAAAATAACAAAGAAGTGGAATGAGAGAAGGACCCTGAAGGATGGCATATAAATTGAGATTTGAAGAATGGAGTACAGGAATTAGCCAGAAGACAGACTGGAAGAGTAAAGGTCTCAGGTGCTGGGAGAAGTTCAGGTGAAGCTGGCACAGAGAAGTGAAGGGGAGAGACCTGGAGAAGGGGGCATGGACTGAATTCGCAAGCCTGCTATTGACCCTGTCTGGCTCTGGAAAGCTGTTATCTTTCCGCTTCCCATCATAGTTCTTGCTCATCTTACCCTTGACCAGTAAGGAAGTTGATTCAATAAAAACAATCAACTGAGAGAAGAGTCAACTGGCCTTTGGTACACATAAAAGCACACATTTTATCTTCCAGTCAAGGACTTCTTGAAATTATTTACCTCTCAAAGACGGCTGCTGAGGACCCCATGACTCAAGGGTCCTCTTCTGCCTCCCGACAGCATGTTTTACTGCTGCCCTTGCAGAGGTCTTCTCCATTGTCTCCTTCCTCCCATGACCTCATTCTCCATGCCAATGAGAGCCAAGGTAAATCGCCCAGACTTATAGCCGGGGCAGCTGCTGAGATGTGAACTGGTTGTTTGTCTCCCAAGGACCCAGGGGACAACATTTGGTAGAAAAGGGAGGAGGTAGCTGTTGCCTGGGGTCACCAGTGTCCATGACTCTAGGTTGTGGCTTTGGTAGGAGGTGGGATTTTAGGTGCCAAGGAGCACAGCTGGGGCCAGCCTGCCCCAGTGGGACCTCGCACGCCTAAATAAAGAAGGAAACTGCTGTGCTCAGCTGGGGTTCCGGAATGCTCTGGCATGCCCTGAAGATGCCATGGGTTGTTGTGATGACCAAGAATGGCAGAGCCGGAGACCTGAATCCCTGAGAGGTGAGACCACTTTCCCAGGGGCAGACATTGAAATTCAAAATAACCTGGTCAGCTCAAGCATTGCAGGTCAGCTCTTTAACTGCCTTGTGGCACTAACCCAAGAGAACTCCTTCCAAATTTGCTGCATTTTGACCTGAAAAGCTGAGGACAGAGGGGAGACAAGAATGCAAAGGTTCATAGAGAATGAAGACTTAAGGACCATTGTGTCTCTAAGTGTTTCCCTCTGGGCTCTCATCTGGGAATAGCTACTGACAATTGATTTCTAACCACATACTTGACTCTGAGTGCATTACACATTTGAACTGATTTTGTCATTGCCCCAGTGCTGTAAGGTAATACGATTGTCCGATTTCACAGGTGAGAAACTGAGGCTCTAAGAGGTGATGTAATTTGCACAAAGTCACTCATCTATTTGGAGATAGAGCTAATATCTAAACCCAGTGATGTAGGACATCAAGGTTCATGTTCTTAGTCAACATCCTTTACTGTTTCCCTTTAAACTCTACTAGCCAGCATTTCCCTGTTCAGGCAGATGCAGAATCATTTCTCATAGCACAGGAGAAGATTTGAGGAAATCGCCAGATACCAATTTGATTAAAAACAGAAACAAGGTAGCTGAAGACAGGAGATGTTCAGGTGAAGACTGGCTGTAGACAGAGAGTGGAGGAGGAGCAGAGCTTTCTACCTCCCGCCATCTTACAGGGGTCTACAAATCTGATAAAGACTGAGTAGTTTTCATTTACCCCCACAAATCCACTTTCCACCTCCATCTCTCTGGGCCTGGGAGCCTGGCCTCTGTGGACCCCATCAACCCTCTGGCTCCCAGTTGGGGTTGGCAAGTGGGAGGCACTCTCAGAAGATCCAGGGACAAGAGAGAGAGAGATCTGGGTGTTTATTCCCTGCTCCCTCCCTCAAGGCTGCTGGTTGGTTTGCAATGGCTGTATTCCTCTATGCAAGAGGCCAACTCCTATCAGGTAGCTCTCTGGTTAAGCCACGGCACAGATCTGGCTCCCTCTAAGGACACTGGTACCCAGCTGCCAGTACTTCATCATCCCTTGTCTGTGTCCCTTACCTCCATAAATACCTTTGTTAATAATTCTCAATGAACCCCATTCAAGGGAGCCATCCATTTCCTGTTAGGACCCAGGGTAATTTGGTGCTAGAGTTTTAAGTCTGGAAGCCATGTCAGAATGCTTCTCAAATCTTCATTTTTACCTGCACAGACCTAGGTAAGAACAATGATTATAAAACTGAAAAAGTCCTAGAAGGCCATGGAACCCTGCCTGCCCAGTCTCCCACAAAAATCACTCCTCTTACTTGTCTCCCCACACCTGCTCCTTGAAGTCCGAGGTTGCAGGGAACACACTCTATAACCAGCTGACCTAATCCAAATCCCTCACTCACATGAAGAGAGGCAGTTGGCAAGGTTTCCACAGTGTCCTTTGTTGGCCTGAGTGGGTCTGATTTATGCCCTGGGCCTTCATCAACAGTTTGCCTCAATATCTTCCAAAGTGTAAAGTCCCGTAAATCTTCCCTGGGAGCGACAATTCGACCGCCAGCTCGTGTTATACAAACACACAGAAATGTCATTAAGGCAACAAACAGCCCCACTGGCCTCGGTAGAGGCCTTTTCTGCCAGGCTCAAGTTACCTAAAATCAATATTTGAACAAGGACAAAACCACATGTTTTCAAAACCAAATTAGAGGGGTCTAATACCAGCTCTGGAGATGTGGTTACATCATGCGCCTTCCAGCGAGTCCTCTGGGACTCTGCCTTTGGACTTGACCAGGCTGCACAGGCTCCCACCCCCTTGGAGTCACTGGGCTTACTTGTCCTTGAGCATCTGACCTCACTAGACAGGTGATGCCTAGGGACAGAATGAGCCAGACATAGGAACTTTCCAGAGCCAGAGATGGGATGTGAGTTTACAAAACAAAGGAAGTTGGGTATGTTCTTTCATGCATTCCTCAAGCATTGGTTCAGGATCTGTACCAGACTCTAGGCTGAGGTCTGAGAGTCCCAGAGTGAGTAAAATCATGGGTCTCTGCTCTCAGGGAACTCATACTATGGCACGAGAGGAAGAGGAGACAATGGGTCCCTTTGACGCCAAAGGACAAGTACTAGTGACACAGGTTGAGTTAAGGGAGCTTTGGAGGCATATGATAGGGAACCCAGGGGCTCTTTGGGGGCCTGTCAGAGACGGCTTCCAACAGCAGCTATGCTAAAGGTGCTCTTAACCTATTTTTCTGGCTTTGTACGTGCCAGGCTCAGGAAGGGAGGGAGTAGATGAGACAAGAGAAAACTCCTGCCTTCTGCTGGGAGGGAAAAGTATGTGAGGAACAGTTCTATTCCTCCCCAGAAGGATGATTATCTGAGTTGATGAGTAGGTTTGAAACATGCCCACCTCAGCCTTTGTGGGTCCTGTCTTTTTCAGAACCAGCCTATCTACAGTCACGCCACCACCTCTATCACCCATTCTCTGCTTGAGCGTAGGGTAAGGATGGGTGGGGCTCCTGCACCTGGGCCAGCTGTGGATACCTGCTGCAGTGCGGGAGAGCCTTGCTCAGAGGGTAGTAGGAAGGCCTTGTGCCCACACATCTGTAGCCCTGTTATGCCAGTCACAGAGCCAGCACCTTGCTTTCTAGCTGCCTCTCATGTCCTAGGTCTCTACGAAGAGAGGATTCTTAACCACTGGTCCCTTCCAAAACAAGTGACACGTGAGAGGTCTCATGGCACATTATTAGATGAAACTGTAGCATACAAAATTGTTTTTTTCATATTGTGTTTAGAAATTACATAAAATTGCCGATTTATAAACAATGATTGTATTTACGTGTATTGATACAGGGTTTTCTTTTGCTTTTAATGTTTATTTATTTTTCAGAGAGGGTGAGCAAGGGAGGGGCAGAGAGAGAGAGGGACAGAGGATCCAAAGCAGACTCCGCTGGCAGCAGTGGGCCTGACATGGGGCTCGCATGACCCCATCAGATCATGACCTGAGCCAAAATCAGACACTCAACCTACTGAGCCACCCGGGTGCCCCAGGTTTTCTTTTGTTTTTAAAGTATTTTCCAGTTTTTTAAATGGGTCTGTGCTATTTTTAATCCTGGGGGGGAGGGGAGTAAATAAGTGCAATAAAATGGTCTTTTAAATTTGATAAAAAATTATGAGTGCAAGTTGTAAATCCAAGCAAAGGCACAGTGGGTCCAGGATAAAGCAGTTAAGAAGTGGCCATGAGAGTGGGCACTGCCCACCGTCATTTTCTTTTAACTTGTTAAGCAACTCTGTGTCCAGTGTGCAGTGATGTAGTGACAGCAGGCACTACCTCCTTAGGATGGTATTCTAGGCCCTCCATATTTGCAGGAGCCTGCAATCTGTGCTTGTCACTTGCCTGGCTCCACGGTGCTGTGTAACACATCTCTCTGTGCAACAAGCTGTGTAACAAGCTAGCCCTACCATGTCTCTCTGCCTGTGTATACTCTCTGCTGCAAATGTCTTCCCCTCAGCCCCCTGAGGACAATCTGACCTTCCTTTCAGACTCAGCATTATCATCCCTTCCAAGACCCCTTCCCTGGTTTTTCCTACGTTCCCCAGGCAAAGTGGACATGTTCTGCTCTCCCTGCTTGTTTAGAATTTAGCTACAAAATACTTGGCCCTTTGTACTAAAACTGCTTATGTACCTACGTGTCTCTCGCTGGCATAAGGACCACCTTCTGTTCACTCTCTTGTTTCCCTAATTATTTATTTCATTCAGCTGACACTGACTGAGCTCTACTACAAGCCAGGTTCTGGGCAATGGGGGAACAAAAAGGAAAAGACAAAGATCCCCCCTTCAAAGGATGTATTGTCTAACAGGAAAAATTATTATTTCTCTTCCACAAAATAAGGGATGTAAGGGAAAAATACAGTCTTCATGGAGGAACATTTCATTTCAACTTGGTGGTGAAGAGAAGATAGAATTTAATCAAGTAGAATTTTTTTAATTTTGAGAGAAAGAGAGAGAGAGAGAGAAAGAAAGAAAGAAAGAAAGAAAGAAAGAAAGAGAGAGAGAGAGAGAAGAAAGAAAGAAGGAAGGAAGGAAGGAAGGAAGGAAGACAGACAGACAGAAAAGAAAGAAAGACAGAAAAGAAAGAAAGAAAGACAGAAAAGAGAGAAAGAAAGACAGAAAAGAAAGAAAGAAAGACAGAAAAGAAAGAAGGAGGGAAGGAAGGGGGGAAGGAAAGGAGGAAGGAAAGGAGATCAATCCAGGCAGAATAAACAGCAGAGAGGCTTAAAATGACCCATCTTATAGACACTTAGAGGTGATTCACTATGACCAGGACAGTACATGCAGCAGAGACAGGACAGAGGAGCAGAAATGAGAACAGAAGGAGGAGAGCCCTTGAAGTCAGGGGTAGGCCTGCCTCCAGGGTGGTGAGCTGCATGTGCCGTGATACGGAACTGTGCTTTATTCAGTGATCCAGCGTTATCGAAGGCTTGCAGGATACTCATCAGATTAGTGAGCTAGGGAGATTATTCATCTCTGTTTTCTTACTGCCAAGAAGAATAGAAACTTAAGAAACATTTGATGCTGAATCTGAATGTCCCGCCTCTTCTAAGACAGAGGCCAGGCCACCTGCCAAACAAAGGAGAGTGGCTCAGCTCTAGTGGCATCAGAACCACAGGCAGTTCTTGCCTTCAATAACTTGGACTCCATTCAACAGGGTGCTTAATGCCCATTCCTCAGTCCTCATTACTATTACCTAGACCATGTGCAAATCAGGTGAGCACAGCAAACACCTTTCCTTTCCCTCTCCCACTCTGTCCATCAGCTACCAACTAACTTCATCTCTCGGATCAGCCCTTTCTCTTTTTTTTTTTTTTAAATGTTTTTTATTTATTTCTAAGAGAGAGAGAGAGAGAGACAGCGTGAGCAGGGGAGGGTCAGAGAGAGAGGGAGTCACAGACTGAAACAGGCTCCAGGCTCTGAGCTGGCAGTCAGCACAGAGCCCGACGCGGGGCTCGAACCCACGAACCGCGAGATCATGACCCAAGCAAAAGTCGGATGCTTAACCGACTAAGCCACCCAGGCGCCCCTCGGATCAGCCCTTTCTCAACAACAGGCTAGACCTACCAGTCTTAAGACCTCTGTGAGAGGCAGCCTCTGAAGGGGCCCTCAGTGATCCCTGTACTAGCTGGCGAGGCCCGTCATAGCAAAGTACCACACAAACTGAGTGGTTTAAGCAACAGAAAGTTATTGCCCAACAGTTCTGGAAGCTAGAAGTCTGAGATGAAGGTACTATAAGAGTTGGTTCCTTCTGAGGGCTGTGACGGAGAGTCTGCTCCAGGCCTCTTCCTTTGTAGATGGCTGTCTTAATGTTCACACAGTGTTCTCCTCATGTGCATATCGGTCTCCATATTTTCCCTTCTTTTTTTTTTAATGTTTTTTTAAAATTTATTTCTGAGAGAGAGAGACAGCGTGAGCAGGGGAGGGTCAGAGAGAGAGGGAGTCACAGACTGAAACAGGCTCCAGGCTCTGAGCTGGCAGTCAGCACAGAGCCCGACGCGGGGCTCGAACCCACGAACCTTGAGATCATGACCTTAGCTTAAGTCTGACGCTTAACCGACTCAGCCACCCAGGCGCCCCTCCAAATTTCCCCTTCTATAAGGACCCCAGTCATATTGGATTATGACTCATGTAAGGGACCTCATTTTAATTTTTTACCTCAGGAAAGAGCCTATCTCTAAATAAGTCACATTCTGAGGTACTAAGGGTTAGGACTTCAACATATAAATTTGGAATGACATAATTCAACTCATAGTATCTCACTGGCATTTATGCCCTTATGTAATCCTCTCCCCCTTGAGTGTTGACTGGACCTACTGACTTGTTTCTAAAGAGCAAAAGACAAGCAAATGGTTGGGGTGTCTCCTCTAATATTAGGTTACAAAAAAGTGTGAATTTTGACTTGTCATTCTCTCTCTGGTCCTTCTTACTTGCTTAGATAAAGAAAAATACCATGTTGTCAGCTGCTGAACAGACAGGTCAATGGCAACAAACTAACGGCAGCCTCCTGACAATAGTCAGCAAGGAACCAAATTCTGGCAACAACCATGTGAGTTAGGTTGGATGCCACTCCTCTCTGAGTTGAGCCTCAGTTGACTATGGCTCAAGCTAACACCTGACTGTAAATTTGTGAGAGATCCTGAAATGGAGGACTAGCCAAGCCATCCTTGGATAAGTCATACCTAAAGAAATACTGGTGTTTCAAGCCACTAAGTTTTGGGGTAATTTTTATGCAGTCAATAGTCAATTGATACATTCTCTATCCCCTCAGACTATACCTCTTTCTGTCTTCCTCCACCCTGTACCCTTTGTGACTTTCCTAAATGTAAATATGACTGTGAAATTTCCCCAATTAAACATCTGCTATGGTTCCCCATAGCTCTCAGGACAAAATTCAAATTCTTTAGCACTTCTAGGCCCTATCTTTACATGCAGACTCTGAAAGTCAAATGATAGAATATCATTTGCTTTAAAGAAGCCAGAGGTGGGTTCCAATTCTGGCTGTGCCAATTGCTATTGGTGTGGCCTCTGTGGTCAGCCCTCTCATCCACAAAATCAGGATATGAATTTATTATTGAACAAACACTTATTGAAAGCTTACTCCATACAGGATCTGTGCTAGGTACAAAGAACACAGTAAAAAAAGAAATGGTCCCTGCCTCCAAGGAACAGAAAACAAGCAAATTTTTAACAACTGTAGATGTGATAAGTACCATGATGAAAGGAGCACAAGGAATTAAAAGTTAATATGTGCTGAACACTTACTGGGCACGTGGCACTTTAAATGTACTTGCCATGTGATGCCACAGGAGTCCTACGAGGTATGAACTATTACCTCTACGTTACACAAGGAAGAAATGAGGCTCAGAGAAGTCGTCTAACTTGCCTAAGATCACATACATAGTAAGGTGGAAAGAGCAAATTCAAACTGTGCTTTCTATCACTCCAAAGCTCTGTTTCCTACTATGCTCTGTTCTTTGTAGATGGATGTCATAGGTGGGGTCTCAAGAGACAGACACAGAAGGATTTGGGGTGAAAAGTGTTTATTGGTGATGGACATTTATGTGAGGAAGGAGCAGGCCTGGGCAGAGGAAGAAGTTGAACCTCAACACAGACCAACCTGGCAAAGGGCTCTGGAGCAAAGTGCCCAATAGTGAGGTCTTCCTTGAGGCTAACGATGAAAATCCCTTTATGTTGCAGCCTCACTCAGTACTGATGAATATCAGGGCTATGATTCCAGGAAAAGTGGTTTTCTACAGCTCAAGCTGACCCTAGAGGAGCTGACAGCTGCAGATGATCACACTCCTTTCTTGCAGGGCAGTGGATCCCTGTGTCTGTCACAAGGAGTGGGCATATAACTCTTACATGGGAAAGACCTCTAGGGAGAGGTGACACTGAATCCTAAAGGAGTTTGCCCAAAGGGAGGGCAAGGAGCACTTGGAGCTGAGAGCTAAAATCAGGAGAGAAAAGAAAGAATTAGGAATTCACATGAAGGAAGCAAATAAGAGGATAGTTACACCAGCCTTTCACCTCCATGGACTTTCTCTGACCATCAGAGTCCTGGCAAGATAAAAGGCTTGGCTTTCCCATAGCACCCCATCCTTATTGAACTCATTTCCATCAGGGTCTCCTAAGTGCTCCCTAGGGATGTCCTATCCTACACAACTCAGGCTTCATGGATGTTGTGCCTAAAAATGCACCAAGTTGGGAAGATGGAGGAGAACTCTGCTCTGTGGCCTTCTTAGCGAGGAGGGGGTGCACTAACAAGTAGACGAGCTTAGGAACATGGAACTATGAATAAAGAGACAATAGGAGGTCTGTGATCACCATCAGGTAGGACTCTGTAAATAACTGAATCCCAATCAGTGTTTGAGCTCAGGGCCCTGGAATGTGAGAGAGTGAGAAAGCATGGGGAGCAAGCAGGAACATGACCTGGACTGCCATGCCAGGGGCCATGGCCAAACCAATGGGCATTTCATTTATTTATGCATTCACACATCCTGTCTCTCATTTATTCATCCAGCCAGCCAGCCAGCCAGCCATTCTGTTGTACATTAAATATTTACATGAAAGATAGTGTTTGACTTCCTTCTCACTTCCTTCTTTTTCCTGCCCCTAATCCTTTGCAGAGAAGAGATCATTAGTTAGAGTAAAGACATGAAGGTTGTGTCAGTGCAAAACTATATCAAAAGTTAGTCAGTATTAGGAAGAGATATGCTACTTATGCTTGTTGATGTTCCACTCTGAAGACTTGGAAGGTCTAAGGGTTTTATAGACTTATCATCTTCTAGTGAAGTGCCAGGTTGCCCAAGTTTGGCTTGAATTAGAAGGCTAAGGGCAGTTCTCACTCCTTTGGGTTGAAGCTAATATTCCAGGCAGGAGAAGAGGAAATTCAGGTAAGAAATGGGTAGGAAAAAAAGAAGGGGAGAATCAAGGGAGGAAGAAAACCCCGAGATCCCAAATGTCTGTGTGAATTAGACTCTGGGATGGGAGATGATGACCTTTATGTACACTCTGCCATGAAAAGGATTTTCACTTCGGTGATGAGAAATACCCACCAGTTCTTCCAGATAATTTGTTCCAGCTATGACCAGCCTTTCCTAGGCACTGGGAACACCAGCATGGATTAAAATGCAACCCTGGCTCAGGATCACTTACATCCTTAGGGACACAGCAGACAAGCAGAGAAGCATTAACAGAGGACAGTACTGTTAATAAGACAGGTACCTCTTCCAAACATGGACTTTCAGGAAGACTTTCCAGAAGGGGTATGATGGCCAAGAAGCTGAAAGATGTGTTGGAGTCATCCAGGCAAGGAAGAAGTAATGGGTATTCCAGACAGTAGGATCAACTTGTGAAAAGAGGCATGGCCATTGATGTGTTAGAGAAAAGGTATGAATGGGAAGAAGACAGATACTAGGCTTAGAGCTAGATCATGAAGTACCATGTATGGCAGGATAAGAGATTAAACTTTATTCTGAATGCTACAGGGAGCCATTTGAAGAGCATTCCATACAACTATGATCTTGAGTCACTGAGATGGAACTGTTGGAATTTCTTGGATGCCTTCAACACCTTACCTCTGGGTCCTAGGCTCTGATGTCTGGCCTGAAATGTATGCAGCCTTTGGCTTCATTCTCTGCCTTGGGAGCAGGGACTGACACCCCTGGCCCAGACGATGGGCTCATTTCCATGGTATTGGGCCATTGGGTGGAGCCTCTCTAGGTGGGGCCTTCCAGAAATGAGCTGCAGGCCCATGATGTCAGAGGGGTGGGACATGGGGAATGGATGGGACATAACAGCTGCTATCACTGTCCTTCCTCTTCCCTCCTGAGAAATCACAAATCAACCCCCAACCCCCCACCACCCCAGATGCTGATCAAGGAGTCTTTGTACTTCTGGAGAAATTCAACCTTTTATAAAAATGAATTACTCCTGGAGACTGCAGAACTGTGAAAAGACCTCAAACTTTATAGTCAACTTGATCTAGATTCACTCCATTATAGGCTGTGAGACCTTCCACAAGTTAATTTCTTTCTCTGAACCTAAGTTCTTTATCTGTAAGATGGAGATAATCTCTCTCACACAGGGTTATTAGGAACATCAAATAACAAAATATTTATAAATTGTTTGCAATATATATTTAGTTCTGTCCAGAGAATTTTCTACTTGTGACGTTTTACTTATTGGTCACCCAGGGCCTACTCAATTCAGCTTTCTGCCCTAAGAATAGAATTAGGAAAGTATTATGGAATATATGAGTTCCTTTGACTGAACTAAAACATTGGCTCTTCGTGAATTTATGCTGGGAAAATACACCAAGTCAAGTACCATGGATTTATGAAATTGGAATGTAAAGAACCCAGGACTCAAAGTAGCAGGACCTGATCTCCTTTCTCTATCCATGCTCCTGGCCAAATTCTCTCTCGTGAAAATAAAGTCCCTTCTAGTACCGATGATCTCCAGATCAAGCTAATATACTATTAGACTCCAGTAAGTCACACTTATGAGGACAACAGGAGTTGAAGCACACCAAAGGGTGTCCCTCCTTTTTTTTTTTTTTCCCATGTAAGTCCTGTGTGTTTCCATCCAGACCTGCTGCTAAGGAAGAAGCAATTCTTCCTCAGGAAAAGAGTTAAAAAGTTCACACTCCAAAAATGAATCATAAACTATTCTGAGAATGTCAGAGAGAAATATGGCATACCCCGGGGGACCTCCACTGAGGTGAGAGAAGAGAACAGCTGGGGTTGCCACAGGCTGAGCCCAGTGAAGTCTCCAGTCTGGATCCAACCAGATTAATATGGTGCGATGCCAAGGTGGGACATCTCTTCCCTTGTTTCTCTCCTTGTCTTTTGCATACAGAAATCCTTTCCAAGGCACACCCATTGACACAATCTCTAACTTCTGTTTACTAGATAAGGGAACTACCTTCAGAATCAAACATTTGGATTCCAAACCAAATTCTGCCAATTAATGTGTGATTTTTGGCAAGTGAATTCCTCTCTCTGAACTCCAATTTCTTCATCTGTCCGACCTGAATACAAATATCTATTCTCTAAGATTTTTTAAAGGCCTCAATGAAGTAACATAATAATGCCTTCAGCCCAGCATCCTAGGAGGGGCTCCATCAATGGCAGCTAATATTTTGGAAGAGGGTAACTGGGTGGAGTGGCCATGTGCTTCATGGACAGCTTAGGCCCTCTCTGAATCATCCTGGGTCCCAATGGATATACACAAATTACAAGGCTAGCTTTGGTTTCCAACCACAGAGCAGAGGTCTCTAAGGTGCAGGGAGGGGAAACAGAGACTTTTTGCAGAAGCATAAAGGGTGAAATAGAACTTCCAAGAGGCCAAGAAGTCAGGGGATCAGGCCTGGCTACTGAGCCTGACTGTGGATGTACATACTGTGGGGGGTGGGGGTCCTAAGGGGTGGAGCTGTGTGGAATTCATCCAGTAATCATTCAATAATTCTCTACTGAACACCTACTATATGTTATCCACTGGTTCTGGAAACTAGGGATACAGTAGAGATCAAGTCATTGTCCTTGCCTTCCTGGAGCTGACAGTCTAGTGGAGGAATAAAATTAAGTAACTAATATCTTTCAGGCAGTCAGTTCAGGTAGTACTTCCCTCATTTAGGCAAGTCAACCCCAGGTTTCTGGAGGGAGGCAGAAAGCCTGATTAGGGCATAGAGACAGCAGCCTCTGTCCCCAGATGGGTATCAGGAGCAATTCATAGTTACTGTGTTGGAAGCACAGATTCTGAAGTCAGACAGCCCAAGGAGGAAACCTCACTCCACCAGTTATAAACTGTGGACCTACAGCACATTATTTGACCTCTTGGGGCTTTAGTCTCCTGTTCTGTAAAAGAGATTAAAATGCAGTTTACCTCTGGGGTCACTATGAAGATTAAATAGATGTAAGTGGTTAGCAAAGCACCTTGTTCAGAGTGAATGCTTAGTAAAGGTGAATCATTAATTAGATTGCTATTATCCTATGAATAAGCATGGCCAGAATGTGAAGATTCATATGAACTGGGATCCCAAGAAAAAGAGTGACTGGGTGCATGACAAAGACTTCGTGACTGAGGCGGGAGCCTAGTCCTAGATCCAGAGATGAGTGCAGGAAGACAAAGAGCACTCAGGGTGGGTGTGAAGGGGAAAGAAAACAGGATCCAATGGTCAATGCCAAGTATGGAAACTGAACCCAACTGGAAGCAGAACAAACATAAAGAACTCACAATCTGGTGTAAAAAGAGAGAATAGGGATTCAAGCCAAAGTGTAGCTAGTAATACCTCATCTGGACTGATCACTTCTGTGTGCCAAGACCTATGGAAGTGTTTGGTATACATGATGCCAATTAATAATTTAACAGCTCTCTGTGATGGACATTACTATATTTCATTTTACAAATGAGGAAACTAAAACTCAAAGTGACAATTGACTTACCTAATGTCAACCAGCCAAGAATTGGTCTTGAACCTGGATTCAAACCCAGGTGTACATAATGCCAAAGCTGATGTTCTGACATAAGGTCATTCTGTTTCTCCCCACATCCACCTGGTCTCCTTCAGTCAGGTTTGTTATCTTCATTCAAATGACAACCATGTATTAAGCATCACCTGTGGCAGCCATTTATTATGAGTTGACTTGTGTTGGAGTCCTCAACCACTCTTATTAATACCAAGAGGAAGATGGCACAAAAGAGCCATGCTCAGGAATCACACAGACTTGGGTGACTGGTGAGGAGACACAGGGCAGCTTTTGACAGCCCAGTTCCTCAAAACTTACCTTCAAGGACATACAGCTAACACACGCTTCAGCATGTTGAATTGTTCTGGAAATGGTACTGCAGAATGAATCTGGGTCTCTGAATCAGAAATGCTGGCCACAGATTTTGGACAAGTCATTTGGCCTGCCAGAGCCTCACTTACCTTCATTGCAAAGCCAGTACTTAAGCTAGGGCCTGAAAATAACCTTGTGGGATGGCAGAAGGACCTTGAGCCTTGAATTAAAATCCTTGAGCTCAAATCTCATATGTACTGTAAACCTACTCTGACTTTTATTTATTTATTTTTTCAAATAGTTTATTGTCAAATTAGTTTCCACATAACACCCAGTGCTCATCCCCACAAGTGTCCTCCTCCATGCCCCTCCCCCTCCACATCCATCAGTCCTCAGTTTTTGTCAGCATTCAAGAGTCTCTCATGGTTTGCCTCTCTCCCTTTCCCCCACCATTTCCGCCCTTCTTCTCCCCCTTGTTCCTCCGTCAAGTTCCTCCTAATCCTCCTATACGTGCAAACATATGATATTTGTCCTTCTCTGCCTGACTTATTTCGCTCAGCATAACACCCTCAAGGTCCATCCACGTTGCTACACATGGCCAGATTTCATTCTTTCTCATTGCCGTGTAGTATTCCATGGTATAGATAAACCACATCTTCTTGATCCATTCATCTGTTGATGGACACTTAGGCTCTTTCCATGTTTTAGCTATTGTGGAGAGTGCTGCTATGAACATTGGGGTCCATGTGCTCCTATGCCTCAGCATTTCTGTATCCCTTGGGTAAATTCCTAGCAGTGCTATTGCTGGGTCATAGGGGAGTTCTAGTGTTAGTTTCCTGAGGAACCTCCACACTGTTTTCCAGAGGGGCTGCACCAGTTTACATTCCCACCGACAGTGTAGGAGGGTGCCCGTTTCTCCACATCCTTGCCAGCATCTAGAGTTCTCTGATTTGCTCATTTTAGCCACTCTGACTGCAGTGAGGTGGTATCTCACTGTGGTTTTGATTTGTATTTCCCTGATGAGGAGGGGTGCTGAGCATCGTTTCATGTGTCTGTTGGCCATCTGGATGTCCTCTTTGGAGAAGTGTCTGTTCATGTCTTCTGCCCATTTCTTCACTGGGTTGTTTGTTTTTCGGGCGTGTAGTTTGGTGAGTTCCTTATAGATTCTGGATATTAACCCTTTATCTGATATGTCATTTGCAACTATCTTTTCCCATTCCTTTGGTTGCCTATTAATTTTCTGGGTTGTTTCCTTGGCTGTGCAGAAGCTTTTAATCTTGATGAGGTCCCAACAGTTTATTTTTGCTCTTGATTCCCTTGCTTTTGGGGATGTGTCAAGTAAGAAGTTGCTGCGGTGGAGGTCAAGGAGGTTGTTTCCTGCTTTCTCCTCTAGGGTGTTGATGGTTTCCTGTCTCACGTTCAGGTCCTTTATCCATTTTGAGTTTATTTTTGTGCATGGTGTGAGAAAATGATCTAGTTTCATTCTTCTGCATGTTGCTGTCCAATTCTCCCAACACCATCTGTTAAAAAGGCTGTCTTTTTTCCATTGGATATTCTTTCCTGCTTTGTCAAAGATCAGTTGGCTGTATACTTTTGGGTCCACTTCTGAGTTCTCAGTTCTGTTCCATTGGTCTATGTGGCTGTTTTTGTGCCAATACCATACTGTCTTGATGATGACAGCTTTGTAGTAGAGGCTAAAGTCTGGGATGGTGATACCTCCCGTTTTGGTTTTATTTTTCAGTATTACTTTGGCTATTCGGGGTCTTTTGTGGTTCCATACAAAATTTTGGATAGTTTGTTCTAGTTTTGAGAAGTATGCTGGTGCAATTTTGATTGGAATTGCATTGAATGTGTAGAGTGCTTTAGGTAGTAATGACATCTTAACTATATTTATTCTTCCTATCCGTGAGCATGGAATGTTTTTCCATTTCTTTGTGTCTTCTTCAATTTCCTAAACCTACTCTGACTTTTAGTGATTCAACCTCCTAACCCCACCTTACCTTAATTCTTGGTTTCTTTTTTAAATAGAAAAAATTTATCATTCAGTATTCAGCACACCCCTCAAGTAGTGGCTGTTTTATCTCCCACATCCTTAATTAACTGGGACTGGGACTTGAGATCAATTACATGTCCTCCATCTTGCATCCAGCTAATGGTCCCTTCTCCTTCCATTCTACTTTATCCCATGTTGGCTAATAATATATTTCTGGGGTCCATTGTATTGTCTTCTGAGGTTCTTCCCAGAGTGTTAGATCCCGTATCACAGGATAGTGTTCTTATACCAATACACTTTCATTTATCCCACTTTATGCCCTGCTCTCCTTGATTTATCATGTTTTGGACTCAGGTACAAATGTACCCTCCCAGCTCTTGCTGCTTTGTGCTGTATACGTCCTTCAGCTTCTTCAGAGGATAGCCCCTCCCCTCCCTTAGTGAGCCCAGCACTTCCTCTGCTTGGTTTTGTTTGAACTTTATATAATTACTGGTCTAATGGTCATGAGGATAAGTGGAGATGAACCTTTGGCAGGGCCATTTTGTCTTGCAAAGCATAGGCTTTTGCATCATCGTCAAACAAAGACAGAGCACTATCTTTTAACAAAGATGAGCACACCAATTCTACAGACCAAGAGGGTATAGAGATATGTGCAGTCTTAAGGTTTTCACATGCAATCAATGTAGTTGTTTCCACCCCAAGTCTCAGGATCCTTTTCCTTACCAATCAGATCCTTGGCCTTGGTTGAGTTGGCTCACTGTGGTTGAAAATTCAGTCTTCTCTAGAGCTCTGCTATAAGTAAGTTCTGGGTCTGAGCCTCACTTTTTTCTGTCCTCTGGCTATACTAAATGAGCAGCTCCCTCTATGCCCTGATTTCCACATTTTATCATGAATTGATGATTAAACACTCCAATTCTTCATATATTTTTTCATATTTCATAATGTATTTTTCTAATACGTTCATTGTCCTTATAATTACTCTTTCCCCTAAACCTCTTAAATGGCTGAAATATAGCAATGGCTAATACATTTCTTTCCACTGGTCTCTCATTGTCTCCATGCACCACTAACTGAAGCGTCTTTAACTATAAGGCTGGGGGATGCCTGGGGCTATCAGAGCTCCATACTCCATACATATAGAGTGATAGAGTTCTCATTGCCCACCAGAATGGCATTTCTGAGTTATCACCCACAGAAATAAGGGGCCAAGTTTTTGTACCTCTGCCTCAACCAGTCCCTGGATGTGGACTGCTCCTAGAGAGTGAGGCAAAATGTGATCAAGTTAGCTTCTCCTGTTAAGGGTTATTTCAGAGTAGGGGTGTAGATGTGGGCCCTTCCAGAAGCTGGGGGAATGAGTACCTTGGTACTGATCTGTCTTGCTCAACTCAACATTCTCTATGATCCTTTGAAATTATAAGAACACTCTTCCACCACCATCCACACTGCAAGCATCTGCTCAAATATCATCTTATCAGTGAGTCCTCTCCTGACATTCTCTATTCCTCTTCCTTTTGTTTCATTTTTCTCTCCAGCACTTTTCTACACATAAAACTCTTATAGATTAATAGATTATTCATCTCCTATTATCAGATCTCATATTCCAAACCTATGGTACCCCATCACCTAGAAGAGAGCCTGGTACAAGGTAGTCCCCAACAAACATAAATAAAATACCAATATCGATATGTTCCTATTTCATGCACCTCACTGAAATTGCTCTAAGGACTGAAATAAATCTATGGGAAGGAATCAACCTCACAGTATATACTCAATGCAAGTAAACAATATAAAACTATAAATGTACATAAAGAAATGTTTGTAAATATATGTCTGTGAGTGGCATTGGGATAAGGAAAAAGGGTCTTTCTTCTTTGCAGAAAGACATTGTTATTTGAGCAATTCAGCAGCCAGGGACAGAGACTAAACTTCTTACTTAGGGCTTAAGAGCAGGCCTTTGACTTCTGTAAGTTAGGGAGATTTAGAACTCACTTTTATTTCTTCCAGCACCAGCATTTAATTGCAGACTTAACAGCAGCTCGGGCCTATAAAAGATTCACCTTGTTTCTCTGAATGTATACATTATTTACCATACAGTCTATAAAATATTTACCCGTTTCTCAGCCGACTGCACCCTGCTCAGTCTTAACTACCTCATTGCTGTTCGAAGCCGATCAAATAGGCGGCTGGCACCTCTCCAGAAATGGACCGGGCAAGCAGCTGGAAGGGGACCATATTTTATGCATTTGTCAGAGCACATAGCAATCAAGGGTGTTGAAAGCCTTTCTGAAAGTACTAGGGAGGGGTGTGGGTTCTTAATCCATTCCCACCTCCACCCACCCACTCTAAAACATGACTGCCTTTGCCAGGCCCAGTACATTCATCTATTTGGGATATACTTACAGAGCAACAATTGTGTCCTATACACGTTGGGGGATAGATGGGAATATTGCATATTCCTATGCCCTTGTTGAAGAAAACAAACCCAATGATAAAGATTCACAAGGAGAATAGCTACCAGGCATTGAACTATCTCTCCGTGCAGCTAGTGGGTATAAAACACATGGCCTTGTGAGCCAGTTTGGGATTGAAAGTCTGTCTTAACCCATCATTTACAAGTATATAACCCTGGGCGAGTTTGCTAAACTAGTTGCCTCAGTTTCCCCAGGATATTATAGTAGTCCTAATTTCATGGGGTTACTGAGCCCATGGTGCCCAGCTCTTGGAAAGCACTCAGTAAAGGTTAGAGATTAGGAAGGGGGATGAAAATTCTGAGGACAGTTCTCTGTGATGAATATGTTATAACCCTCACTTTATATATGAGACACTGAGATTTTGAAAATTAAGGGGCTCCTGGGTGGCTCAGTCAGTTGAACATCTGACTTAGGCTCAGGTCATGATCTCATGGTTTGTGAGTTTGAGCCCCACTTCGGGCCCTGTGCTGACAGCTCAGAGCCTGGAGTCTGCTTTGGATTCTGTGTCTCCCTTTCTGCTGCTCCCCTGCTCACACTCTGTCTCTCTCTCTGTCTCCTAAATAAATAAATAAATATAAACATTTTTTAAAAGGGGGGGCACCTGGGTGGTGCAGTCAGTTGGATGTCTGACTCTTGATCTTGGCTGAGGTCATGATCTCACTGTTTGTGAGTTGGATCCCCACATCGGGCTCTGCGCTGATGGTGCAGAGCCTGCTTGAGATTCTATCTCTCCTTCTCTCTGCCCCTCCCCAATTTGTGTGTACTCTCTCTCTCACTCAAAATAAATAAATAAACATAAAGATTTTTAGAAAATTAACTAGTGTGCCAAAGTCCACTTATAAGTGAAAGAGCCAGGTTTTAAGCCCACGTCTGCCTAATTCTAAAGAATCTACTTATAATCACCCTTTGCACACACATACACACACCCTTATACACACTTATATGAAAATGTGGCCTAGTCACCATGTGTACCACAGTTTCAAGGATACCCCCAACCAACCCTCCAAGAGGTTGGATATCCCTGTTTTTTGCCCTGACAGCATCTTTCATAGCAGCAGTCGTGCCTGTAATAATTCATCAACTTGATCATTGTTTGCTGCTGTCTGGGTCCTTCCTTAAGCAGTGTGCAGACAGGAGCTGTGTTCATCATGTGCTCCCAGTGTCTGGGGCAATGAATGCTCCACACGCACTGTCATTTCTTCTTTGTAATAATGCAAGGATGGAAGTAATATTTTTCTTTCCGTCTTATTGCTAGTTAAACTGAAGCTCAAGGCAATGAAACAACTCATCCAAGAACACAGAAGTAAAATAAATGGGAGAACTAAGATTTTAACCTAGCTCAGTTGAATTCTGAAGCCCATGTTCCTTCTGTTGGGCTGGCCGTGCTCTCTCCTCGAGAAGTGAGAAAGCCAGAGGACAAGGGCGGAAGAACTAAATTCTATATATGAAGGACCACTGTGGTAGGCATTCTGTTGAAGCTCTTTGTCAACACGATCTCTTTTACTCCTCATGACAAATTTGTGTTCAAAACAACATTTTTTTGCTAAAAGAAGTTCTTTGCAAACTCAGCTGCAAACCTTGCTGGAGTAACTTGGCAAGGATGAGAGGAGGCTGGCACTGAGCAGGAAGTGAATAAGGGTAACAGACAAGGCTACAAAGCCCTTCAATGCAGCTCTTCACTCCAATACTTCGTGTCCAGAGAGTGAGGTCAGCTCAGGTGTGGCTCAAGCAAATGCCAACTTTGGGAGCTCGGTCCAGGGTGAGGAAAACAATTCAGATGTTTGACTCTACTGATTTGACTCTGAATCATGCCATACTACCTCCCTGCCACACTAATGCTCCTTCTCTTTGCTTTAAAAAAGAAAACAGAGATACCATTTATCTTCTCAGGTTTTTATATTTAGTGGCTATTTGATTCTTAATGAACACTACTGGTAGACATATTTGGCACAAAACAAAGTTGTTAATGGATAAAACCACACATAGTATGATGTGCTATTGACTATAAATTAACAGGAATGTCAATTCTTAAACAAGAACAGATTTTCAAATGAATTTTGTGGAAATAATGTTCACAAAAGAAAACTGGCAATGGCAGAAAGCTATAATCTTTTCAACTTTATTTGTTTTTGAGAGAGAGGGAAAGAGACAGAGCATGAGTGGAGAGAGGCAGAGAGAGAGGGCTACACAGAATCCAAAGCAGGCTCCAGGCTCTGAGCTGTTAACACAGAGCCTGACACGGGGCTCAAACCCACAAATTGTGAGATCATGACCTGAGCTGAAGTCAGAAGCCCAACCAACTGAGCCACCCAGGCTCCCCTAAAATTTTCATTTTAGAATTTACAGAGAAATATTTGATTCTAATAAAATTAAAATGGGAAAATCATAGTGAACTGTGCTACATAAAAATTCAATCAAAAATATAAATGGGCTCAGGGCCCTGAGTGGTTCAGTCAGTTAAGGATTCCAACTCTTGATTTTGGCTCAGGTCATGATCCCAGGGTCATCGGATCAAGAGCCATGTCAGGCCCCATGCTGAGCATGGAGTCTGCTTAGGTTTCTCTCTCTCTCTTCCTCTGCTTCTCTCCCCAACTTGTACTGTCTCTCATTCTATAAACAAACAAACAAACAAACAAACAAACAAATAAATAAAACAAAATATTAAAAATACAAACTGGCTCAAAAAAGATTTGCTCCAGAAAACAAATTTTTGACCTTACGTTAATATGAATATAATTTAGATTAAAATAGTTGTTTCATGCAGTCACAGTTGAAATATCTTTAGGATTAAAGTCCAAGGTCTCCAAGCATTCTATTCATTTTATCCAGAGTCTAGTGCTGTGTGGGGACATTTTCTCTCATCCTTATAACATTTTGTCATAAGATTGCAATCCTCCAATTAAAAAAAATTTTTTCAATGTTTTATTTATTTTTGAGAGAGAGAGAGGCAGCATGAGCAGGGGAGGGTTAGAGAGAGAGAGGGAGACATGGAATCCAAAACAGACTCCAAGCTCTGAGCTAGCTGTCAGCACAGAGCCCGATGCGGGGCTTGAACCCATGAACCGTGAGATCATGACCTGAGCCAAAGTCAGACGCTTAACCGACTGAGCCACCCAGGCGCCCCTATAATCCTCCAATTTTTAGGTGAGGAGACAGATTCAGAAAAAGTGAGCAATTTCTCCTGGGTAATACATGATTTAGTGCCAAGGCCAGGACTATTTGTTGATTAAACCACGATAGTCTCATCAGAGTGAGGGTCACCTAGACTTCCTTTCCTGGAATTCAGGACATTTTACAAGGGGTGGGGTAATTTCTATCTTCTCCTCCTCTCCAGCAAGGCACATGTGGCTGTGCCTTTTTCCAGGTGAAAATGTTGAGGCCTCAGGAAAGCAATGAACTAGCCTATGGTTTCAAATTGTATAAAAGACCAGGACTTGGGATGCCTGAGTGGTTCAATCAGTTAAACGTTCGACTTCAGCTCAGGACATGATCTCACAGTTCATGAGTTTGAGCCCTGCCATCAGGCTCTGTGCTGACAGCTCAGAGCCTAGAGCCTGCTTCGGATTCTGTGTTTCCCTCTCCCTCTGTCCCTCCCCTGCTCAATTCTGTCTCTCTGTGTGTCTCTCTCTCTCAAAAAAAGGAATCAGTGTTAAAAATATTTTTTAATAAAAAAAAAACCCCAGGCCTTTCCTGATCCCCAGTCTACTATTCTCTTTATTCCATGAAATGACCTATAGAATAATACCATTTTTACAAAGTAAGTAGATTCAGGGAGCGCTTTGATCCAGGAAGAGTAGAGCTGTGTGGAATGTGAAGTGATTTATTCATGGCTGATAGCATTCAGGGAATTTTTCTTCTGGCCACTAATCCTCCCCCACCCCTATCCCTGTCCCAAGTAGAACTATCCTTCAAAGATGCCCTAAAGAATATATCCTTCACAGAAGAACCCATGGCTCTTGTACTTACTATTTAACTCTCAGAGAGTGAAGAGAAGGGGCCTAGGTTGGTCATTTCCAACATTATATAAATGTTTTATCTCCTCCCTGGTTTCTCACATGGTGGGATCTCTCCCATCTATTCAATGGCTATCCAAATTGGGGGTTCATGAAGAAAAGAACTGGACATGTTTCAGGAAAGAAATGAAATGTTTCTAGTGTGATTTTCATTTGTTCAAGTCCAAATCATTAAAATCATACTGAACTTCATTTCATGAACCTGGCATGACACTTAATGTTCTGTGATAGAGGAGTAATTTTGTAGGACATGTTAGGGGACCATCTGCTCTGGTTTGTCCAGAACTGCAGGGTTTTCCAGGATGCAGATCTTTCCATTTCAAATCAGACACAGTGTTAGGCAAACCTGGATGGTGGCTTACTCTACTGTTCACCACGGTATTGCTAGCACAAGGGCCAGCACTTGACACGTGATGAGCGTCTCCTATGCCCACTGGATTTCTCAGTGCCTTGACTCCCTTCCCTGTAGAATGGAAACAAAGTAAGCTGACATTTGTCCTGTCATTCACAGGGTTATTATTCTGTGTAGTAATGTGGAGGAAGAATTGTTATTGTTACTTTTTTTCTTATGTCTCACCAAGTCAAAGAGAATTTAAATAATCTCTGAAAAATAAAACCCACAACATCAACTTGTTGAGCCCGAAGCCATGTCTTATCATAGTGAAGCACACAACACAGGTTCTGGCAGAAAGATGATGCCTAAAACCCTGGACAGATAAATGAAAGAATGAGTAAGTGGATAGTTAGATGAATAACCATGTGCATGAGCATAAAGTGATTAACTTAACTAAGTCTGTAGGCATCTTTTCTGAGCCAGGGTTTTATTTAATCCAACTCCCACATTTTTTAGAGCCCACAGTCAAACAACAAATTCTTGTCAGGGTCAAGATTCAATCTGGGTCATGTCAATATATTAAAATATGGTAAAAAATTCAAACTAATTTTATTCATTTTCTCCAAAGACTTTCTCCTAGCTCACAAAACTTTTGTTTAGGCTGTAGTTCACAGCTCTTCTGCCAACAAAGCAAGAGGGCTTCTCCAAGAGTAGAGCAGTTTGGTTTGAGTCTCATGACATGCCTGATCTATGCTCTCATTCAGTAATTGGTGAGCTTTAGGGGTAGCTTGAGAAGAAGTCCTGAGAAGCTGGAGGGGGTTGTCCAGCAGCCTAAGCTTCAAAAGTCATTACCACCGTCATCAGGAAATTACAAGTTTGTTGTTCCAGAAGACTCAGCAAAGCAGGCCAGAACTCTCAACCTGCTTTCATCGTTGTTTTCTACTCTGCGTTTTAAGATTCTAGCACCTTCTAGGCCCCAGTAAAATTTCTCCTCTTATCTCTTTGGCTTTTGTCATCATTGAGATTCCATTAGGACAAGGATGTGCTTTATTTGTCTCTAGATCCCAGAACTCAGCAAAGAGCCTTGTATATAGTAGGAGCTCAATAGATATATGAATGAATGAATGAATGAATGAATGAATGAATGGGTTTTTTGCCTTAAAGTTCGAGAAGTTCCCAAAACGACAGCTTCTGTGCCCAATTCAAAGTGTGATTTCAACAGATGTTGAATACATGTGTGAAATAATGAATGAATGAATGAATGATGAATGACATGAATAATTACCATAAATGGATATTGATTATGTGCAAGGGACTGGCTAATAACATTTTATGTTATCTCTCAACATCTCCTTGGTGTTTAGCGCTAACACACCATATATTTTGCTTATTTACCTTGTCTGCCATTAGTTTCTTCCATTAGAATTTAACATCCATGAGGGCAAAAATCTTCATCTGTTTTGTTCACACAACTTCCCCTGCCCAGAAGGGTACATGGTACCAAGTATATGTTCGGTAAGCACTCATGGCATATATATTGAAGAAATATTATTACAAAGAAAAAGTTAAATTTCGAGATGCTTAAACATTCCTGATTTGTATCAAGCACTCCAAATTACCATGCTTTCACTGATAACTGGTGAACTGCACTGGTAACTATGCTGTGAGATAGATATTATTATTCTAACAAGGTGGACACTGAGACTTAGGCAGATGGGGTTACCCTGTTAAGTCAGAAAGCAGTTCCTCTAATGAAGGGCTGGGTCACAATGCAAATCCAGGGGATCATATAGCCTCAAAACTTGCTCTTCTTGTGACCTCAACCCACCTTGCATTGAGCAAATGCCCATCTCTGCATCAGAATATTCATGGGGAAGGTGTCGTTGAATGCCTAGAAAAAAAAGAGACAACTCTTTACAACTCGAGTCAACTTAGAAAGGCCCCACTGAACAAACACTATCCTTTTAATATGAACAATGCAGTAAATGCCAAATGCAGGAGATTAGGAAAACATTATTAGGAGAAGGAAGACATACCAATGACTTGAGCCCTTAATGAGATGCCCATCATAGTTAGGAGAAGCCATTTCCCAGATGATTATTTTATGTGAAAGGAATAGTAAGGAGCTCTTCAGTGGCACCCAGACACTCCCTCTCACATACACACCTGCTCAGGGCCCAGCTAAAGACAGTGCGTAAATGTCTGGAATATTACATAAAAGCTGTCTGCCTAAGCAGTCAAGGCTATTAAAATCCATCTTGCTGAAATGAACCCCGAGAGCAGGTCAAACAAATCTAATTTTTATTGTTCCTTAAGGAGATGGCTGTGTCGGAGACAGAGGAGAGAGGCAGGAGGCCAGTTAGAAAGAAAAAAAAAAAAACACCCTAAGAGGCCTTAAAAAATTAAATGTTCAAAAGAGCCGTGGCAGGCAAGATAAATGATATATTACAGTGCCGGTTTAAACCTAATTGATGACTAATGTTGTAATGCATCTGAACCTACACTGATCTATTATCCGTCTGGTCCAGGCTGAAGGAACACTGCAAGGAGAAAAATTGCTAACTGTTTTAACCTGATGGAACTTTAAAAAAATAACCAGCCCAGTTACTTTAAAAGATAAATGGCTGGGTGGTGACCTCCTAATGTATATCTGGGTCTTGCAATGCAAAATCAAATGTTAATTAAATAGAATCCAGTGCAGGAACGATACAGAAAAAGCGTGGTTTTGAGCTCAAGAGGCCGTAGGGAATTGGGTTGTTGGGTTTGCTACAAAATGTTTCAAAGAAACTACCAGTGGAAGGGCAGTAATGGCAGACCACATTGGAGTCATTGAAAAATGAAATGCACACATAAACACCATCTGATAACACCTATGTGTAGGTTATATAGAGTGGCATGTGGGCACAACTAAATCACAGTCATTGGAAGGACAGGGTCGTCACCACCAGAGTCAGTTAATTCTGGAATGTCTGGAATATTACATAAAAGCTGATTCACAGGGGTGGGATCAGAGAGGCTTCATTTTCTTCATCTGCATCAATGCAATCCCAACACAACCCTCAGAAGGGAAAACAAAGTAAGATTATGGCAAAAGGATTCAAGAGCCAACTTGAAAGCACTGTTCTGTGGGTAGCCAAGGCTAGGGTAATGTTAGCCACAAAATAGTAAATGCAATAGACTGTAATCAAAGAGTAAAATAAAAGTCAATGAGTTTATACTGAAGTGAATGAATATATGAATAGATGAATGAATGCATACATGAATGAAATCTCTTTGTTAGAATAGAATTCCAAATTATAAGTATATAGGAAATGAGAAAAATAGAAAATCATCATTTGGCAACTAGCAAAAGTGATAATTGTTTCAGGCAAGATTCTTCAATAGCTAGTAAAATTAGTGAGGAAGAAAAAAAGATGAGAAACAGAATTTTTGCATAGTTCCACATTACCTCCATTTTGAGGACAAGTTGAGCAGAGGATCACAGTTAACATCACCAGGGCAGAGACAAATGGCCATCATGTGCCTCCCGGTGAAATGTATTGAGAAGGAGTCACCATCATTTCTGTGGTATTCTTGATAAAAATGCATAACCAGAATGTAATCATGAGGAAGTATCAGCCAAAAAGAGGAACATTTTACCAAGTAACTTGTCAGTTCTCCTCAAAGGTATCAAGGAAGGGTATCAAGTATCCAGTCAAAGAATCAGTCTGGACATTCCCAGATTAAAGGAAACTAAGGAGACATAACAATAAAACACAACCTGTAATGCTGCTTTGGATGCTGGACAAGAAAAAAAGACATCTGTGGTTTGGCTGGAGAAATCTGTAGTTAGGACAAATTTGCATTAGAGAAATTTACACTAGATACTAATATTGTATCAATGTTCCCTTCATAAGTCTGATAATTATGTGGTGGCTATAGGAAAAAAATGTTAACATTTGGGGAATTTGGGAAAAAGGTAGACATGCTTTGTCCTAGTTTTAAAACTTTTCTGGAAGTCTGAAATTGTTTCAAAATAAAAAGTTAAAAATTCCCTTGTTGGGCTTTCTCTGAGGACCTACATCCAGCTTCATGTTTTCAGGAGCTGTTTTCCACAGAGGCAGGAGGAGCCACCACCAGAGCCAGTGTGTCCTTACTCATTTGGCAAAGGAAGGAACCAGGAGCAGAAAGAAGTGATCACTTTTGACGAAGTTCATGAGAAAGGATCACATACCATCACAGGCATGAGTAACCATAGAACAGCTTTGCCTGAACAGCTGTGCCTGTGATGGTATCTGATCCTTTAGGTACATAGGCTGCAAATGGGTCCACTGAGCACAGCATTTTTCTGAAGGTCCTCTGGAGGAGGAAGCCATTATGGGCAAATGAAATAATAATTGTACCACTTACTTTACACTTTCAGAGTTAGCCTTTGTACTAAGGTCCTTACTGTATTATCTAATTTAATGCATGTAAAACCCTAGTGAGGGAGGTATTGTCCACATTTTAAGAAATAGGAGAGAAAACATTTTGCTGTAAGAGAGATTGAACAATTGGCAATGGATGGAAGCAGAATCTATGCTTATTACACTACCAGTCTCAACAAGAGTGCAGAGTATACCTGCCAGTGACTTTTTAAAACTACAATAAGATCGGATTGATAGCTGAGGGTGAAAGTTAAAATGTGAAAAGGAAAAATAAAAACACACAACAAAAAAAGAATTTCTTAGCCAAGTCTACAAGTATATAGGCAAGACTTTTGCAAGGCCGTTTAATCTACTTAGGAGACCAATGATTTCTAGGACTTAGGTAGAACTTCATTTATTTCACACTAATCATCAGTGCGCTAATTGCTACTAATACTCATCTGTTCTTTTGAGTCCACAAGGATTTAGCGAACGTCTTGTGGAAAAAAACAGTGCAGGACATCAGACGAATGAAAAGATCTGTTGAGGGCAAGCCATGTTAAGATCCTTCACAGGAAAATTCCTTCTCTTTTTCCTCCTCTCTCTCCCCTTCTCTCTCACCCTTTCCTCCCCTTCTATCCCTTCCTCTCCCCTCCCCCTCCTCCTCTTTCTTTTCCTTTCAAACTATGGAAACACATAAAAGGGAGGAATTCATTTTAACTACAAGATTTAGGAAGACTTATGGAATGAAGAGCCCTGAGAAGGTTCTTGGACAGGGATCAGGACTTTGATATTCAGGGATGAAAAAGCTTTTCAGGTAAAGGACTCCATGGAACAAAACTATACTGGTGGGGAAATCCAAGAAAATAAGAATTCATGTGACTGGTCAGGGCATGTGTCCATGAGATGACGAAGGTCAGGAGCAGGGAGCAAAGGGAAGGGGTAGGAGAACAGCTGGCATAGGTCAAGGCTGATTCTGGAAAGACCGTTATTTACCTCAGCAGGAATTGGCATTTGACCACCTGGACTGTCACTTGTGGGGGGAGTAACTGTTGAATAGGCAGACTCCTTGTCATCATCCAAAACCTGAATCCAATTCCTAAAGGTCAGGCTCAGGGACCTGCATTTTAAACTCTTTAGGAGACCTAGACTTGAGGAGACCTCCACTGAGGCCCAGTTTGTTATTACTGGATTCCTTTTAAAGAATGAATTTTATGTGCTATCCTTTAAAATCCCTGTAATCCAAAGCTTTTGCAGTATAAACCTGTCGTCTCTCTGCTTTGTAAGAATTGTTCATAAGGACTCATTTTCCATGATATATTTTGATGGGAGTAGACGATATGAGTGGCCAAAGGTAGCAAAATAAGAACAAACACTCTCGGGAAGAATTACTAGCTTCCTGATTAGTGTGGGAGCTGACAAACGAGGCATCCTGCAAAGAGGCACTGGCCACCTTCCAGACTGGCCATGACCACTCAAGCTCCCAGACCACTGGCTGGAAAGGTCAAAGTCATATTTCATGAAGCTCAGCTAGTTCAATGAAAATGTCTTGTTGAAAAACCTCAAGTACTTTGTAAATAGATTTCTAGGGTTTTCTTGAAAGGTTTATGAGAACACCATGGCTTAGCACTAAGTTGTGTGAGTAAAAGGACCAGAATGCACCCTTTGAGGGGGTATGTGTCTCCTTGTAAATCTATGCTTAGCCACCCACGTAAGAACACAAGTTTTTGGGTCAGGAAGACCTGGGTCCAAATCACAAGTCTGCATGGAGAGGCAAGTTTCTTAATTCCTCTGAACCTCAGTTTTCTTCTGGCTATAACGCCTAGTTTTCAAGGTGATTTTGAGGGCAGTTTCCCCTCCACCCCAATCCCCATCCTAGATATCTGTATGATTCCTGATCACACTTCTTTGGGTCTTCACTCAGTTGTCCTTCTCAGTAAAGCTTTCTTCAACTCCCATATTTAATACTACAAACATCCCCTCCAACCCCAAAACATTTTGTATCCTCTTCCCATGCTTAATTTTTCTCCTCAGTATTATCACTATATGATACACTTCATATTTTTACCATTTTTACTTTCTTTATCTTCTATATCCAACACTAACATCTTATAACCCAATGGCAGGAATTTTTGTCTATTTTGATCACTGTTATATTCCTTGTGCTTCAGAAAGCTCTTGAAACATAATAAGTGCATAAATATTTGTTGAATGAATAGACAAATGATTATATGGTTAGTCAACAGGAAGATTCCTGGTCCAGAAGTTTTGATCAGTATGTCTTGATGAGTTCATACTTCCACTGTTTTTGAGGGCCAACAACCAAGAACTAAGAGATAAACTACAAAAAGAAAAATCTTAAAAAACTTAATTGCGTTATGTAACAGGCTCGTATTAGGGAGGAAAGCTGGGTGGAAGGTATATGGCAACTTCCCGTACTATCTCTGAAACTCTTCTGTGAATCCATGATTTTCAAATAAAATCTTAAAAAATATTTTTAAACAAAGAAAGAAAGAAAGATAAATATCTCTGTGGCCACACCCAGAAATAGAACCAAAACAGCACTTATTGGGGTCTAAAAGGTGTGGCTTCCTAGGCTTTTCACCTAGCCAGCCAAGAGAGTCCTCAGCTGAATTCCTGGAGCAAGGAGAACCAAATATGGCAGGGAACCAGAATGAATCTCATGAACTAAAACTGAGAATCCGGGCAGGACTCTCCAGTCCATGAAGGGAGCTTAAAGTCGTACCATCTGTTGCCCAGGGCTGTGGTTTGTATAAAGCTCCAGGAGGGAGGAGAACAGCTGTGCAACTAGGACTCGAGCCAAGCTATCTGCTATTGATTCTCTTCTAGACAAGAGTGGAGAGGCAGCACTTGAAAAGATAACGGATGAGAATTTTTCAGCATGGAAGACAGACCATTGGGCTGAGATGGAAAGCACCAGGAGGGCCAAAAGAGAAATAAAAATAGAACAAACTGCACTTAGATAAAAAGTGCAGAATGTTATGGATTCTAAGCAAATCTTCAAAGCTACTAGAGAGAAAGGACAGATTATCTACCACAGGACAGCAGTGAGGTGGATGGCAGATAATTCATAGCAGCAATCTTAGCCAGAACTCAATAGGTATCTACAAGGTGCTGATGGGGGAAAAATTTGACCTTGACTTCTATGTCCTATATTACTATCATTCAGAGGTATATTTGTTTGCCAGGGATGCCATAATAAAATGCTACTGACTGGGTGGTTTAAACAATAGATAATTATTTTCTCACAGTTCTAAAAGATAGAAGTCCAAGATCCAGATGTGAGCAGGGTTGATTTCCCCGAGACCTCTTTCATTGGCTTGCTGATGGCTGCCTTCACACTGTGTCCCTTCATTGTCTTTCCTCAGTGCCTGTGCACTCCTGGTATTAGTTTTGTGTGTCCAAATTTCTTCTTCTTATAGGAACACCAGTCAGATTAAATGAGAGCACACCCTAATGGCCTCATTTTAACTTAATCACCCCTTTAAAGGCCCTACTTTCAAACTTTCAAATGTAGGAGGGCTAGGGACTCAACATTTGAATTATGAGGTAGGGTGGGGACACAATGCAGTCTATAACAGAGAGATAAAGACACCTTCAGATCCACAAAGGTAGAACATAGATACTGATCTATGTTTAAAGGTAGTACCTATAGATACTTGCTCAAAGAACTACCAAATGCTGTTTGTAAATAAGGAGAAAAGAAAATATTTCAAAAGCTAACAATGTATCCAACAAGTAGCAATTAAGTTAATTATAAATGAATTAAATTCACCTATTAAAAGCTAGAGATTATCACATGGGATTTTGAAAACATCCTGTTATGTGCTTCATGAAAGAAACATATCCAAAACACGGTGACCCAAAGATTGAAACTAAGTGGATGAAATAAGATATGAGTCACATACAAATAAGATAAAGCTGGAACAGCAATATTAATATTAAACCAAAAGCAGCTTAAAGAAAAAAGCATTAGTGGAATAAAAATATTAGATAATTAAAAGAACCTCTGCCAAAAAGTCTAAAAGTCATAAACTCATATTTAAATAAAATTGACTGAAAACATGTAGAACAAACAACTGTATATCGATCAGCAAATCTGGAATCATGACTGGAAACCTAAAATCATCTTTCTCAGAGATGGTTTAACAATCTTGAACATACATGGATTCACACACACACACACACACAGAAGTATCTGACATAGAAAATATGCACACTCACCTAGAAAGTTTTCTCTGCCTTGTTAGTCTGGCACATGCCTTTTAAACTTCAAGACTGAATCCTACTTGGGTCTTTTAGGCTCCAATTAGTCATTACAACTCTGAGTTCCCTTAATATCTTCCACAAACTTTGTATAGTACTTATCTTAGTGATTTCAAAAAAGTACCTATTTGTTTCCACTAGACTCTGAACCCCTTCTTAGGCACCCATGTGCTAACCATTTCTCTGCATTTCCAATGCCTGGCACAAAGTACTTGGTTGGTAATTGCTTGTTGAATGACTGAATCCCTGACTTTAAGAAGCTTACAATGTAGAATAATAACTGACATGCATAGGAAAAGTCTAGGTGCCACTCTTCCGAGTGCCTTACAGGTAGGAATCCGTCTGTCATCACGACATCCTTATGAAGTTAAGTGTTACAGGCATCTCCCAGGGTGCCTGGGTGGCTCAGTCAGTTGAGTGTCTGGCTTCGTCTCAGGTCATGATCTCATTACAGCTCATGAGTTCAAGCCCCACATCGGTCTCTATGCTGACAGCTCAGAGCCTGGAGCCTGCTTTAGATTCTCTGTCTCCCTTTCTCTCTCTGTTCCTCCCCTGATCTTGCTCTGTCTGTCTCTTGCTCTCAAATAAATAAATAAATAAATAAATAAATAAATAAAAGTATCTTCCATTATAGATGAGAAAATTGAGACCAGTGAGCTTTTGTAACTTGTCCAAAGACACGTGGTTAATAAGTGGCAAAAGCAGGATTTGGCTCCAAATCCTTTGATCTCAGGGTCTGAGTCCTTCACCACCATTCTCTCTCTCTCTCTTTTTTTAAATGTTTATTTATTCTTGAGAGAGAGAAACAGAGATGGCATGAGTGGAGGAGGGACAGAATGAGAGAGGGAGACATAGAATCTGAAGCAAGGCCAGGATCCACGCTGTCAACACAGAGCCTGATGTGAGACTGAAACCCATGAACCATGAGATCATGACTTGAGCCGAAGTCAGACACTTATCTACCTGCGTCACCCAGGTGTCCCTCTTCTCCATCATTCTATGAGTCCTCCATTATCATGAGTAGCAATTCACATTTTGTATATGAAAATATAATCAATAATAGAAAGCAGTTTTGTTTTGTTTTTGCTAAACTACCATCGAAGTAAATAGACAATAAGTCCAATGCTATTTTGGTAGAAAGATTAGGCACACAAATTCATGTCTTTCCAAATTCCAATGACTTTCCCTTTCCCTTTTCTCTGGAAAGCACATCTCTCTCCCACTTTTCTAGAAGGATATGTTAGGTGGGAGGTGAGGAAAGAATTAAACTGGCCACTTTCCTCAGGATTCAGCTTCTCTCTGAGTCTATGGGTCATTATAGAGCCCTACTGGCCACCCTACCAGTCTACAGTCTGAGCAGAAATTCCAGAGTGGTGCGCCATGATTCTCAGATCTGTCTGGCTTGCTGCTTCTCAGTGTCCTTAAGAGGGACAGAAAAGGGGCGCCTGGGTGACTCAGTTGGTTAAGTGTCTGACTCTTGATTTTGACTCAGGTCATGATCTCATTGTTCATGAGTTTGAGCCCCTGAGCTGCCACTGCAGAGCCTGCTTGGGATTCTTTCTCTCCCTCTCTCTCTGCCCTTCCTGTGCTTATGCTTTCTCTCTCTCTCAAAAAAAAAAAATATATATATATATATAAATATTAAAAAAAGAGAGAGAGAGAGGGACAGGAGAGATGAATGGTACTAAGGGTCCATGTAGACAATTGGGTGGCTGCTTTTTTCCCTCTTTTATTATCCAGAAAGTTCAGCTGAAGGTCAATAGATGGATTCTGAGAAAAACTTGGAGCAGAAGAGAGCAAAAACCCATCTTCTTCTCAATCCTCATTATGATGAAAATATTATAAAATACTTTATGTTTTTTGGTGCCTAGATCATATGGGTCATGCACTAACATATATACATGTACAAATACATGAATATACACAATTGACATCTTGCTTATTCACAGTGAAATCATAGTCGAGAAGAAAATGCTGCTTGAGTTGAGCAGATATGTATCAACTTCTCCAAGTTCTGGGAACTTGCTCCATGCTCCATCCTGGTGTCACTGAGAGATTATTATATATACAGCTTACATTGTTCATCGTGTTTGTTTTATGGTACATTTGACCACAGTTTACGAGACAATTTACCACTGAATAATTGCCATCCATATATGGAAGCTGGAGACAGTTTAATTCATGTCTAGCTTCAAAGCTAAAGTGGTTGAAGGCTGCAGTTGAGCAGTCAAGCAGATGGCAGGGTGAACCTTGTAAAGCTTTTGACTACAAAATTCAGGTTGTGAATTCCTGGCCAGCAATTTAATAGCAGTGATCTCTTTTAAGCAATCATCTCAAAAAACTCCTCTGGCTTTCATGGTAGATCTCTTAAGGCCCAAAACTGGTAAGAGAGATAATAATCAAAATAACAATACTTTGTTATTGGTAGAGAATGTTAGAATTTTAAAGTATATTACCAATTTAATCCTGACACAGATTTTGTTAAGGCTTTATTCTATAATATGAGTAAAAGAAAGCTTCCAGAAAAGAAATGATTTATCCAAGTAAAATTGCATAGTTAATAGGAAGTAGTAGAGATGAGACTTGAACCTAGGTTTTATTGTCCAGCCCAACACCCTTCTCAGTATTTCAAAGTCCACCTGCCTTGTACTTTGTGATTATTTTTAACCACCTTCGTAGGTGGGTCCTTTAGCCAAAGAGCTAGAATCTTTGCTCTGTTTCACAAGGGAAGGACAATCAGAAGATCCTTGAGCTGAGAAGGATCTTGGGGACTATTTGGTTCCATGTTCTTGCTTTAAGATGAGAAACCAAGGCCCAGAGTGATGGGGGTCACCTGTTGAGATAAGACTGGAGGTAGAATCCGTCTCTGAATTTTCAATCTTTTTGCTAGTGAAGTGAAGACACTTCATCAGAAATGTTTCACCACAAAACTCTTGAAATTGTTTTTATTTACTCACTACATTTGCTCTTTACTTGCTGTGGGACAGACAATACTTGGTTTATTCTCTAAGAACACAAAGATTTATACCACAAGAACCTTTATCCTTTGAGGAAGGTAGGTGCACACACAGTATGTAGGAGGTTTACACAGATGACATGGATTATTAGGCCTGCGGAACAAGGGGCTATGTCACCAAGAAGGAAGCGTTGAGTTTTCAAGAGGAAAATAGGAATATCATGCTATTTCAAGATAGCATCATTTCATGATGCTGTGAGGACACAAACAGCGGTGGAGTGAATTCTCAGACGGACTTTGTCAGGTGAGTATGATTATCCCCAACTGTAGAGATGGGGCCACTACGAAGTTCACAGAATAAATAACAGCTCAGGTCACCCAGTGTGCATGTGTGTGTGTGTGTGTGTGTGTGTGTGTGTGTGTGTGTGTGTGACACAGAGAGAGAGACAGACAGAGACAGAGATAAAGTGAGAGAAAGAGAGCACAGCCCTAGCCCAATGACCTGGATATTCTGAATCCAAACCTCAAGTTCATTAGACATCACCATGGTGTCCCTTGTGAAAGAAACAAACTGGGTCCTGAGATCATCCCAAAGATTATAACATGGAGAATGCAGAGGCTTCATATACTTCCCTCCCTGAGGAAACACCAACGTGGCCTCTGCCTCCCTCCCAGAGCCTTTTTTTTCCTCTTGGCCTGTAGAGTTTAGTTTCTCTTTCCCAACTTCTGAAAACCAAACAGAAACAACTTTCTGTTGTTTTTCTCTGCCTATGACTTTTAAGGGATTTATGTTGACAGGAAGGGCAGTCAGATGCAATGAGAGGAAGGGGCTGTTCTCTCCAGCTCTGCCCTCAACAGAAGCACTCAGCCAGTAACAGAAAGCCCTCCCCATTCATGGTTTCTCTTTCTGTCTCTCTCTCTTTGCATCTTTCATTATCTTGTCTTTGAACTCCTTCCTAAGAACCAACGCTTCAAGCCTGCCTTTTCTATGTGACTCTAGGGTGCAAACAAATTTTGTCTCTCTTCTGCTAAAAAATGCATTTATTCTATATTCTGTTTCCTCTGTGATATACTTTCTGCTCCGTGCGGTGCTAGAAATGAGACAAATAATCCCAGATCAAAGGAGCTTTTAACTAATATAACACTGTATGTTAAATGTACTGGAATTAAAATTAAAACTTAAAATAAAATAAAATAAAATAAACAAAATAAATTTCCTGGAAAAAAAAAAGAGCTTTAATCACCACTCAGTCCCAACTGCACTATCTTTTATAGCTCTTGTATCTACAGCACCTAGTCCAACCATTGAGGATAATGCATTGATAACTTTGTGCCTGACCCAAAGTAGACACTCAATGATTTTTAGTTTAATTTTCCAAATGCTTGATCTCCTCTCTAGCATCTCGGGTAAAAACTGGAAGGAAAAAAAAGGGTAACAGTCATCCACGTACAGTTGAACAGACGTCTACAAGTGTAGAAACATACAGTTAAATAAATAATAATTACCAGGTCAGCCAAGGTCCAGTTCAAAAAATAGTACCCAGACTAAGTAATTTAATGGAGGAGGTTTAGTATGAGAAACTCATTTCATAGGTCTTGGAAGAGCTAAAAGTGCAAGTAACCCAAGGAGAAGTAACCCAAGAATTAGCAAAAGTGCACTGTCACCCATAAGGATGGCAGAACAAGGAAGGAAGTCCTGGTAGCAGAGCCAAGAAGCGGAGCTGCCTTGAGCGAAGGGTTGCTAGGGGAAGGAGAAACCACCGAGAACTCACAGCTACCCAGGCAGGGCTGCCTGCCCAAGCAGAGAGGAGCAGAGAAACCCCTGCTCTCCTCTCCTCCTTCCACCCCTAACCTCTGTCAGTTGCCCTCGATCAGCCAATCCTAACGGAGTGACCAAGAGCCTGAATGTATGAGTGCACAAGAACTGGGAGATGTAGTTTGTAGGTCTATCTTGCTTCAATACAAAGAAGATCATAGGAAGTGGTGAATGAGTTTGAGATCAAACAAACAAAAAATAAATGACAGAAACAGACATCTATAATTTCACTTTAAACAGAGAGCCACTGCTTACATCCTGACAGTTTTACTTTTCATTTTCTTTGCTGTATTTTTCATTCAGATCATTGAGATCAGACAAGTTTTGCAAGGTGATGCACCTCTGGTTTTACTTGGTATTATTTCTTACGTAGTTTGCCCCATCATTCGAAATTTTAGAAACTTGATTTTTATGGATGTGTAATATTGCATTTTTTATGGATTTACTATACTTTATGCCATTTCTCTATCATTTTATACTGAAAATAAAAAAATGTCAGGGCTCCTGAGTGGCTCACTTGGTTAAGCATCCGACTCTTGGTTTCAGCTCAGGTCATGATTTCATGGCTTTGTGGGTTCAAGCCCCACATCGGGCTCTGTGCTGGCAGGGCAGAGCCTGCTTGGGATTCTCTCTCTCCCTCCCTAGTTGCCCTTCCCCCACCCATGCTATGTCTGTCTCTCTCAAAATAAATAAATAAACTTAAAAAAAATTTTAATGTAGCCATTGAAGCAATTCTTAAAAGAAGAACAAAGTTGGAGGACTTCAGCAGATTTCATGGCTCATTATAAAGCTAGGATAATTAAGGCAGTACGGTATTGGTACTAAGTTAGAAAAACAGACCAACCAAAAGAGAATATAGAGTCTAGTAATAGATCCCCACATGTAAGGTCACTTGATTTATAACCCTGAAATTCAGTAGGAAAAAGACAAATTTTTCAATAAATGGTGCAGGGCAAATTGAATATCCATGTGGAAAAAATGAACCTTGTTCTCTACCTCATAGCATGCACAAAAAGTAATTCAAAGTGGAAATAAAACCTGTAAGGACTAAAACAATCAAGTTTCTAGCAAAATATATCAAAGAATATCCTCCTGATTTTGATATGTGAAAGGTATATTAGATAGGATACAACAAGAACTCAGCTTAAAAGAAAAAAATATAGTAATGGGGCTTCTGGGTAGCTCAGTCTGATTTGGGCTCAGGCCATGATCTTATGGTTCCTGAATTCAAGCACCATGTAGAGCTCTGTGCTGACAGCTCAGAGCTTAGAGCCTGCTTCTGATTCTGTGTCTCCCTCTCTCTCTCTGCCCCTCCTCTGCTCTGAAGGGAGGAAGGAAGGAAGGAAGGAAGGAAGGAAGGAAGGAAGGAAGGAAGGAAGGAAGGAAGGAAGGAAGGAAAGAAGGAAAGAAGGAAAGAAAGAAAGGAAGGAAGAAAGAAAAAATGTATTATATTCACGTTAAGAATTTCTGTTCATCAAAAAGTGACTAGGCAAGCCACAGACTAGAAGGAATTATGTATAATACTTATATCCAACAAATGATTGATACCTATAATATATAAAGAACTGCTTCTAGAAATCAATAAGAAAAATACAATCAGATTTTTTCAAAGGAAAAATACTTGAATGAGTACTGCCCAAAAGGGCCTATTCAAATGGCCAAACACATGAAAAAGTATTTGATTTCATTAGCTATAGGAGAAATTTAAGATAAGCCATTGTGACATATGACTTTAAACTTGCCAGAGTAGCTACAATTAATCAGCCTAGCTGTATCAAGTGTTATCAAGAGTGTGGAACAACTATTACTTTCATACATTAGTGGTGTTGTTGTAAACTAGTTCAAGCACTTTAGAAAACTGTTTTTCAGTGTGAATTAAAACAGCGAGGCAGAGATTCCAATCCTGGCATTTACTTAAGAGAAATGAAGGCACGCTAAATACAGGCACAAAAATACTTATAACAACTTATTCATAATAGTCTCAAACCGGAAACAACACGTGTCCATCAACAGGAGGATGGATTAGCACATTGTGTAAAATGTATACAGTAGAATAAGACACAGTAATAAGAACAAGCTATTGATGTACATACACATAATATGCACGAACTTTACAAACATTAAGCATAAGGAAAAGTAATCACAAAATACACTTACTATATGGTTCTAGTTATATGAAGTTCTTGACCAGGCGAAATCATATTGGTAGAAGATAGGACAGTGATTAAGATAGTGACAGGGCATACGGGTTATTGACAAGGAAGGCAAGCGGGACATGGTTGGGGTACTGGAAATGTTCTATAGTTTGATCTGAGTGGCGGTTACATGGACCTGCATATGTATGAAAGCATTCATTGAATTAAACACTTAAGGGGCACCTGGCTGGCTCAGTCATTTAAATAGCTGGCTCTTGATTTCAGTTCAGGTCACGATCACAGTTCATGAGATTGCGCCCCGTGTCAGGCTCTGTGCTGACAGCTGTGAGCCTGTTTGAGATTCTCCCCCTCTCCCTCTCTGCTCTTCCCCTGCTCATGCTCTCTCTTTCTCTCTCTCTCTCTCTCAAAATACATAAATATACATTTTTTAAAAAACACGATTTGTGTACATTACTGTGAGTAAATTATACCTTTAAAAAGCATCAAAATGTTCCCTAGGATAAATAATATGACCATGCACATCTTTGTTCAGAAATCTTAACCCACATAACCTGTCTACATAAATTGGAGAGGCCACATAGTACGGTGTTAGGCAGGATAATTCTGAAGTCAGACCGCCTCAGTTTAAATTCCCACTCTGCATGTTGCTGGATATGCAAGGAGGAGCATGGCATGTCAACTCTAGTTTTTCTTACTTTTTTCTTCATCAGTAACAGAAATAGTAATTTCTACCTCAGAGAGTTTAATAAAATGTAACTGTGTAATACATCTATATTGCTTAAAACAGTGCCCATATATGGTGAATATTTCATTGTTGTATTAGGGTTCTCCAGAGAAGCAAAACCAATAGAAGATGTATTGATTAATTAATTGATTTTAAGGAACTGGCTTATGTAGTTGTGGTTGCTGATAAGCCCTAAGATCTGCAGTCAGCAAGTTGGAGCCCCAGAAGAGCCAGTGGTATAGTTTCTGTCCAAATGCTAATAGGCTCAAGACCCAGGAAGGACAGACGTTTCAGTTCAAGTTCAAAGGCAGGGAGGAAAAAAATGAGGCCCCAACTCAAAGGCAGTCAGGTGGGACAAGCTTTCTGTAATTCACAAGAGGGTCAGCCTTTTGTTCTATTCAGGCCTTCAACTGATTGGATGAGGCCCATCCACATTAGGGAGGAAAATCTATGTTTCTCAGTTTGTCAATTTAAATGTTAATCTTGTCCAAAAACGTCTTCACAGAAACACCCAGAAGAGTGTTTGATCAAATATCTGAGCACCTTGAGGCTCGATCAGGTTGACACATAAAATTAACTACCACAGTTGTATTAACTATAATTATTAGTGAAATAATATAATTGTTAGTGAAATTCCTAGAGTAAACATTATTGACATTTTGAAAGTTCTTCATACACGTCACAAAACTTCCTTCAAATGGTTCATACCAGTTTGCATTGGAATCACCAGTCTAAGAGAGGATCTGGCACGCCATTTAATGAAACAGACTATGTTCAGGTATTACTACGTATTCATGGGAAAGAATAAGTCATTGGGGTTGGCAACAAGCACCAAGGCTTTGCAGGACATCCCTGAAGAAAGCCGGGTGTGGTGATTTAAAACTAATGGCTTTTATAAGCTCTTCACTTTACAGGTTCCATCTTGAAATTACTGTCATGGCTCTGGTACTTGTTCTTCTCTCTCTGAAGCCCCCTCCTTTGGATTTGCTTCCCGAATCCTGCTCTGACTTTGGCTACTGCTTCCTGTCCATTCTCTTACCCTGGTGTTCTTCATAGATAGTTTCCACAACCACTGTCAAGAACGTTTCTTAAATGATGTCAAGTGGGGTTTCCATACAGAGGAATGAGCACAAGCAAAGGCACAGAGGAGAGCATTTGTTAAAGCTGAGACATCTGCTCACCCGGGGCCCAGCAATCCCAACACCAGGTACAGTAAAATCTTGCTTTGTGAGCATAATTTGTTCCGGGCACATGTTTGTAATCCAAAGCACTTGTATATCAAAGCGATTTTCTCCATAGGAAATAATGGAAACTCAGAGGATTCGTTCCACACCCCCAAAATATTCATATAAAATGATTACATTACTGTAATGTAATACAAGATAATAAAGAAAATACAAAAAATAAACCAATTAACCTGCACTTACCTTTGAAAACCTTTGTGGCTGGTGTGAAGGAGACAAGAGAGAGGAGAGGGGAGGGTTATTGTGTAGGCTGACTCTCACTCTCACTACAGAGTCACTGCTGTCTTTTGGATCAATGGAATCTTTTTCTGCACGGGGGCCATTATACATGTTCGCACGGACGTTGACCACAGGACAGTATTACTAAACTCTTGTCTTATACTATATTTAATGTAACTGGCAATAAGGCAGCAGAGGAAAGGGTCTATATCTGCAAGCAGACTGACCTAGAATGAAGCAAAGCATTCCTAAGCTTACTCTCGTGTGGAAAATCAAAGGACTGTCCATAGGTGCTTTGAAGTGACAAAAAAATACACCAGTATCAGTTGTGGGCACCTTCCAATGTTCTGAAAAATCACTGATTTCTGCCAGACACCATGGCCTGCGACTGAGCATCAGAGCATGGGAGATGATTACCTGCAATCCCGCAATGAGAGAGAGGTAAGTACCATTGGCTCAGTTGTGATCATAGGACATTTGGCATCACATATTATCATACTGCAAGACATCACTTGTTTATCAAGTTGAAATTTATTAGAAATGGCTGCTTGTCTTGTGGAACACCAGCAAAGCAATTACTCATAATCCAAGGTTTTACTGTATTTCCCTAAGAGAAATGAAACCATATGCTTAGTGATGATGGTAAGAGGTCTGCTGGCCCTGCAGTTCAGGGTGCATGGGATGGAGGGTCCTCTCTCATCCATCCTACTGCTTCATCACTGCCCCCTACTCTCACTCTCCAAGTCCCTGGGCCCTGTCCTGCTTTCTTTTGTCTCTGAAACTGCACATGTGCTCACCTCTGCCTGTATCACCATCCTCAACTATTTCCAGGTGACTGGCTCCTACTGCCCTTGGCCTCATCTTGAGCCTTACTATGTCCATATCTCCTTAGATCAAGGTGGCTGAGGGGCACCTGGGTGACTCAGTCAGTTAAGTGTCCAACTTCTGCTCAGGTCATGATCTCACGGTTCGTGGGTTTGAGCCCTGGGTCAGGCTCTGTGCTCACCGCTCAGAACCTGGAGCCTGTTTCGGATTCTGTGTCTTCCTCTCTCTCTGACTCTCCCCTGTTCATGCTCTCTCTCTCTCTCTCACTCTCACTCTCTCTCTCAGAAATAAATAAGACATTAAAAAAATTAAATCAGGATGGCTGAGAGAAAAATGCATCCTGAGTGACCTTTCAAACCTGGGAAATCCTAATCAAAAACTTTGGATGATTCCTCATTGTCCTTAGACATAAAAATCTGGCCCAAAACAATCTGCCACACCAGCTTCATTCTCTCAGTCTTCCTCTTCAGGCTCTAATCTCCAAACATGCTAGACTTCTTTCAGACTGTTGAACTTGACACCTATTATTGCCTCTGGGCCTTTGCACATGTGTTCATTCCATCAGAAACATTCCTCTCTCTTCCACTCACCCCTCTAGGTGAGTGAATAGGGCTTCTGTTCACTGCCAAGTCTCTTAAATGTCGCCTTCTCACGGAATAGTCTATGTGCCCTAGAGTGGATTGGGTACTTCCCCACCCAATGTACTCCCAAAGTCTCCTGACTTCTCCTTAACATAGTACTCATTATGCTTTATGGTTTATTTACTTTATTCATTGGCTTCTCACTAGACTAGAAAGCCCATAAGGGTAAAAATGGTATTTATTTTGTTTACCCTTTACTTCCAAAACCAAATACACGTGGTTTAATCTCCATTATTTATATGGTAAGCAAGCGTAATTGTCAGCTAAATAAATTAATGGTGGGTGTGTTTGTGCATGCCTGCATGTATGCGAGTGTGCACATTCTCAGCTAGGCTCCTTGAAAGATTGTAAATGCCACATGTGCTGGGCTCGTCTGCATTTGCTCTCCCCCTCAGATCCATTTTCTGCCCTTCTTTGACTTGCTCTATGCTTCTGGAGGCCGACTTTGTCAGGTTACATCACATTTGCAGTCTGGCTCCCTGTTGGATTCAGTCAACGGGAAGCATCAATGGAAAATTAGAAAATTAGGGGCATTTCTTCCCTGTTCCTTGCTTTAGTGCCTTTTTTCTGGCAGCAGCTATGACCCCCTATGACTATAGCTCCCAGTGGCAGGCTGCTTCTCCAGGGCTCCAGTTCTTACCAGACTCTAATACACTATTTCCTCCTTTTATCCCTTTGGCTCTAGGATTGACCCTGACATAGTACTTGACAAATGCTGATCACTTTCTTCCTCTAGCCTAGTTGCCAGCACTAGTTCGTAGGGGGCTCCCTCAGTTTTCTAGCTCTTACCACTGAGCTTACTGCTCTCTCTTTCCCACTGGATGGCTAGCATCCTGAGGGCAGAGAAAACATTTTATTCATCTCCACATTCCCAGGACCTAAGATAGTGTCTGATCTATACTAAAGACTTAAGAATTGATTGTTGGTCTAGCCTCATCTGTAACAGGAAGCAATGGGGACCAACTATCTCCGAAATCACTTTGAAGTCTTCCTAAGCAAATGAGGTAAAGAAAATGTTTGTGGATTTCCCCTCCTGGAAGAGCTGCCCAGGAAGAGGCAAACAGACTTGCCCTTTTTGAGAGATGAAAAAGCCATCTTCAGAGAAGGAGATACCTTAAGAGGCCCAGACTGAGCAATTTATATTGGAGAAAAGATTTACCACAAAATATCACAGTTCAGATCAGATTTAATAGACCAATAAATGGCTGCTTAACAAGGACATTTGGTTACTGTTACATTAAGTTTCCTAAGGGACTTTGTTCTGTTCTACTAAAAGGCTGTAAAGGGCTATAAAGCACAGGCCTTCCAAATTTGATTTAAAAAAAAAATCAGCCCTTTTTGGAAATTGTTCTTCTTAAGTGACAGTATGAAAACAAGTCTCAAACGTTTTTTTTTCCAGGCACTTCCTTCATGTATTTTGGAGAAAGTTTGGCCTGACTTACAAGGAAACCCCTTAATTGTCCCTTAAAAGTAGAATTGCGTCATTGTGGATAAGACATAGGGTTCAAATAGCTCCCTGGGGGCTGGACTCTTGGAAACTCAGCAGGATTTTAATTGTAAGCAGACAATTTGTTTTGGATTGTATGCAGAGCATGAAAATATAACTGCTATAGGATCTAACAATGTATAAGAGGATTAAAAGCTAGTATTTCTCTACTGCTCTATTTCTTAAGCCTAGGCGCCTTTGCAAGTGATGAACTCACCATCTAAGGTTATTCTCTGTCCTGTTGAAAATCTGAAATGTATTCATTATTAGCTCCTAGCACCTTGAGAAGCAATCTCTGTCTCGTTCACTCCTGTATCCCCAGTGCCTAACATTATTGCCTAGGTTACCTGTGCTCGATACATATACTGTATTTCCTCCATTCTAAGTAAGACGTACTTTTTCCCATAGTTTGACAGCTCCAAATTCAGAATGTCTCATCTAAGCAATGGTGTGTCATCGATTAATCGGTTTTGCCGTTCTCAGTGGTACATAAAAGTCATGATGCCTATGACGATAGATGACATCTTAGAGTCAGTGAAATGTGAAATGCTGAGTACCTGTGGTGAGCCAGATTCTGTGTCAAGTACTCTAATGCATCATTCATGCCACCATGTGATGATAACTCTTTAAGGTAGGTATTAGTATCTCCACTTGACAGATAAGGCTCAACGTATTGCAGTCGGTTGCCTGGAGTCGCAATTTCTGCTTGGAAAAAATAGAGTTGGCCTCAAACCGAAGTCTGGTTTCAAAGCTCGTAATCTTCCATTGTGCTTGGTTGACCCAGTGCCGACTTCGGATAAACATATTTTAGAAACTATATGTTAAACTCTGTGATGTATCATTGCTGTTGTAACTTTCTTTATCCTGGTTGTCCTTCATTCAAGCAGTGAATACCATCCCCAAAAACCTCTCAAAAGTGATCAGTACGTATAAATTTGTCTGTCTTCTTGGTGATGGAGTGACAGAAATCCGCCCAGATTAAGCCATGTTGTGTTTACTGGAAGCGTCCATGAATATCTCACAGCTCCAAGGCTAGGCGAGGGTTCGGGAGCTCCTGGCAGCGGAGACTCCAGTGCTGAAGGGACACTAGCTTGTCTCCGCTTCCCTCTGACCACAGCTTCATTCTTCTCCTTTACTGGAGGCCCATATTTTCTACATAGCAAAACCATGGCTCCTGACAGCTCCAGAGCACTACATCTTAGAACGTCAGGCATAGGAGATGGTTGATGCACCCTTTTCTAACCCGGACCTGAAAATCCCAGAGAATGGACTCGTTGGTTCAAGTATTCACCCTGCTCTGCACTGACCTGGGGCCTCAGGTGGAGTGGCACAGAGCAAAGCTGGTGGGCTCTGCAGCGACTACGTGACGGGATAGGACAGGATAGGGAGGAGGGAGTAGTCCCAGAAAACAGCAGTGGCAGGCAGAAAATTCCTCAACGTCTATTCTCCAAAGCCACTGGAGATGTGCAGAAATCATAGTTATAGAATACCAGCAAAGAAGGGCCAAAGTATTTCCCACTGCGGAGATGGGTGGGGCGTGGAATCCAGGATGGATGTTGAAGGATAGCTATGATATGAGCACATGGAGATGTGAGGGGGGCGCTTTGCAGGTAGGGAAGCAGCATGACAAATACCTTGTCTCGCTAGGAGCAGCTCGTATCATAACACACATGCATAACCATAAATTGAAATTGGTGGCATGGGGGAAAATATGTGTGAAGATATAATAAAGGAGGCTTGACCTTGAGGAGTGAGGGACAGCTTCCTTGGCAACCTGATATTCGAGCTGTGAGCAGAGGGAGGAGGAGGAGGACATCGTGGAGACCAGCAATGCTGGAGGGGATGACTCAAGGCAGAAGCAAAACACATGCACAAGATCCTGTGGTGGGAGGACCCTGGCATGTTTGTGGCGCTAGATGGACCAGCTGCTCCCGATCTCTTTCTGGGTCCCCGCTAAGACCCGCAAGAACCCTTGGTGCTACCTTAATCAGGTCACTTACATGCTTAAAACTCTTCTGTTATCCCCTGTCACCTAGAGCAGCACTTCCCAGCTGCATGAGGACACACTGCTGGCCACTGACGGCTTACAGGGGGCTGGAGATACTGATCCCTCCACTTCTGAACCAAGCATCCTCCTCCATTTGCAGCCGTGTACAAAACTACACACACAAAACCAAAACTACAGTGATTTCCTATGGGTGCCACGATGGGACGAAAGCTGGAAAACACCAAAGAGAATAAAAGGAAAATATCCAGGGTCACCTGGGTGGCTCAGTCCGTTAAGCGTCTGACTTTGGCTCAGGTCACGATCTCATGGTTCATGGCTTCGAGCCCTGCATTGGGCTCCATGCGGACAGTGAGGATCCTGTTTGGGATTCTTTCTCTCTTTCCCTCTTTCTTTGCTCCTCCCCCACTTGCTTGCTCTCTCTCTCTCTCTCTCTAATTTTCCTGCCAGACATGACCATCATAATCTTCCAAGTCACCACCCCATGCCCCCAGATACAAGGGAAGCATATGAGGCTCACGAGTTGGGACAAGGGAATTAGCTTGCACCCCTCCTCTCTACTTGCTTTCAGACAAGTGTTTTTAGGGGCCTTCATAAAACTGATTCTTTTTAAAAAAATTTTTTTTAAATGTTTTATTTACTTCTGAGAAAGAGAGAGAGAGAGAGAGAGAGCGAGCAGGGGAGGGTCAGAGAGAGAGGGAGATACAGAATCTGAAGCTAGCTGTCAGCACAGAGCCCGATGCAGGGCTCGAACCCATGAACTGTGAGATCATGACCCAAGCTGAAGTTGGACACTTAACCAACTGAGCCACCCAGGTGCCCCATAAAACTGATTCTTTATGATACGGGCCTTTCTCTGTCCCTTCTTCTTCTGTATGCACAGGAGGCCTAACACATTTCTTTAATATCTTCTCTAGCATTCCTACCGCAGTTCCCTTGTCGGGCAAAATTGTTTCACACTTCTGTGTTCTTGTACTTTCCCCCCCTCTTCCTGAAATGCCCTAACCTAAATCCCTTGAAGCCCCAGTGCTGAGCAATATTAATAAGCATTGTGAAAGAATAATTAAATATGATCTTGTATGTGAGCCACGGAGATCAGGAAGCCCTGGGTTGAAGAGAGTTACGTGGTCCCTTCACCACAGGATTTCTCAGAGCTCTGGGCATGGTGAGTTGCTCTGAGAACCTCTAGGAAGGGTGGAGGTTTGGTGTCCCAGCTTTCCCAAAACTGCTTACATGCAGAGTCATTCATGTTGGTATATCTGTGGGATGAGGAAATTTACCCAAGGTGACATAGATGGGCATATAAGAAATGTGGGGTTTGTGTTTAGGACAGAGAGAAGTCAAGGAGGAGCAGAGAGAGGAAAGACAGACGAGAAAAACAGGGAAGAGGAGAACAGACCTCTACAATAAGGAAGTCTCCACTCCCAAATCGGTGGACTGGCCAGATTGCCCTTATCTACAAGGAATTATTTTTTTCTCTTGGCAGAGTCCCCAGAGTTGGGCTCTCTGTGTGGAGGGTAAAAATAAGCAAACAAAGCCACCTCCTGCTGCTAATCAGGGACCCGGTTAGTAACGGTCCCTCGAGGGTGTGGACTGTGCCTCTCCGCTTCGGTCAAGGTCCCAGCTGCGGGAAGGATTGTCCTCACTGGCTGTTGGGTTGCGATGATGCCTCCTGCAGCAGTCTTTCCTTCCTTGTCTCAAACAATAGCTCGTCTTGCCTGGCTCAGAGTTCACTTAAGGAATGCGATCCAAAAGGCAGGTGGCTGTTGGCATCGTTACTCGATTATTCCACCAGGACTGTTTTGACCACCCAGTTAAAATTAGTGCCTTAACCACTAAAACCAACAATATACTGATACTAATAATGTTATTGATAAGTTACCGTATATTAAGCACCTTTTATGTATCAGGAACACTGCAAAACAATGTGCCTAATGAGTATTTAAAGAATGGTAGCAAGATTACATGACCTATGTCATCAACCTGGGATACAAATCAGGTCACATTTTCATGATTCAAAATTAAGATTGGCTTGACTCTCTGGTTCCCCGCTCTGTTTCTGCCCTCTTCCTTTGAATCACTTTCTTAATCCAAAAAGCCAGTACTACTGTGAACACCTCTCACAGGGGGAATAGGAGGATTTGGTCTGTGTGTGAGTGACTCTGTGTTAAGTGGCTCTCGTTTCTGACACTGCTGCATGGGGTCATCATCACAGTCTGGTCCTGGCCAGTAACTTTCACCCTCACTTTCCATCTCAGTGACATTCTTGCTGTTTTAGACACTTTCAAAGCTGCAGAGGTTTTTAAAGAAAGGGCAGTTATCCTTTCCCAGTGTTACTCTCAGGTGGGGTAGCTCCACGTTTGTGCTAACTGTGCTCAAAGTGTCCACACCAGTGGAATCACAGGCTGCACACTGGACCGAAATGACCCTTTTCACCACCTAAACACTGATATTGAATCTGGATAATCAGTCCAGAAATTTCCACATGGGGAATCCCTTTTCAGCGACCTTGGTGTCTTTTTTGTGAGTAGACTCCAGTTGGGGCCATCTCCAATCACTGGAAAGATATAAGAAAGCTGAACATCGTAAAGGGAGTCCAGATCTCAATATCTTTGGAGTCTCTCTGCAAATTTTCCTCCTTCCACCTAAGTGACCTGCTTTGAGTATCAAGGAAGGCAGCCTCCCAAAGCCAATGATAAAATGCTTTGCTATAGAATTCCCTCTGACAGTGGGTGCTCACTTGCCTTTTGTCTGCATAACTGCAAAGTGTCATCAAATGATGAGACACTTGTAGATCAAAGAAAGATGACTCTACTGACTTTCAGGCTTTGTACCAGGCATACAGGCAATTTTTAAATGGCAGTTTCTTTAAAAACAAATTTTCAGACCCATCTACTCAGATGGTCCACTATTTAGACCACTGTCCTTTCTCTGTCTGGTTTGCTGGCTCTTCCTCTTTCACCCATGCTCTGAATGTGAGTTCACAACCCTTGTCTTTTCTTTCTCTTGGATTTTAAGTCTTAGCGCCATGTCCAAGATCTTGGTGACTCTACAGTCTGTTACCAGATCTCTATTGGGTACCTATCTGGAGTCTGGCACTTAAATGGTGCCCAATATATTTTTATTGAATAAACTTCTCTCTCTAAATGCCAAAGGATGTATTCATTTGTATACCTCCTTTCATCAGAAACTAAACCTGCCTGAAACTGCATATTTTTCCTATAGAGATGTACCCTCTCCAAGTTGCCTTTTCTTAGTTGTCAATTTCTCAACCACACTTCGAGTCTGGGGGGAGGGTATCTTAACCAATCCCTCCCCTCCATGGATTGCTCTACTCTGACCCACTTCCCCATCTGTAAAATGGGGATAATAACCGTACCATCTCAGAGGGCTCTTGTGAGGATTAAATGAGATCACATAGAAAAAGTGCCGGCATAGTGCCCAGCCTATAGAAGGCAATAAATGCTAACCATTATTATTTTTATAGTCAGAAACCACAATTGCTATGTATGGTGTGATTGGGAACTTGTCATAATCACTTTAAAGGTACAGGAGGACCCCCACCCAAATTGTGGTTGGCGTGTCAAGAATGATGACGGCACACATACACTAAGAGGGTTATGATCAAAGGTTATTATTCACATAATGAGGCTTTCTGGGGAGAGTAAGGTGGCTTCCAAGTACATCCAAAAATGGCTTGAGAGAGCAAAGACAGGAGAGTTGGCTGGGGGTTTTATGGTGGTCGGGTGGGGCTGGGGTGAGAGTTTCAACGCATGGTTTAAACTTCCCGCTGGTGCCAAAGGACAGAGTACTGGGCTTTCTTATCAGCTTCCCCAGTTGTGGGGAAGAAGGAGTAGAGAGGGAGGGTGAGGCTTAAGAGCAGTCAGTAATTATTTTTTTTAAAATAATAATGAAAATGGGGTCAGACTCTTTATTACAGAGATAATATGGCAAGCCTCAGTCAATCAGCTACCAAATCTTTTCAAGTTTTAATTCGAATTACCTCTAATATGTGTCTCTTTCCTCCGCCTCCCACCTCCCATGATGCCGAGTGAACAAAGGCTCCAATCATTTTTTTAAAGTTTATTTCTTTTTGAGAGAGAGAGAGGGTGAGTGTGAGAGAACCAGGAGGGGAGGGATAGAGGGAGAGAGAGAGAGAATACCAAGGCTCAAACCCATGAACCATGGAGATCATGACCTGAGCTGAGATCAAGAGCCATATGCTCAACTGACTTTGTACCCAGGTGCCCCTCCAATCACTTTTTGATTTCAAGTAGCACAAACCCTCCTTCCTGGATGCCTTCCCTCCATTTCTCTTACCTCCTCTTGCCCTCTCTGTCCCCAACTGTCTTTTTGATAATGTAATAACTCAAATGTGAGTATTCCTTCCCACTGTAAGGTTCGAAGTGGTTCTCCAGGTGACTTTTTAAAACACAGTCCAAAAGTTCTTTGACTATCTTCCCAAAAAGGAGATGGGGTGTATGTCCTTTCTCCATGACTGCTTTAACCAGTGGGGCACAACAGAAGTGCTACTATGAACTTCCCAGGTTAGGTCACTAAAGGCCATGCAGCTCTACCTGATTCCCTTGGGATGCCTGTCCTGAGATTAGCCAGCCACTATCTAAGAAGTCTGACTCCCTGAGACTACCATGCTCTAGAGGCTATTCATAGGGACTCCTGTTGATAGCCCAGCAGAGCCACTAGCCAGCAGCCAGCATCAACTGTACCCAGGAGAAGGAGCCATCTTGGACACCCAAGCCAATGGAGCCTGGAGATCCCTAGAGCTGCAACAGATATCTGACCGTAACCATTTGAGACACTTTGGGCAAAGACTTCCCAGCAAAGCCTTCCCAGAGCCCTAACCCACACTGTGAGTAAATGAAATGGATGCTGTTTCCACATCACTAATTTTAGAGTAATTTGTTATGTGGTAATAATAACTGGAAACTCTCATTTTGGCTAAAAATTAGGACTCTCTATGTATAATTTCTTAAAATTATAAGCAATTGTAAAGTGAACCCATGCCCAAGATTAATCTAAATCATTGAGGAAGAAACCAACAGATTAGTAACAATCATTCAAGAAAACCCATGTAAGACAGAAAGTATTTATAGGAGCTGAAGAAAGAATAAAACGTAAGACAAAAGGGGTTAATATCCTCCAGGGCAAAAAAAAACATAATCTTTGGGGTTATTTTTCTTTCAAGCAAAAATCATTGTCATCTGTGCTGGAAAACAAAAGGCTGTAAGCTGTTAACGTTTCCTCATAGAATCTGGGCCTTGAACAATAGTAACGTGATGTACGAAACAATAGAGAATTAAATAAATAATCTCAGGGCAGGCCTGTCATACGGCGCCCCACCGTGATACGGAAAGAACACACAGCTAACGTTTTGTCTAAGTCCTCAGCAATTTTTCTTAACATGATCTACGCTAGAGCTCGCCCTTTTCTTAAAGGTCTTTTTGAGGCGGAAAACAACCAAGGCACCAAGGGAAGAGGAGTGAAACTTGGGTCTCAGTGACAGACAGTGGAAAGAGAGAGCAGGGGAGGGCTCCGTCCTAGCACCTTCAAACCACATCGTGTTGTCACCCGCCTCTTGCTGCGCTGTGGCTGTCATTTAGCAAAACCTGTGGTTTGCAGACGGTATGTGGTTAGACTGCCAACTGGGTACTTTTCCTTTGGAAAGAATGGGGCTCTTAGTCGTGAAGATGGTGTTGGGGAATGTCCTGGCTACCGGCTTTTCATATTCTCTTCAAGACTCTATCACAGCGTGCTGTGTTTCATTTAAGCTGGAGGTATTTGTACGGACAACCAGAGAATCCTCTGGGCTGGAGTCCTTTTTCCAAGACACGCCTTAGTAGCCAAATCACAATCTCCCTGATACCTGGACTCCCCCGCAGAGTGGGGTTGATAACACCTTCTTTCACAACTCAGGGAGAACTTCGGAAACGGCGCAGTTGTGCTCCCAAGTAAAGGATGATTAGGGTTACCTATTTGAGGACATACACGGTGGGAAAGGAAGAAACCCGTCCTAGCAGATTGCTAGGTCAATGCAGCCCCACCCAACTGGCTGGCCCAGAAGTTTTCAGCGCAGCTGATTGTCACCGATGGAATTGTTTGAGTGAGCAGGTTGCTTCGCCATCCCCTGGCAAGGGCAGCTCAGGAAATCCCCTCTTCACCCCAGCAGTGACTCATGAAGCAGACTCAGAGAAACCAAAAGTGAACTGGGGGAGTCTCCCTAGCCTTGAAGCCACTGGATCTAGAGGGAAAACTGGGCCTCCAAAGAAGGGAGGAAGTGGTACCGCAGGCTTTGGATTCGTGGAAAATTGGGTTAAACCCCAGCTCCGTTGCTGCATCGCCATGTGATGGCAGGGAAGTTTCTTACCCTTTCTGAGGCTCCAGGCCCTCACCCATATGGCAAAGCTAATAATCCCCAGTTCACAGAGTTGGTGGGAGATTTAAAATTGGAGATGGGAAAAAATTAGAGAGTTCTTCATAGTAAGGAATCAGGGAAAAACCCAAATATGGCCCCCTACTCTGCCCCCGATAGCAGAATGGATAAATACTTGGTGGTGTATGGACACAGTCTGGTCCATAGGGAAAGGGATAAACTACATACAGCTCTATGCACTCGAGTGACTGAGCCTTTGTAATACAATAAATACAAATGTGTGTGTGAACACATTGCGTTAAACAAAGGGAACACTCTTTGCAAGGTGGTTAATTGGGATGGAGATAGAGGAAGAAGAGGAAAGGAACACATGAGTGTTAGTTCTCAGGTTTGGTGGCAGGTGCAACAATATTTTATTTTCTGTTAACGGTGATAATGAGCATTACTCATTATTAGCATGATAAGAGTACGTTATGAACTAAGGGTTACAATTAATTCAATGTTATGCAACAACACATAACTGGCACTCAACAACTATTCCTTCTGTCTCCTTGTCTCCTCTCTGAAGGTCTTCTTCTGGAAATGTTAAAAAGAAAAGAGCAAAGCATTTTCTTGGATGTTATTTGTTTTCTCTCACATTGTATACACAGTTCTCTGTCTCACATGTCTTTAATTAAAGCTGAAAATTTGAGGGTATAGCTTGGAATCGTTTCCATCTTTGGAAACTGTGTTACTGATAATAGTTGTTTGCTTCTCTCCTCTGTGAGTCCTTTCTAACTTCCATTTCCTACTAATGTTTCTGTTATACTTAAGGGGGAAATGCAATCAGATAGTCAGATAATTGAAAAGAAAATGTGTTGAACAGACAGGATAGAGTCAGGACCTCATATCTGCACATGAGGCCCTCAAAGTCTTGCACCTAATTCAGACTCAGGTCTCAGTGCCTCTCCACTGTAGTCAAACTGAAAGTCTCCGTGTTCATCCAACATGTCGTTAACAGTTCAACCTCTACGCTGGACCCTTCTGGAACGCCTTTACCCGTGTTTGTTTGTTTTTTTGTTGTTGTTGTTGTTGTTTTTTTCCCTTTCGGAAAATTCTGACTCTTCTTTCAGAACCACACTTAAACGTGGCTTCCTCTGTGAAGTTTTCCTGAACACACTCAGGAGAGTTGGTTTCTATGTCCCCTATACTCTCGTGTTACTCGAAAAGCACCAGTATTTTAGCTCTTTAATATACGCAGTCATTTGTAACTTTTTTGTCACATGTGGCTGTGGTGGCGTGCTGCCTGGGAGGGCTAATGACACCCAGTGTCCAGGCAGGGCGGTTTTTTAGAGAAGGGGGTTTTATGTGGAGCCTTGGAGGCTCAGAAATACGGGGAGAGGCAATATCTTTTCTTGGTGGTGCCATCAGTTCCCTAGTTGTTATCTTGCACCCAGAAGACCCATCCCTGTCCTAGTAACAGGGCTCCTTTGAGGACCAAGGAAGGCAGAAGATCACTTTCTTGTGAGAGAGTTTCACAGGAAATACACAAACCCTTGTAAACACGACTTTGGGTGGCTGGGAACAATGTCCAGAAGTGGAAAGTTATAGAATATTTTGATGTTACTCCTATCTTGTGACATATTCACTCTTCTGAAAGTGTGTGTCCATGGAAGGGAATCACTGGATTCCAGGTGAGGTCAGTTCGATATCGAATGGTGGGTGTCCCCATTTGGCGGTATGTCCTGCCATTCAGGGTTAAGGGTGCACATGTGCAAATACTGTAGCTGATCAAGAAAAAATTCCAGTGGGGTGTAGTGTCCAAAGAACTGGATTTGAAATTAGGCCTGGGCTCCAACCCGTTTTCAATATCCTTGGACAAATTGTTTAACTTTATGGATCACTTAGTTTGTCACTTTTGAAATGGGCAGAAAATAACATTGGCCTCACTGTTGTAAGTTTAAATGAGATGTAAAAACAGTGAGCACATTGGAGATGTTCAGTGAATGGTGGCAATGATTATTACTCAACGATCAGAGTCTGTTTTCTGTGAGAAAGAAAAAGGTGAGGGGTGGACAAATCTTCCCTATCCCCCAGGAGGGTGAAATGAGGAAGCATTTAGTAAAAATAGAATAGTGTTTAGCTCATGGCTCAGCATTCAATGAGTATCTGAATCAAGAAAAAATAGGTACCTTAAAGATGAGGTAGTTGATATAGAATTTCTTTTTTTAAAAATTTTTTTTAATGTTTTATTTATTTCTAAGAGAGAGAGAGAGAGGCAGTGTGAGCAGGGGAGGGTCAGAGAGAGACGGAGTCACAGACTCTGAAACAGGCTCCAGGCTCTGAGCTGGCAGTCAGCACAGAGCCCGACGCGGGGCCCGAACCCACAAACCGTGAGATCATGACCTAAGTGAAAGTCGGACGCTTAATCGACTAAGCCACCCAGGCGCCCCCTTTTTTTTTAATTTTTAAAAAAATTTTTCTATATAGAATTTCTTAATATTTTTTTCCCAGAGGTATACTCAATCAGAAACTGTCATAATCTTAAACAGTTTTGGATTATTTGACCAGGAAAAAAATATATATAATACATATACATACTCTGAAATTCTGATAAAGTGATAGTGACCCCCTGCATTTTATTCCCCAAAATGAAGTATTCACATCTCCAGGCTTAAAAGCCCTGATCTAAAATAAGTTATAAGGTATGGGTCAGAGGAAATGGGAGCTATATGGATAGTTTATTTTTCCCTTGGTTTTAAATGAGTAAGTCTATCATTCATTTTAAAAACTCTTGTTAACTGAGGCAGGCAGAGTCTTAAGTGTAAATTAATAAACTCTTTTAGTGGAAGAAACAGGAAACAATGGCAAATATTTAATCTTTCCTCTTCAAAGTTGGAGTGGTTTAGTCTCTGCCCTTTTTGAACACACTATAGATTTCAATCCCCTTTTGGCCTTTTCTTTTGATTATGGCTAATGGAATTGTTCCCCCCACTTACGCCCTCATTTTCCATTCCTCAACCTGTCTGGACTTTTGCCTCCAAAGGTTAACATCGCTATGAAGTAATGTAATGCATCATTACTATTTAGACAGGTTTATTCGGAGTTCTCTTCCCGCAGATGTCTTTAAGCATATGGTGACTCTGACATCCAAGATTGCCCAGTAGGGGAAGATATTATATATCCAGTATCCATACCCAAAACTGAGAAGAAAAAAAAAAAAAAAAAGAACTCTCAAAAGCTCCATAACCTTAGATTTAATCAGAATTAAATGACAATGTGTTTCATAACTGTCCCAGTTAGGGTATAAAATTCTTCTGAAAGCAGGTGAGTTGTACATTGTCCTGAGTACACATAGCGTTGAACTCTGGTGAACTTAGTTTCAGAGTTTTGCCTTCCATTGGTTGAAATTAGCCTTACCAACAGTTCTGGGCTGGACCAAATGCACATGCACTGAGTCACAGACAGTAAGATTTAGAAGGATGTCTAAAGAACATCAATATTTCTCACTGACATCCCTATGAGCAGCTTTTCCACAGAAACCTAGGTGGCTCCTGCCAATCAGTTGAAAATTCCTTAGGAGTAGAAACCTCTTCACTATTTCTGGTATTCTAGGAAATGCATTTGGGAAATACCTTTGTCATGTCTTCACACCTGAGTCTCCTTTTGAAGGAGATCTTGTAGCCTGTTCTGAGCTGGAGAGGCAGAGCTTTCCTGTATTCAAGAGTCAAAGCTGGCCAACTCCATTTGAAATGGATGTTCCTCCTCAAGAAAAAAACACATTCAATCCCTTTTCTTCTTGACCGACATTCAGCAAATTGGTTAATCAGTTGCACCATTTGCTATTTATTGAGCATTAACTATGGCCTAGGCACTGTGCCAGACACTGGGGTATCGTGGTAAAGAGGAGAGATCCCAGGTCTCGCAGAACTTCTGTCTCCACGGGGGAGCGGTTGACGGCAACTGTGATTCTTCTGGTCTCCAGGCTGACTACTCACAATTTCACGAACAGTGATTTCACCATCCTGTTCAGCCTCTTCCAGATGTTCTTGCCTTGGTCTAGAACCTTCTCAAAGGGTAGGGCCTTTAATTGAAAAGCAGGAGGAAGGCAGAGGACAGTGAGACTTGCCACTGCTATCCTAGATTAATCACTTTTCCCTGTGAATCTCCGAGGTCCTCGTCATTAGCAGCCCTTCATTGGAGTCTCCCAGATGGAGGGGGGGGGGTGCTGAGGACAATGCCTAGACAACGTGAATGGGAATGATCTGGAATGGGTGTCAGTATCATTCTGATCTGGGGTGCTCCCATTGTAGGGTTACTTACAATCTGAGACTATAGACTTCTGCATCAAAAAGTTCCGGGTTTCAATTTCAGCTCTGCCACTCTCTAGCTTAAGCACGTTGGGCTAGCTTTATGGATGGGTGACCTGGGCAGTTATGGGCATGAGGGAAGGGGGAAAACATGCCCTGAAGGACTCTGAACTTAATTGAATGTTTTTCTGTTGCCATTTTGAAATTCTTAATAATTTCTCAACATGGGGCCCTGCATTTAAATTATTTTACACTAAACCCTGCAAATGTTGTAGCAATCTTATAAACAAGCTATTTCATCTCTCTGAGTTTCCATTTCCTCATCTAGGACATCTGTTGATGATGATACCTAGTCCACAAGTTCCTTGCAAGCTTTAGATGAGACAGTGTGTGTGCATGTCTGTCCTATAGTAAGCACCGTCCCCCCCACCAATGTAAATCAATGGGATTGTTATTTAGAATATCTATTAGCTATTCTGAATTCAGTATATATGCTGCCAAAATGGGTGCTTCTAAATTCCCTATGCCATTAATTACCCTTTTGGGTACTTCTTCTATGTTCCTAATCAATAATACATATGTGAGAAAGGGGAGTCAACATTTTTTCCCCTTTACTGTGCATCTAATGTCTTAGGTTGCAAATAACAAATACTATGTCTAGGTAACTTAGGAAAAGGGAACTTTTAGAATGATAACGTGACCTCAAACAACAAAACTGTTAGTAAGGCTGCAGAATAAGGTGTGGAAACGAACAGGAACCCAGACAGACTCACGTTTAGGTGGAAGAGCCCTGGCAAAGGTGGAATGCATGGACACCTACCATTTTCACTCTCTGTCACTCTGCTGAAGACTCAAGTTCCAGAGAGCACACACCCATGACCTAGCTTGTTTCACATGCTCATGGCCAAGTCAGTGAAGGACAGAGCATCTAATTACAGTAGCATAGGTTGGGGGTGGAGAGGTCTCCCCAAAAGGGAAATGGTGTGCTGGTAAGAAGGAGAAATAGGTGCAGAAAAATAAAAACAAAACAAATTTTCCCCACGGTGTCTGCTCTATACCTGGCCCTCTGTCAGGGGCTTTGGTATAGCATTCCCTTTCCATTACATACAATGCCTAGCATGCAGCAGGCACTCTGTAGATATTTGTTGAATAAATGAACACTTGAGTGTACTTATTTAACCCCCACATAACTCTTGAAGTTAGTTATATTAGTTCCATTTTTACAGAGGAAGAAATTGAGGCTCTGAGAACTTAAAATAATTTGCTCAAAAAATCACACAATCAGTAAAGTGGCAGAGTTGAGATTAGAACCTGGCTCCGTGTGACTCCAAAGCTTGTCTCTGTGCTTCCCCATGCTGCTGGCCTCCTTTGAGGTAGGTGTATGTGAGAATCTTCTCTAGTATTGCCCCAAGTCACAGGGGCTCCCTGCATTATTGTTCATGGACAGATTCCCGAGAGTGTATCTGAGCTGGGGAAAGTTCATTTTGTGATTTTCCACTACTTTCAGAAAGGAAGTGATACACACTGTGTGACCTTGGACAACATATCTCAGTCTCTCCAACATTAAAGGGTATGATAATGGTATCTCCTATAAGGCTGTTGCGTGGTAGGTGAGGGGATGTTTCCAAAGCCTTTCGCACAGCTCCTGGTACAGAAAACCCTCAGACATGAAGCCTTATTGAGAATCTTAAAAGAGTATAGAGGCACAGGAAGTGAGTGCTGAGGGAGGCATTGGGTTTCACTACGTGATTTCATCATAGTTAAGACTACCAGCTGAACTTTTGCTTTACATATCTCTTGGAAAGAAAAAGCATTGCCAATTAAGCTATGATATGACACTTCCTAATTACTTGGAGTTGATTTTCTTTTATTAGTACTAAAAAAATCGTTGAGATGTAATTAGACATGATTTAAAGATTTTAATGAAAAATCTCTGACTTATTTAGACATTTAAAAAAATGCTTATTTTATTTATTTTTGAGAAATACTGTAAGAGAGGTAGGGAGAGAGACAAAATCCCAAACAGGCTCCACAGTGTCAGCTCAGAGCCTGATGTGGGGCTCAAATGCACAAATCCTGAGATCATGATCTGAGCCGAAATCAAGAGTTGGATGTATAACCAACTGAGCCACCCTGGCGCTCCTAGACATATGTTCTTTAAATTGCATATTGTCCTTGGGTGTACATAACAAGGAAAATATAAGCAAAATACATCAGTTAAGGTATTAGTAAGACCTCTTCACATTTGGGATGGTTTACCTCTTCTGCAGCACTTTCTGACTCTGTTGTTGATGTGTTTTTCCACACAATATTGTCAATGGAGCCCTAGAGACAGTCTGGGAATGCATCCTCTCTTAAAAGAGCACTGTTGTCTTGGGAAGATTTTGTCAGCCTACTGGTACCAATTTGCAAAGTCTGATGTTGGTGTCATTTTTTTTCACTCTACGAGAAGGCATGAATAGGAGTTTTCCAGACAGCTGCAACTCATATTTTTTCCACCAAATTTCCATAGGTGGTCTTTCGACCAAACCATCAATGACTGTGGTTACCAATCATTTTGCCCTAGAAGAATAGCTAAAGACTTCCAGACAGGCAAAGCAACTATGGCATTGCTGGAGCCTGGCTGTCTGACATCATTGGTTGTAAGGCGTGCCCCAATTTCTGTGATGTTCAATGTGAAAGAAGAGTGTGCACCTTGCAATATGTGGAACATGGCAGTAGGGAAATTCTGGGAACTACAGGTTCTCAGACCTTTGTTTTATTCCTTCTTTGCCACAACTAACTACTGCAAAAAACTTTCAAGCCTTGGAAGAGGCTTAAGGAATAATCTTGTTGAATCCTCTCACCTCACAGGTAAGGAAACTGAAGAGCAGAGAAGAGTTGTGACTTAGATCATCCAAGGACACTCTGAGGAGGGTAGCCTGATGGCAGTTCCTTCACCCTGCACACTCAGCCACACTGATTCCTATGGGGAAAGTGTAATTTCAGAGAAGTTCGCATCACTGGCCATCTTGTGATGATGCCCTATCACAGAGGCTCCTCGGTGTTCTCTAACGGTTCACTGTCTCTTCTGGGCATTTCCAACTACTTTAGTCCTTCTTGGCTTGTAACTCCCAAATCACATGTCGTCTCTTCTCAAATGCCTTTACCAAGAGCCACACTCACCCCTTGCTCCCACCCCCAACTCCCCAGGGAGGTGATTGCTCTAGGTTTTATAGTTTTGACTCCTTTTTTTTCTCATGGAAGTCATCATATTGTTAAATATGAATTTATTAGCTTTTTAAAACCTCTTCTATGGAAAATTTCTAACATACACAAAATAAACAACATAGTTGAGTGACCTTCTGTGTACCCATCATCCAGTTTCTGCAATTATAAACATCCTGTTATTCCTGATTTTTCTATACCTCCCATCCCCCTCTACCCTCAACTACTTATTTTTAAAATATTTTTTAATTTAATGTAAATGAAATGGACAGTTACAAATGGGTATGCTTGTTTAACCCACACATCTATCAAGGTTTTGAACATTTCCATTACTCTAGAGAAGTTTCTCATAACCTTTCATGGTTAGGCTTCCTCCCAACCTCCACCCTTTCACCCTCCAGAGAAACCCAAAACATTTATTTTCCTTCGTAAGTTAGTTAAGAACTTCACAGAAACGTAATTGTATGGTTTGTACTCTTTTATGGCCAGCTGCTTTTACTTGATGTACTTTCTATGAGATGCATTTATCTCACTGTATGTATTAGTACTTCATGCCTTTCTTTTTTTTTTTTTATGACTGAGGAATATTCCACTGTACGGGTACACCACAGTTTGTTAATCTGTTCTCATGTAAAATGGACATTTGGGTTGTTTCCAGTTTGGAGCTACGAATGATAAAGCTTCTATGAACATTCACATGAAAATACTTCTTTGTGAATATGCATTTCTATTTATCTTGGGTTAATACCTAGGAATGAATTGCTGGGTCAAAGTGTAGATGTATGATTTTACAAAATGGTTGTACTATTTTACATTCCCACCAGGGATACAGGAGAGGTCGTTCCACATTATCTCTAACATTTGTTGTCCATCTCTTTAATTTTAGCCATTCTAGACATTAGGTAGTGGTATCTCATTGTAGTTTGAATTTGCACTTCCCTGAGAACTAATGAATTTGAGCAACTTTTCACAGGTTGCCTTTTTTTTATGGAGTATCCAAGCTTTTTGCCTTTTTTACAAGTTGGAATGTTTTTTAATTAAAAAATAAAAATGGTTTTACAGAGATCTATTTTATGAATATTTGCAATCTGTGGTTTGCCTATTTGTTTTCTTAGTGTTCAATGAAGTTTATTTTATCAGACTTTTACTTTGTGGTTATTGCTTTTTATGTCCCATATTATTTGCTTACATGCCATTTTTATCGCTAGGCTGTGAGTTCCTAGAGGAAAAGAATGTGAACACTTTTTATCTTGTACCCCCGGCCTTCAGCACAGATCCTGACCCATGGGTATATCTGGAAGTAAGGAGGAGAAAGTAAATATTCCTTTTCCTGTCTACTGTCTCTTTGGGGAATCATCCCTAACCTTCATTATCCAGTTTTTCTGGTACAGGTGAAGCTTACCTCTTTTTAATACATCCCTAGAGATGGATAGTTGACCAAAACTGGGCCATTTAAAGCTTTGTCCAGCATTCTTGCAAGAAATTGGAGCATGGAGACACACTCATCCACCTCCCCTCAAGATTTATAAGGACATTGTAAGGTTAAAGCAATTGCTGGCCATCTTTGCTACCACATGAATTGGCGCTACTTGAGTATGAAATCAACACAAGAATTAAGAAAGAAAAAATTGAGAATAAAAGACATAACATATATAAAAGACATAATTTATATCCCTGGATTCAGGCTTTCCTGAAGCTCACCTCCCTTTTGGACTGCCAAAATATATTAGACAATAAATTTCCTTTTGGTTTGTTTCTGTATTTGTTATTTATTTAATCAAGTCTGAGTTATATCTTTATTTCTTACAACCAAAAATGTCCTGTCTAGTATACTCCTTAATAATGTGACACCCTCACCGTCAAGTTCTCATATCCTTTTCCACAGCTCTAGAAGTCCTTTGGGGGGTGAAGAAATTGGGGTAGACACCAATACTTGTAAGTTCTGAAAGTGTGTAAACAATAAAGTTTGAGTCATGATTCTATATGCTTTGTTGCAGTATTAAAAGTCACAAATTTTCCATCATGATATAAACTAAAAACAAAACTATTTGCAAGACTCATATCATGAAAAGACCCAAGGCTATCATTTCTGAGTCCACCGCTCTTTCCACTAGCATTTAGTCTCTACATATTGTGTTTGCGTGCTCTTTTGTGTGTAGTGTGGATATACGTCTCCATGTGTGGACAGTTATGTGTGTGTGCTTGTGCTTTGAGGTGTGCGTCTGGGGGTATGTTTGTGTGCCTATGTGTGTGTGTGTGTGTGTTTGCATGTTTGTGTGGTTGGGGTGAAGAGCCTAAGTAATGTCATTTTGAAATTAAGGCCTCCATTAAGAGCAACCTCAGGCTGCATGTAGCCCCAGTTCCTCAGATTGCTCAAGGCTAGAGCCATCCTTGGACCGCCCTCAGGTCAGCTAATCAAAAAACATTCCTGAGGTCTGAGTCAAGGCTGGGAACTGTAGACAGTTATTCTGTACAAACTACCCAATTTCTCACCGCTTGCTTGAACCCCACGTGGACCCTTTGAACGTCACCTCATAATTGGTCATTTTCAAAGGATCCTCAAAAGTCATGATTGGGTCCCACCAAAAGTAATGAACACCTCACAGATACTGAATGGTCAAAGCTGTTACCATGGGTGCTGTACAATTGTAATTGGTGCTTATGTGATGATGCTATGTGTACTGTAACACCTCCATCTCTTTCCCCGTAAAAGTCCTGCTCCCTATTGTTCTTGGCTTCATCTTCTGCCATTACACTGGTAGGCGGGTGAGCCCCTGCTCGAGCTTGTAATAAAGACCCTTTTGAACTTGCATTGGTATCGGCTCCTTGGGGGTCTCAGGGGACTCGCGAATCGGGCATAGCAGGGGCAGGAGAGAGAACAAAGCTACCAAAATTCTGTTCTATACATTGTGCAGATTAGGAACCGTTGACCTCTCTGGTGGGGCACAGCTGCTCCACAGTCATGGAGTTCCGCCAGCAGAGTGGAGACTGGATTTCAGCCCCCACCAGCCCCTTCATCTGGTGTCTTGGAGAAAAGAACAACATGGCAGGGAAGGGGGACATTTTGGAGGGCCTGAAAGTTTCTTCAGCCTCTCCTTTGCCCTGTAGGAACCTTCCCACAGAGCCTAGTCTGAAAACTACCCAAACCGGTGCTCTCTAATGCTTTCCAAATGACATAATTCTAGAGACATTCACGGCACAGTTCTTCCCATCGAAGGCTGGATACTGCACAGGCTCCAGTGGCCTCTGAGGCCTTGAGTGTGCACTTACAGGAGGCTGCCTCCCATCTCTCTTTTGGCCTCGTCATCATCTCATGGCCCTGGACTCTCTTCTTCCACCTGTTGCCTTGTTGCAGAAAAACGCTGGTTGGGGTTTAGGGTTGCATATTACCGTCATGGCTCATGACATAGTTTGCACTTTTATTAAAATGACTCATGGCCAAGAGGCTGTGGGGTTGTGATTGGGTGGTGTTAGGGGAGAAGGATACAGATGGCATAGAACTGGTTTGATGGTGAATGGGGTCTTGGAACTGGGAAGTGGGTGGGCAGCTCAAATCCAGAGGGGAAAGGGGGGCTGCGGGTTGCCACCGGTGAGATTACTAGGACTTGCCTTCATCGGAAACCTTTCTCTCCAGCATGAGCTGCTCTGCCCATTTGCTCCTCAGCAGAAACTCCCTCTTTGGCAGCTTGACGCGTGGTCTTGTGATACATGACCTTGGGCAAGTTGTTCCACCCTCGTGAGCCTTCCCTTCTTCAGCAGAGACCCCTCCCCTGCCACGTGGAAGGTTGGGAGGAATCACTGAGGCTGCATGAGGAGGTGCAGAGCACGGGGCTCGGCGGAGGCTCAGAACCTTTCCTCTCCCCCAGTACCCCGAATCCTCTCTTTTTCTCATGGCCTGGGGGTGCCCATCGCAACTGATCTGTGTTTCTGTATAGCAGCAGCTCTGGCCCAGCACTTAGCAAGGGCTCAGTTTTCAGCAGATGTTTGCTGAGTGAAGAGATGAAGGCAGGCAGACAGAGGGCAGGTATTAAGTCGCAAGTAACTAATAAAGTAAGTTGGAGCATTTTCCTGTCTTTAGAAATGAGCTACCGGCATCCTTCAGAGAGGCAGGTGGAACAGACTCATGATTTTGTGTATAAAATAGGCCTCTCGGTGGTGGTCAGAATGGTGAACTCAGCAGGCCCTTCTAGAAAGTGGTTTCCCCTTACTGACCACCTGTTTGGGCTCCAGTAAACTACTGCAGTTATTTTCCCTCCTGAGATGACAGTGTAGATTTGGAAAAGAGAGAGCGTATGCAGTGGCACCTGGCCTTGCCAGAGGATCAAGTTTAAGGGAAGTGTAAAGGGGTCGAAGTTGCAAAAGAAAAGAAAGGAAGAAAGACGAGAGAGAACAAGTTTCCTTAGTAGTGAGGGGTCCAGTTGGCAGGGCTGTCACTGCCATAGTTATGTACCCCTTACACACCTGCTGTTACAGAGCATGATGCTAGCTGCTGAGACCGTGGAGCAGAAGGTGTGGTTCGTACCCTCCGGAGGCTTCCAATCTAGGGAATGGAATTGGGTAGAAAACTAAGCACTACGGAGCACTCACGATCTGTTTAGCCCTGGGACGAATGTTTTAGGCTATATCTGAAGAAGTAAGTATTATTACTCTCCAAAGACAGTAAAATACAGAGAGATTAAGAAACTTTTTCCAGGTCACCCCGCAAACATGCAGAACTGGGAGAAGAGCCCCTGGCTCTATCGGCCTGTGTTTTGCTCACAGGACTGTGAGCAAGGACATCAGGGTTAATCAGTAACAAAAGAGAATTTGCTCTAAAAGGTGTCCTGGGTTCAGCGTCACATGAGCAATAGGTAATGTTTGTTGTAGGAGCCTAGAAGAGGTGGATAGAGGCCTCAAACAGAAGTGGCAACTTTGCAGAGGAAGTAGGCCCTCAACTAGACACTGAAGGCAGGATATGAACCTCGTAAGAGAAGGGAGGGAGCGGCTCCCCAGGTAGAAGGAGGCACAGCATGGTGGCAGGGAGGAAAGCTGTCACCTTCTGGGTTTGTGGAGCACTGGAGAGAGCACAGTCTGTTCCAAACTTACAAACAGCCTTAGGCCAGCCACCTAATCTCCCTGAGCCTCAGTTTCCCTGTCTCACATCAATGGTTGTGAGAATAGCCACTTCACAGGGTTGTTGAAGACCTGAGATTTTGTCTGCAAAGCACCCATTTCCTCAAAATCGTCAATCTAAGTTAGACCTTAATCTAAATCAGTTCCTTCTCTCAGGGTATCCTATTTCCCTTCCTACTTGAAACTGAATCAACTGCTTGCTTATTTATTGAATGTCTGTTTCATGACTGTAAGTTCCGTGAGGACAGGGACAATATCTGTTCTTCTCAATAGCATCTCTTTAGTGCCTTAAACAGCATGCACTCAATAAATCTTTGTTAAATGAATGAATACACAAATGTATGAATGAATAAATCTATTCATAAGCAAATGAGTAAGTATATTTCTGTGCTGTGACTCTAAGAATTTCAGGGAAAAAAACTACCTTTTCTTTAATGAGGGGGCAGGTTGCAAAGGCAGGAAAAGCCTTCAGAGAATGCCATTAAAGAGTCACAAGGTCTCCACGGGTCATCAGAAACAAGACCAGGTCTCCTGTGTACCTTCTCATGCTCTATGTAACTGTCTCTGAGCAGGAAGGAAATTTCACAAACTTCCAGTCCAGCTGGTTCCAGAGTTTCACAACCCATTTCTCTCTTACTTAAATCTGTTGTGCTGCTTCTCCAGTGTGACTTGTGATGTGCTGAGTGGATGGTGACTCTGCACGATCCCCACGCTGTCCAGCAAGAACTGTGGAGGGAAGTCTAGACTTTCCAACACTCAAGTCTTCTGATCCAGTGCAACCCAATGACTCCTTATGTAGAGTTGGGGAGGAGACAAGGGGATAAACAGACACACTAATGATGATTAGGTATTTGATACAGTCTGTGGATTCCATGATGGAGGAATAAGGACAGAGAACTGAAGGATACAGAGGAGTATATGTGGCTTTGCCTGACATGAAGCAATGTACACAGAGTTGGATAATAGCTACAGCTTTCAAAACATGATTATGTATATCATCTCAGTTTCCCTGCATCCACGGGAAGTGGGGAAGTATGAATAACATTTACATTGTTATTTGTTCCTAATACACAGGGAAACTGAGGCAACCAGGGGTGGTCCAGGATTTCAGATCTGGTTTCAGCAGCAGGTATAAACTCACTGCCCAGTCTCACTCAGTATCAGTTTAGGAGTATTTCTTCTTGACCACACTGTCACGTACTGGCCTTTACATCAATCAACAGTGTGGGTGTGCCTGCAATGTCACAATCCCCCCACCTTCTGTAATACATTTCCAATGCACTTGTGTAATGGAAAATCACTATCAAAAGGAAAAAAAAAAAACCCTTTGCCCACTTTAGCAAATAAAGTTTTTTTGAAGCATAGTCACATGCACACATGTACTATTATCTATGGCTGTTTTTTGCACTCCAATGGTAGGTTTGAGTAGTTAAAACAGAAATTGTAAGATTCACAAAGTCTAAAATATTTAATATTTGGTCCCTTACAGAAAAAGTTTGCCTCCCCTTGGAACATATGAATGGAATGGAAGTAAATAGAAAACAAAAAAAAGATTCATTTGTTTATAGTAGGTAGTATATAGTAGGCAGTGGGTCCTAATTGAAACTGAGAATAAAAATTGGTCTAGAATTGCACCTCCGTCACTGGGCTGGATGACCTTGAACATTTCACTTATATTCTCCGGGCATCTACCACCTTACAGAGTTGCTGTAGGAAGTGTGCGACATTGGGTGTATGTATCATTTATGATTAGGTTTGGCCCCATGTGACAGAAAACACAGAATGAAACTATGTTGCATAAGACAGCGGTTTATTTTATTTATTTATTTTTTATTTCTAGGAGAGAGAGAGAGAGAGAGAGACAGCGTGAGCAGGGGAGGGTCAGAGAGAGAGGGAGTCACAGACTGAAACAGGCTCCAGGCTCTGAGCTGGCAGTCAGCACAGAGCCCGACGGGGCTCGAACCACGAACCGCGAGATCATGACCTAAGCGAAAGTCGGACGCTTAACCGACTAGGCCATCCAGACGCCCCGACAGCGGTTTATTTCTTTCTTGTAGAAGTGGGCAGTGGCTCTTGGTCTGGTGGGGCATGGTGTCAGCAAACGCAGCCTTTTCACCTTGCTGCTTTGCTAAATTATTCCTGAAGTTCTTTTATGGTCCAAAATGGCTGCTAGAGCTCTAGCCACAGTGCTACAATTGCTATTATTACTAATGATAGTATGATAATAAGAGGAAATGAACCTAAAATCAAGTATAAAAAGCCTAGAAACAGGGACATACATAAAGACCAGACGCCAAATCCACATTAATTCAAGTCTGGCCAGAATGAGAAATCCTGCCATAGTTCATGAGACAACAAGTGTATTTCATGTATTCTATTCCCGGGCTACCCGGAGGAAGATCTAGAAGCCACGTGTTAAAGGTATTCAGTATCTAATACTTTACAAAGTATTTCCATGGCTATTATTTTTGTTTGCTCTTCACAATACTCTAGAAATGTCAAGATAAACAGATTTTAATATTATTATTTCTATTGTATACTATAATTCAGACAGGTGCTAGGTATCAGATCCTACTTCCTCTTATCTTCTCAAAGAGTCCATGGTTAGATCTGTGGGTTTTGTTGGAAATGAAAGGGGAACAATCATGGTGTAGACAAAAGAAAATGACCCCCCAAAAGGCCCCCTAGTAGATGTAGCCAATCATAATGGCCTCAGCCCGAGCCAGCGTGTACACATGCAAGAGGAAAAGAAGAGCATCTATTCTGGGGATTGTCAGGAGGACAGCAGACAGGGACTCTAATGCACGTGGCACATAGGCCAGTTTAGTGGCATCACTGTTATTACCTAGAATTACCTCTTATATCTGCTGTGGTCTTGGAAACTCACTTCCTTTTACTGGACCTCAGTTTGCTTTTCTAGGGAAGCAAAGGGTTTGGAGTCAGCGACTTGCTAAATTTTCTCCCAAACCTCCAATTCCATCAGCTTGGGAACCTACTATTTGAAGGGAAACAGCTCAGCTTGGAGCCCAAGTTGGAATTCTCCGTCTGGTTCCCTAGTAGCTAGCCGTGTTTCAGAACAAGCTAAAAAACAGATGACTCTTGCATCTGTAAGTCGGGGCCAATACCGCCCTGTTTATTGGAAAGGCAAACATTGCGAGGTTTAAATGAGTTCGGTGTGTCTAGGGCCCACAGAGTGTAACTTCTGCAAAGGCAGGACCCTCTGCGTTGCAGATTTTAAGACAGTGACACCACTTCAGAGGGTTGGCTAGAGGATTACACTGATAAATTCCCGCAAAGTGTCAGAAACAAGACCTAGCACAACGCAAGCAATCAGTAGTCATTATTATTATATTGTTTTTATTATTAATTACATCCTCCTACAACAGTCCTGGCGTTCAGCAAATGGTTGAGAAGCGGATACAGGATACAGATATTCCACACCGAAGCCTAGGAGGCTGCGGAGAGTTCAACTAGGTGATCTCCACGCTTGCGCAAGTCCAAGGGGCCCGAGGAGCCAGGGGCGAGGTTTCGGAGGCGGGGCCGGGCACGCGCGGGCCAATCCTCGGTCCGGTTCAAAGGGCCAATCAGGGCGGGTTTTACAGGGGCCGCGTCCGTCGGGGGCGGGGCCCGGCCGCAGCCACTCCCTGGGGCCGCCCTGCACGCGCGCGGGGCCGTTCCGCGCGGCAACCTGCAGAGCCCCGCTAGCTAAAATCTAATTTCAGATTGGACAAGTAAGTGACCCTCCTCCCAGTCCCACGTGTGCAGTAGGGGCTTTTGCAGGCGCGCAGGCTCGAAGCGCCCACGTTTTCTCCAACCCGAGAGCGCACCCGGCCCTAGACTCCCTCCCTTTCCCGCAGTCGCCGCCCCTTCCTCTAGGTCTTCCTTCTGCCGCTCAAGTGCCGAGCTAGCCTGGCCTCGGCACCGGGATGCCCTTGAGTTCCCTGTGCCCTCTCCCGGGTGAGGCGTCCGGCCCCTCGGGGGAAGGGTCGAACTTTTGTGCATCCCCAAGGCTGTCTATGAGATATTCGGGAACCCGGGGTCCTCGGCCGTCTCTGACCAGCTGTGTTCACGCTCTCTCTATTTTAGCCACCCCCTCCCTCCCCCGGACCCCTATTTTAGGATATTTTTTTCCCAGACAGTTTTGAGTTTTTAATACAAATCTGGCTGCCTAAGAAGTTTTAAAGGCCGTTGCCGCTTGTAACTTGAAACGCTTTCAGCAGTTTGTGATAACGTTTAAAGTGCATTTTAGTTGTGATGGTGTAACGCTCTTTGGTTACAGTCATCCCGGTAGGAAAGCTCTAGGCTTATCCTTGCTTTTTAATTCATTTCCCTGCTTTTAAGGATTGACAAGATGCAAAATGGTGAATTTCCCTAATCGTTGGCTGTTGTCCGCGAAAGCACTTCTTAGGTCTCGACAAATTTCGTCCCTAAATTAAAGGGTCAGTCATTACCGAAATATGGGAGAGTATTAGGTTAATTTTTCAAATAGGAGATCTGGAGGGAGGAAGTGATGACCCTTTTGGATTTTAAATCAGTAAGAAAGAAGGCAGGTCTTTTCTTGGTTTGTGGCTATTACACAGATGGTAGAGTTTTGCTTTGTTTTGTTTTTGCTTGCTTTTCTTCTTCTTTTTTTTAATGATCCACCAAATATATATATCCTGATTTTTTACTTTTTATGGTTCCCAGCTGGGTCTTGCAGCCTTTCTCCTGCCTCCTGGTCTTCTGGGAGTCTCCTGTTAATGAGGCCCTCTGCCTGGCTTTTGACCTGATGATCACTGGCCTGGCTCTTGGAGGGATCAGCTCAGAGGGACCTGTGAATGGGAGGCCCAGAGGATTGCTGATTAAGGATGACGAGGGAACAGACCAGAGAGGGTGAGAAGGGCCTTGTGATTGATTTTGAGGGGAAGGGAGCTTGGGAGCCTCCCTTGCTGGATTTGGAAATCAAAACATGTGTACTGGGAGAAGGGAATTACCCAGAGGGTGGAGATCTGTATCTTTCTGGATGAAATTAAGAAGTTTACTGGGAGGAGACTGGGCCTTCTTCCAGGCTGTGTTAACTTTTGCTGTGGGCCTTGTCTTTTCCTGGAATCTGGTTCCCTTTCCCTAACCTTTCACTTAGTTCATATCACAGTCAATTACCAGCTGGTTTTGAAAGCGGTTAGAGGTAATGAATCTTGCCCAGCCAGAAGGGGCCCCTCCTCCCCCTCCACCTCCCTTCCGGGGGACTTGCAATAATTATTTTACCGGAATGTACTGCAGAGATCATTGAACCTCACCTGCCCATCTCTTTATATTGAGAAATATAGACTTAACCCAGGTGGTGGTGTAAGGGTCATCCAAACCAATTCTTCCATTCATTCATTCATTTGTTCACGAATGGGGGCATGTATTCTGGGCATGATACTGTGGTAGGCTCTGGGAAGATCAAGATGAACAAGGTTTGGACTCTGCTTCCAACTTTCACTCAGTCTGCTTATATCTAGTCTAATGAGGGAGATTATATGATACCGAGATGAGTGCTGCGGCGTGGAATGCGGAAGATGCTTAGGAGTCAGAGAAGGGCAAATGGCCTCATGTGGGGTTTCGTGGAAAACTTCCCAGAGGAGATAATACTCGAGCTGAGTTACAAAGCCTCGGTACGAGTGGGTTGGAGAAAGACAAAAGGGAAGGGGATTATTTGACTTGGGAACAGCATGTGCAAAACTGTGTAACCCTGGCACATTGTTGAGCAGTATGGCTGGATAGGAAAGGGGGAGGTGGGAAATCACCAGAAAGGAGGCTGAGGAAGGTGAAAACGGCAGATCAGGTGAGTCATATTATAGGAGTTTGAAACGTATCTACGTATCTACGGAGCAATCAGGAGCTGTTGAAGTGATACAGATTGGTGTTTTGGAAAGTTAATTCTGGCCTCAGGGTGGAGAGGGACTTGGCATGGTGAAGGCTGGAGTGAGGCTTTTATAATACAGGTGAGAATGGGTTAGGGTGATAGTTCTGGACTGGAGAGAGAATACAGTTGACCCTCCAGTAATATAGGCTTGAACGCGGATGCACTCGAATGTGGGATTTTTACAGTACTTTAAATATATTTTCTCAAGATTTTCTTAACTTTTCCTTTAGCTAACTTTATTGTAGGAATACAGTATACAACACACAAAATATGTGTTAATTGACTGTTTACATTTTTGGTAAGCTTTCTCATCAACACTAGGCTATGAGAAAGTTAAGTTTTTGGCGAGTCAAAAGTTGTACACAGAGGGGCAGTGCCCCTCACCGCTGCATCGTTCAAAGGTTGGCTGTGGCATGGTTAGGAATGAACAATGATTGAATGTAAGGAATGGGAAAGAACACAGCAGTTACAGTGCCAGCAGGGAAAAGGGATTCCCAAACTGGGGTATTTTTCAACAGCTTTATTGAGGTATGCTTGACATACAATAAACTGTATATATTTAAAATATCTAATAGATGCTTTGACATATGTCTGGATCTGTGAAACCATCAGCACTATGAAGATAAAGAACACCGCTAAGACCCATAAAGATTTCTTGTGCTCCTGTGTAAATCCTCCTTTCGTGGTTCTCCCAACCCACCCCACAGCAAGCAGGGATCTGCGTTCTGTCACTATAGATTATTTAATATTACTTTAGGATTTGTTTCTGTGGAGTCATACAATATATATCTTTTTTGTATGGTGGCTGCTACTTAGCACAATCATGTTGAAATTCATCCATGTTGAACATGCACACGAACTTCATTCCTTTGGTGCATCATATGACTGTACTACTTACCTGTTGGTGGGTATTTGGATTATGGGCTGCTTTCTGGCTACTACAAATAAAGTTGTTAGGACTATTCATATACATGCCTTCGAATGGACCTATTTTTTCTTTTTTTTTTTTAATATTTTTATTTATTTCTAGGAGAGAGAGAGAGAGAGAGATAGTGTGAGCAGGGGAGGGTCAGAGAGAGAGGGAGTCACAGACTGAAACAGGCTCCAGGCTCTGAGCTGGCAGTCAGCACAGAGCCCGACGCGGGGCTCGAACCCACGAACCGCGAGATCATGACCTAAGCGAAAGCCGGACGCTTAACCGACTAAGCCACCCAGGCGCCCCTATTTTTTCATTTATCTTGGTTAAATACCTAAAATGGTTATTTTTAACTTTTTAAGAAGCTGAATTTCAGAGTGCTTGTGTCTTTTTGCACACGGTGGCACATGAAACTTCCGGTTGCTCCAGCACTTGGTGTGGTCACTCGTTTTAATATGAGCCATTCTTACAACATGGAGTCCTGTTTCAGGGGGTTTTAACACACATTTCCCTAATGACTAATAATTTTAAGCTTCTTATCATGTGCTTACTTGCCCATATATGTTTCCTATATCTTCTTGGGTGAAGTGTTTATGAAATCTTGTATTCATTTGTAAAAAATGAGTCATTTATTTTCTTACCGAGTTTTGAGAGCTTTTATATACTCATTGAAAGTTCTTTATCTCACTTGTGTGTACAATATTTTCTGATTTTTGTGGCTTGTCTTTCCATTTTATATATTTTTTAAGTTTCTTCATTAAGGAGAGAGAGAGAGAGAGAGAGAGAGAGAAAATGGAATGGGGAGGGGCAGAGAGAGAAGGGGAGAAAGAGAATCCCAAGCCATCTGACAGGGTAAGAGCCCGACATGGGGCTTGAACTCATGAACTGTGAGATCATGACCTGAGCCGAAATCAAGGGTTAGATGTTTAGGGGCGCCTGGGTGGCTCAGTCGGTTAAGCGGCTGACTTGGTCTCAGGTCATGATCTCACGGTTTGGTTCGTGGGTTGGTTTGGTTTGTGGGTTTGAGCCCCGCATGGGGCTGACAGCTAGCTCAGAGCCTGGAGCCTGTTTCAGATTCTGTGTCTCCCTCTCTCTCTGACCCTCCCCTGCTCATGCTGTGTGTGTCTCTCTCAGAAATAAATAAAAAAACATTAAAAAAAAAAAAAAGATGTTTAACTGACTGAGCTACCCAGGCACCCTTTGTCTTTTCATTTTCTTAACTGCGTCTCTTCACAAGCCGAATTTCCAATTGTGATGAAGTCTAATTTGTCAATTTATAGTTTTGATGATGACTGTTTTAACAATTTATTGCTTTATGGGTTAGGGTTTTGGTCATTTTATCTAAGAAGTCATGCCTAGCCTAAGCTCTCAAGTATTTTCTCCTATCTTTTGTTTTTAAAATATTTTTTATTTATTTCTAGGAGAGAGAGAGAGAGAGAGAGCGTGAGCAGGGGAGGGTCAGAGAGAGAGGGAGTGACAGACTGATAAACAGGCTCCAGGCTCTGAGCTGGCAGTCAGCACAGAGCCCGACGCGGGGCTCGAACCCACGAACCGCGAGATCATGACCTAAGCGAAAGTCGGACGCTTAACCGACTAAGCCACCCAGGCGCCCCTCTCCTATTTTTTTTAAGAAGCTTCATTGTTTTGGTTTTACATTAAATCCACAATCCATTTTCAGTTAATTGAATCTATAGCATCAGATATGAAACAAAGTTAATTTTTTCACATAATGTCATTAAATGTTCCAGCACCATTTGCTGAAAAGTCTATCCTTTCTCCATTGAATTACCTTTGCTCCTTTGGTTAATATCAATTGACTCTATATATATGGAGGCCCATTTCTGGATGTTTTGTTTTGTTCCGTTGATCTCTTTGGTGTTTTAATGCCAATACTGCATAGTCTTGATGACTGTAATTTCACAACAATAAGATAGGAAGAGACAGGATTCAGGAGGCAGAAAGGGAAAGGTTCTGACCTGAGGTCCCTGGGTGGGGAAACACACGCAATTTGGAACAATGCTAGGAGTGTCTGACTCCAATAAACTCCCTCAGGCGTACGGTTCCTCTGAAGAATGTTACAGACACCACCTACTCCCCCAAGGGTTTCCCTCAGGAATTTGACAAAAGACCTAACTGAAAACAAGTAGTAGACCATAAAACATATGACCCACAAGGACTGACATGGCCATAGCCCTTAGACAGTGTAATTGAGCCAATCAGGAATAGACAACCCAGCACCTAGAGTTATCCAGCCAGTAAGTGTAGGATCTGAGAAGGAACAAGGAGGAAGGGGGGTGGGGGGTGACCAGAACCTTATAAAACAAGGGCCCCTCTCTATAGTCCATAGGTATTCACCTTTGAATGCCCCCCTCTCTGTAAAGAGAGCTTTCCTACCATTCTTGCTTTCTAAGCTTAGACTCTAATAAACTTTGCCTGCTGCTCATTCTGTGTCCGCCTCTTCGTTCTTCAAAGCAGCCAGACAACAGATCCAGGTATTGAGGGAAAAAAATCCTGCAACAATAAGTAGTGAAGTCAGGTAGTACAGGTGCATTTTGAAGTACATCTTCAAAAGCGGTTTGGGTGTTTCTAGGTGCATTACATTTCCATATTAATTTTACAGTCACTTTGTCAAATCAGGAATTTCACTGAATCTATATGTTAATTTGGGAGCAAATTGACCTCTTAAAGAAGGACAGTATATCTGTTTGTTTCTTGAAGTCTTCCTTAATTTTTCTCAGTGTTTTGTACCTTTCAGTAGGTAGGTCTTGCACATCTTTGTCAGGTTATCTGCAGGTATCCTATTTTTTTTTATGCTGTTATAAGTGAAATTATCTTTTAAAATGTAACTTCCAGTTTGTTGCTGCTCATGTATCGGTCACGTATTTGGCAATCTTGCTGAACTTCTTATCAGTTCCAATAACTTTCTTGTAGATGCCATCAAATATTTTGTGTGGGTGATGATGTTATCTGTGAACAAAGACAGTTTTTCTTCTTCATTTCCGTGTGGATGCCTTTTCTTTCTTCTTGGTAGCACTAGCTACGTAGTTCTAGCACTAGCTAGAACTTCTGTTCCATGTTGTACGGAAGTGACATCTTGTTTCTGATATTAGGGAGAAAACTTCATTTTTTCATCACTAACTATGATGTATGTTATTAGTTGAATAATTTTTGTAGTAGGTTTTTATCAGGTTTAGAAGTTCCAGTCTGTTCCTACTTTGCTGAGACATGTTGAAATTTTTTGCTTTTGTTTTTAAATGAATGAATGGGTTTTTTTTGATTTGTTTTGTTTTGTTTTTTTGTCAGATCCCCTTTTCTGTAACTATTAAGGCCTTTTCTTTTCTTAAAAAAGAATCTTAATAATGATGAATTACATTCACTGAATTTTTTTTTTTAATGTTAAACCTTGTATTCCTGAGATAAATCCTACTTGGTCAAGACCTATTATCCTTTTCAGAATTAGTTGGATTCTATTTGCTTAAATTTTAAGAATTTTTCCATCTATGTTAATGATAAATATTGATAAAGTTTTCTTTGTGTTGTCTTTTAAGTTTTGTTATCAAGAAAATTCTAGCCTCATAAAATGAGTTGGAAAATATTTCTTCTAATTCAGTTTTTTGGAAGAGTTTGTATAGAATATTATTTCTTCCTTAAATGTTTGGTAGAATTCACCTATGAATACATTAAGGTCTGGAGTTTTTTTGTTTGTTTTTGGTTTTCTGTCAAGAAGAGGGAGAATTCAATTGATTTAATAGTATAGGACTTTTCAGATCATCTGTTTCTTCTTGAGTGAAGTTTGGTAGTTGCTGTATTTTAAGGAATTTGTACATATCATCTTAGTTGCTCATAATAGTCCCTCATTTTAATATCTATAGAATCTGTTGTGATTTCATCTCCCTCATTCCTAATACAGATAATCCTAATATTCGTATCTCTTCTCTTCATTTTCCTCATTATTCTGTTCAGAAATATATTAATTTTATGAGTCTTCAAAAAAACAGCTTTTGGTTTTATTTTCTATAGTCTTTTTTTTTTTAACTTCTTAGTTTCTTTTCTGAAATTTATTGTTTCTTCTGCTCACTTTGGGTTCCTTTTACTCTTCTCTAATTTCTTAAGGTAGAAATTGAAGTTATTTATTCGAAGCAACTTTTCTAATACACGTATTTGACGCTATAAATTTATTGTGTCAAGTGCATCCTGTGACTTCTGCTATATTTTTTATTTTCATTCAGTTAAAATATTTTAGATTTTTTAAATGTCTTCTTTGATCCACATGTTAGATAAAAGTGTATTACTCAGTTTCCAAATATTTGAGGACTTTCCACTTATCTTTTAATTATTGATTTATATTTTAATTCCATTGTGGTCACAGAAGGTACTTTGTATGATTTGAATTCTTTTAACTTCTTGAGACTATTTTTTGGCCTGGAATATGGTCTGTCTTGGTAAATGTTTGATGTGTACTTGAAAAGTATGTGTGTTCTGCCCTTTTTGGATAGAGTGCTTTTTACTTATCAATATGTCAACTTTGTAGACTATATTACATCCTTGCTGATTTGGTGTCTACTTACTCTATCAGTTATTGAGAGAATGGTATTGGAATCTCAGAGGATAATGGTGGATATATGCATTTCTCTTTGCACTTCTGTCAACATTTTGCTTTGTGTATTCTGATGCACTGTTATTATGTGTGTTAATATTTAGGATTGTTAGGTTTTCTTGGTGAATCATCCCGTTTATTATTTCTTAGTTTCTGGGAATATTCTTGGTTCTGAAATCCACTTGGTCATTATACCTGGTGATATTTTTGCTTTAAAATCTACTTAGTGTGATAATGATTTAGCTTTCTTTTGAATGCTCCATTGTCACATATCTTTTTCTTCTTTTTACTTTTAACCTGTGTGTTTCTTATGTTTAAAGTGGGTTTCTTATAGGCAGCATATAGTTAGACTGGATAATGAAGGCCTGCTAATCTCTGCCTTTTAATTGGAGTAGTTAGACTATATGTAATATAATTTTTCATATGATTCGTTGTAAAGTTTTAAATGCACCATCTAGCTTTTCTTCCCTTTTCTATTTGTTCCATATGTTCTTTGTTTTTTTTACGCTTTTTCTGCCTTCTTTTGGGTTGCTGTTTTATAATTATATTTTTTCTCTCCTTTATTGGCTTAATAGGCATAGCTTTTTCTTTTAGCTTTCTTTCTATTTTAATGGTTGCTTTAGGGTTTACAGAATATATCTTTAATTTACCAGAGTCAACTTTCGTTTTGGGTTATACCACTTAATATATAATATAGGAACCCTATAACAGTATGTTTATAATTCTTGCCTCCTAGCCTTTGTGCTACTGTTATTTTATGTTGCGCATTTTATATCTACATAGGTTTAAACCCTACAATATATGGTTATTATTTTTAGTTTTAGGGAGTCAGTTATCTTTTTAAGACACTCAAGTAATTTTTTTTAAAGTTTATTTATTTTGAGAGAGAGAGAGAGAGAGAGTGAGGGACAGAGAGAGGGGAGTGAGAAAATCCCAAGCAGGCTCTGTGCTGACAGCTGAGAGCCTGACGTGGGGCTTGAACTCACCAACCATAATCTCATGACCTTAGCCCAAATCAGGAGTTAGATGCTTAACTGACTGAGCCACTCAGGTGCCCCAGACATTCAAGTAATTTTTAAAAAGTCTTCATATGTACTCACATAGTTCACCGTGTGCTCTACGTTCTGTTTTATAGATGCAGATTTCCATGTGCTATCATTTTTCCCCTTGCTTCTTGTGGTGCAGTTCTGGTGATGTAAATTTTCAACATTGTTTGAATTAGTCTTTATTAAAGCTTCCATTTTGAATGTTTTTTCCACAGGGTACAGAATTTTATATATAAAGTTTTTTCTTTCAATATTTAAAAACTGTTATTATACTATCTCCTAGTTTGCATTATTTCTGATAAGAAATCTACTGTCCTTTTCCTATTTTCCTTCTTTTCTTTTCTTTTCTTTTCTTTTCTTTTCTTTTCTTTTCTTTTCTTTTCTTTTCTTCTTTCTTTCCTTTTCTTCTTTCTTTCTTTCTTTCTTTCTTTCTTTCTTTCTTTCTTTCTTTCTTTCATGTCTTCTTCCTTAATAATCTTTATTTATTCTGAGAGAGAGTGTGTAAAAAGGGGAAGGGCAGAGAGAGAATGAGACAGAGGATCTAAAGTGGGCTCTGCTATAGCAGAGTGCCTAGTTCTGGGCTTGAATCTATGAACCATGAGATCATGACCTGACCCAAAGTTGGATGCTTAAACAGACTGAGCCACCCTGGTGCCCCTGTATCTTCTGTGCAGTTGTCACCGCCCATTCCCCCAAGCTGCTTTTAAGATTTTCTTTATTGATGGTTTTGAACAATTTGAATCTGATGTTTCTTGGTTTAGTTGTCTTCATATTTCTTTTGCTTGGGGTTCATTGATATTTTTGAATCTGTGAGTTTGTAGTTTTCATCAAATTTGAAATGTTTGTGACCATTAGGTCTTCAAATATTATTCCTGACCCCTTCTCTGTTCTTTGCTTCAGGGATTCCCATGTCACATATATTGCACTACTTGCAGTTTTTCCAAAGCTCACTGGTGCTCTGTTTATTTTTTAAGAATCTTTTTTTCTCTGTTCTTTGTTGGTGGTTAGTGTCTTACTGTTATGTCTTGAAGGTCACTCATCTTTTCTTCAGTATTGTCCAATTCTGTACAGTAAGGCTTTCATCTCAGACATCCTAGTTGTTATTTTTACCATTTCAGCCTAAATTTGCTTCCTCTTCCATTTCTGAACTTTCAAGTTCAATCTCTCTTCTAGCTTTCTAACATATCAAATACAGCTATTGTATTTGATAACTATTTTAATATCTGTGTCTACTAATTCTATCAAGTGTGTCAATGTGAGGCCAGTGCCCATTGATTTTTCTCATTATGAGTAGCATTTTCCTGCATCTTTGCATGCCTGGTAAATTTTGATGGATTGTCAGACATTGTGTACTTTAACTTGTTTGGTGCTAGATAGTTTTGTATTTTTATAAATACACTTGAACTTTGTTCCCGGGCATGAGTGAGGTATTTGGAAACCATTGGATTCTTCTGAGTCTTGCTCTAAGCTTCGTTAGGTGGGACCAGGGCTAATACTTCTTCACTGCTGAGGTACAACCCTTGTACTCTACTTAGTACCCTATGAATGATAAGTTTTTCCACTCTGGCTAGTGTCAGTAGGCACTCTTCATGTCCCTGTGTGAAGTACACTGATTGTTTACTCAGGGAGATTCTGGCTCAGATGATTTCCTCACATGCATATGGTGTTTGGTACTCTCCTGAATACTTAAGGAGCACCTTTTGTAGTTCTCTGGAATTCTTCCTCTGTGTAACTCTCTCCTTTCTTGTACTCTGCCCGAAGCAACGTAGCTTCCTGTTCTCCACAGACTCCTAGCTCTGTTTCCTCAATGCTGGCAGACTGCAGGCCTTGGCCTGGCTGTCCCCTTTCAGTGCCATGGTGCCACGCATTAAGCTTGAGCAGTTTCAGGGCATTTCGTTTTCCCTCACCTTTCTGGGATCACTGCACTTTCTTGCCTTAATGTCCATTGTCCTGAGAACCCTCGTATCCTATATATGTATATTTTAAAGCAGTTTTTGCTGGGCGGGTAAATATGGTCCTTGTTACTTCATTTTGGCTACCAGTGGAGGTCTTCAGCTGGAATTTCTGAAGAAAATTTCAAGAAGAGACTATTTGAGGGTATGAGGCAGGGGTTTTGAAGTATCCAGGCACCAGTAATAATGGGACCCCTTTTACTTCTTGAGGCCTGAAAGGGCATAGTGCAGGAAGTAGATCAAAAGGAAACAGAAGAGGGAGGGAGGCAAACCATGAGAGACTTTTGAATGCTGAGAACAAACTGAGGGCTGATGGGGGTGGAGGTGAGGTGAAGGGAGGTGATGGGCATGGAGGAGGACACTTGTGGGGATGAGCACTGGGTGTTATATGGAAACCAACTTGACAATAAAAAAAGCGAAACAGAAGACACCCTCCAGTTAGGATAATTTTTAATAAAGGGACTATTTAGAGAGATGAGGGCAGCCTGAATCCCTGGGGTTAATAACAGTAGGATTGTTCTGTCCTATTTCATGGGGTTAGGGGAGGAATGGTTACCAGAACCCAAAAGGAGAAACTGTGCAGAAAACTGCCTTCAGAGGCTTTGTTACCTTAGTTCAAGAGATGCAAATAGCTCAGCGCAAGGGTGCCCGGACCTTACTCTCCTTCCCTGAAGGCTTCTGCTAATGCTCTCCGTTGGCCAAACCCAACTAGAGGACAGAGGGTTGGGGTGCCTGGAGATCCAGACCGTAGCCCCAGGACACAAGGTAGGCCGAAAAGGATTGAGTATATGGTGGGGGCGGGGGCAGGCTGAGAATAACCAGCACAGGAGTCATAACCTCTAGATGTCTGGTTAACAATCAGCGCGGTTGGTGGTGCTGCTCACTGAGAGAGGAAAGAAGGAATAGTATGTCTAGGATGTCCAGGAAAAGTAGGTTTGATGTGTGAGGGAGAAATGATGAGATATCCTTCCCAAACTAGGAATAGTTTTCCCAGGAGACTCCTGTACCAGCACCTTCCCTCCCGCCTTCACCATCTTAAATTATTGAGAAGGCTCTTACCAAATGGAGGAAGCAGTTCATACAGCAGGTACATATACAGTGATATACAGTGATAACATGTGTGGGGTGGCTTTGGGGAGAGTAGCGAGATGAGGTAGAAGTCATTCAGGCTCAATGTATTACCAGTCCCTTGGCCATCTGGATTTGGGCCTCAGCTCCAGAGAAGTCTGTAGCAGACCAGGCTGACAGCCGAGGAGCTTGCATTCTGCTAAACTGGCCATGGGATGGAGAGCTTAAGAAGGGACTCAGTTACTGGTGGGTCGTGGCGGACGAAGGCTCAGAGGAAGCCTCTGTCAAATCAAGAGTGATTTCAACAGACAAGTCTCCGTGTATGTTGTTCATGGAATTCTGGAATGGTAGAATTGCTGGCCAACTTTGAGGTTAGGAGGAGGCTACTGTTAGGAGGTTTAGAAGTATTCTGTGACCTGGTGGAAGGGGCATAGGATAGAAGTCCTTCCCTGGTCTTTACTGGTTCTGTGATGGTGGCCAAGCGACCTTAACGACACAGAACCTTAGTTCCCCCATTCCTAAGTATGGGTCCCTCCAGGGTTGTTGGGAGGATTAGCAAGGTCACGTCACTCATGAGGATTTTATTGATCCAAAATGAGGATTGGCTCAACATATGTTTGGGAAACATTTGGATTCACGTGAAGATACGTCTTGATAAAACACTAGGAAGAGAAGAGTAGGGTACTTGACGAAGGCTCCCTCAAAGCCCTCCTTTGGAGACAGATTGTGAACGTACTCAAGCTTCCTTTCCCTTTTCTCCTGAACAGATTATTCTCATATTAGTGTCATGAGATATTGGGCCGCACGGGCCACTGATTTGTCCCAGCATATGTTGCATCCAGGGGGCCTCCAGGCAGGTAGAGACCTACTGCGTGCTTACCATGTGCTAGTAGCACAGCTTACCTGCTCTCTGCACGTCGTATGGAAATGTGAGTGTCTGAAGCTCGTTCTTGTTAAATGTATCCAGTGCACCTTATCCCCTTTACTTTAGAGAAAGCCACGGCATGGAGGACCGGTTATAGGAACACACAGTCTGTAGTGCGGAGGAAAGAAGACCAATAGGAGGTCACTTGAATCCTCTTAAAGCATCGGAAAGGGGCAGCTCACCTGCAAGGGAGTAGGTGGTTTGCATGATCCCGTGGGACAAAAATGAGGTGTGGAGGGTGGGAGCTACACAGAGCAGAGCTCCACTCAGTATTAGGAAGATCTTTCTTATTACCACAGTATTAGCCGCTCATTGTGAAAATTCAGACAGCAGACAGGGAAAGTTCAAAACGGCCCTCCGCATTTCCACAGCCTTTCTTTTCCCTAGGTGTTACTGCAGGAAGCGGGGGTTTGTGTGTTCTGCCTGAATCTTGTGTGTTCTTAGTACAGTACGTCGTCTCTCAAACCGTCGCGTCTGTCAAGCTCACCTGGAGGGCTCTTTACAGCACTGGCTGGGGAGTTGCGCTCCCAGGGTTTCTGAATCAGTAGCTCCGGGCTGGAGCCTGAGAATTTGCATTTCTAGTGCCCCCTGGTGATGCTGATGCTGTTCTTCTAGAGACCCCCGTTTTAGAACCACTGATGCTCTGTCTTCTTTACGGAAAAAAAGTAGTACACATGGGGTCATACTGTAGTTTCTAAGAACTTGCTCTTTTATTGAATAACATCATTAGCATTTTTCTTTAGCTCCTTCTCATTGGTGTTAATAGCTCCCTATTTATAAGTTTTAGCCAGCCCCCTATTATTAAACATTTCATTTGTTTCCAGGCTTTTTGTGAGTGTGCTCTTGCCTTCATGAAAACATGTTGTAGTGTACAGTTTTTATATATATCTTTTAGGTGAGCCAATCCATCACTTCTTAGAAGTTAAACTGCAGGGTAGGGGTGCCTGGGTGGCTCAGTCAGTTGAGCATCCTACTTCGGCTTAGGTTATGATCTCACAGTTTGTGGGTTCGAGCCCCGCGTCGGGTTTTGTGCTGACAGCTCAGAGCCTGGAGCCTGCTTCAGAGTCTGTGTCTCCCTCTCTCTCTCTGCCCCTCCCCTGCTTGTACTCTGTCTCTCTCGCTCTCTCAAAATTAAATAAACATTAAAAAAATTAAAGAAAAAGCTAGGGTAAAAGGGGAGATTTAAAAAATGGATAGATAGTACCAGATTATTCTAGAGAAGGCTGAACCCCTTACTCTCCCACTAAAAGTGTATGCAACTACCTATTTCCCCACACTTGTGCCAAAACAGTATCAAAATTTTCTCTGTTACATGTGAATTTATGTTGTTTTGTACTGCATTCCCTCTATTTTATTTGTGAGGCTAAGGGTTCGTATGTATTCATCGTATTTCTTTTTCTGTGAACCGCAAGTTTGTGTTCTTTGCATCACAAGAGGAGGGAACAGAATGAACACAGGTGCTAAGCACTCATTTGAGGGATGGCTAGTAGCTCGTAGGGTTGTTGTATAGGGGGTTGAGATCGGGGAGGGGTAGGGGGGTAGGGAGGTGAAGTTAGAGAGGCAGGCAGGAGCCAGAGGTTTGAGGTCCTTGGGGCCAGATAAAGAGCTTGGGCTCATTTTGGGCAGAAGCAGCATTCATTCCGTCAGTAGTTTGAGTTTGTCCCCTCGCTCTTGGTCATTCTGACAGAGCATGTTTATGAAATGTCACCGTCCAGTCCCCCAAGTGTAACATTTAATCTTCAAATAACTCATTCCTAAAATCCACTTGGTCATGCTTCATAAATAGGTAAACATGAGAAGAGGCCAGGGCCCTCGGCCCCTGGCTGAGCCTGGTCTCTGAGAAAGGAGGTTTGGAAGATCGTGGGCGGGGAAGGGATTCTGTTGCTCCATATGAACACTTAGCCTCACAAATAAAATAGAGGGAATGCAGTACAAAACAACATAAATTCACATGTAACAGAGAAAATTTTGATTCTGTTTTGGCACAAGTGTGGGGAAATAGGTAGTTGCATACACTTTTAGTGGGAGAGTAAGGGGTTCAGCCTTCTCAGAATACTGCCCTGAGCCTTCCTTGAGCCTGCTGACATCTGACAGCAGTCACTGAGGTTGGGGGTTCCTCTGTTGTTCTAATTTGAGTGACTTTTCTTGGAAAAGCCTTGGATTTCAGCCAGTATGCTAATGATAACGGCCTTGCTTTGAAGGTCTGGCTAGTTCTGTAGAAAATCAGTTCATAGTTAATTATGTCAGCAAATCAACAGCCTCTTGGAGAAGAAAGTGACGGAGGGAGAGAAACTACATATATACTTAAATTATTCAGAACTCAGAGGTCAGGAATTCATGTTCCAAAAAGAAGAGTCCAGGTAATAATAAATCACTGAGTTTGTGTACGGTTTTCCCTGTTATCGGGCTTCGCTTGGTAACTGGCATATTGAGGTTAAACTATACTAACTTTGCATTTATAATCAGCATGCCAGCCTTCATGCTCTCGCTGCCTGTTTTGGCCATTTTTCTGCTTCTAGGATCCTGGCGTGGGAGCGTGAGACCCTTGGACTCGCACTTTGGCTTTTAGTGAACTCAGTGTAAATTGGATTTGTGGAAGATAGACCGACTAAGACAGAAAGAACTCTTGTCCGAGGAGTTTCTCCATCTTCTCCCCTCCATACCCCCATCTCCTCCCTTCCATACACGCGCCTGATCAAGGAGGGAGATTGTCCTGTGGGAGGAGCCAGGGGCCTCACACAGAAGACAAGCTTGCTGAGAGTGTTTCTGGAACTCTCCAGGGGCAGAGTCCCTAGAGACTTTTTATTTTAAAAGGTATTTGACAATTATATACATTAAAAAGCCCCCCCTCCCCCACCCAGTACTTGCCCTGTTCCTCTGTTACCCTACATGTGCTTATTGGCAGGTACAGGGAAGTAGTGAGTAGAATACTCTCTGTTAATATCTCATGTTTCTTAGAGTAGCATTTATAGCGACATAGCGTTTCTGAATCAGAGCAGAGATAAACCACTTCTAATGTTTGAGTGTCCCAGAAGATTTCACGGGATGAACAGACCTGGGAGGGCATTCTGAGTTTGCCCAGGATAAAGGCACCTTGTTTAGCACGGAAAGCCAAGTCACATCAGGGACAGCCGCAAGATCCCTGCTCTGGCTTGGACAGACTTGATTTTGAATACAGCTTCCTTTGTGTCCTGGTTTTGTGACCATCAACTGGAGATCAACCCTCGCCAAATTTTAGCCTCCTCATCTGTCAGTGGGAGACACAGCACATACCTCGATGGGTGTTCTAAATGAGGTGTCCCCTCTCCCTTTCTGTGCAGAGAACCTAGCTTGGTAGGACATGATTAAAGGCTTCTAAGGAGTTGCTTTATCGGATCACAAGGATTGAGGAGAAGAGAGAGTCAGCAGGGTTTTACAGAAGAGGATGTGGGAGACCCAAAGTTTCATCTGCTGCTGAGGTGGTCTTTGTTGTTGGGAGTTTGAGGATGCCTTCTCATGAGTCAGATTTTCCATCCATGAATCCTTTAAGACCTATACTGTGCATGTCCTAAATACGGTTGGATTCCATATTGGTGTCAGCTGTTGTGTCCTGCCTGTGTGGCTTGTGGACGGCGGTGGTTTTGGTCACTCTCCAGGACTGGCTCAGTTTTGATCCTGTGGCTGCCACATTGTGAGGTGGGCATGGGGGTTTGGTGAGTTCTGACTTTTTTCTGGCTTTTGAAATCCAACTTTGAATTAAAAGAACGGCCAGCCTTTCTCCTGTCTGATTTAATACTGTACACCCCCTTGAATACCTGATGCTTATATGTAAGCATGGACTTAGTTCAAAGCACGAAGACCCTCAGCATCCTGAGCAATACTGAGTTTCTAATATAGTGGTTGGAGCAGTGATCAAGACAGTGAACTGGTACTTCCTCTTTTGACCATCATCTCTCATTCTGTGAAGAAAGGTGGTGTTGGGGTAGGATGCTTGGCCTCCAGAGTGTGGCTAGGGTTCCGGCGGCAGCACGAAGCCACTTTATTGCCGAATGTAATTTCACTAGGTGCCTTAGGATTTGTTTGAGGCACAAAAACCAGGAATAACTTGAGTCATCACCATTTGATCTTAAAAAACCAGATTCTTCAGTTAAATTGTCAACTCTAAACAGAGATCCTATCTCCTTCAGCTAAAGATTTACAGTGTCCCGGCACAGAGAAAGTACTTAATATTTGCTTGTTTACTGGAATTTGAGCTGTTAGAGTGAGGACACCCAGGTATGGACAGTGTATATCACAGGTGTCCAGAGGTGATTCGGTATTGGAAGGGCCATGATGATAGTCCTTATAATTGGAGCTCTTTACAGAATGTGTACCCTACATCAGTTGTTATGTGAGTCACTTCAGGTATATAATCTCAGTTAATCTTTCAGAAATACTATGAGATCGGAGCCAGAGGAGACAGTTTTTCACATTAAGAGGAAAAGTGTGAGCAACCTGTACTGTTTTCTCCCATGTGTATTGTTGGTAAAGCCACTAGGCAACCAGTTATTATTATTGCCAAACTAGCTCTTTACTTCCCATCCGGAGCTTTCTTGCCCTCTTCCAGCATGTGAGATTTGCTTGCAGTGCCGTTCAGTTCTGTCTGTTAGAGGGCTGAAGTGGACAGGCATAGTCACTGCTTATCATCTTCTTTCCAAACTTACCAACTGCCTGCTTGCAATATAACTAACCAAATAAATAAATCATGTGGAACTCATGTGCCTGGGCTCACAGCAGAGAGTCCAAAGATCAAAGTTGAAAGAGGATGTCGAGTTCCTTCTCAGATCCCGGGGACATTGTTTCTGTGGACACTGTCACCTAATTGATCCTGGAGGAGTGGCTTTTTTTTTAAGAACTAGGACTGAAGGTAAGCTCATTCACTATGGAAGATTGTAGTTGTAGGGAACGGTATTATTGCTGTTAGGTTATGTAGGGGAAAAGGAGGAAGAAAAATACAAGAACAAGCCCCAAATGATGGGTGTTTAGCACCGTATCTGGAGCATTGACCCCCTTCTTAGAATTGCTGAAGTAGTTTTGCAAAGAACAACCTACCATATCCGTGTCCCTCTTCCTTTTTCATGCTGCACTTGAACAACTTGCACATTTGTTGAAGAATCAGCCGCGAAGCCTGTGGTTTCCTGTGGCATATTTCTAGTAATATTTATACAAGCTATTATTTAATGAACCTTATAAATATTTATCATAGGAACAGTCTTTTGATCATGAATCCGGGCTAAAAATGAGTCCCATCCATAACGGGGACTTGGTCAGGAAGCTGTTTCTGCCCTGTGCAGGACCTTGCAGACTGAGAATTTGAGTGGCCCACGACTTGTCTCAGGCACAGCCTGGATTTTTCTCTATTATTTTTCTTTCTCGTGGCCCCCACAGTCCATGTCCTCCTTCTGCCTGCCTCTCACCCTCCCCATAGCCCTAATGGTAATTAGAGTCTTTAGAGCATTCATTTTTGCCTTAAAGAATGAGATGGGGTTGTTGCAAGGATTAGATGGAATCACAAAATCATGTGATATTTGCAGAGCAGAGCTTAATCATTGCTAGTTGTGGCTACCGTTGTTGTTGTTGATACTGTTATTGAACAAGCAAACAAAGAATTTTGTCTTCAGTTGTTGTTGGTTGATGTTGTAGAAAGATCCCTACACTTAAATACAAATCAAAACCACACTGAGATACCACCTCACGCCAGTCAGAGTGGCTAAAATGAGCAAATCAGAGAACTCTAGATGCTGGCGAGGATGTGGAGAAACGGGCACCCTCCTACACTGTTGGTGGGAATGTAAACTGGTACAGCCCCTCTGGAAAACAGTGTGGAGGTTCCTCAGGAAACTAACACTAGAACTCCCCTATGACCCAGCAATAGCACTGCTGGGAATTTACCCAAGGGATACAGAAATGCTGAGGCATAGGAGCACATGTACCCCAATGTTCATAGCAGCACTCTCCACAATAGCTAAAACATGGAAAGAGCCTGAGTGTCCATCAACAGATGAATGGATCAAGAAGATGCGGTTTATCTATACCATAGAATACTACATGGCAATGAGAAACAATGAAATCTGGCCTTGTGTAGCAACATGGATGGACCTTGAGGGTGTTCTGCTGAGCGAAATAAGTCAGGCAGAGAAGGACAAAGATCATATGTGTGCACGTATAGGAGGATTAGGAGGAACTTAACAGAGGAACAAGGGGGAGAAGAAGGGGGGAAATGGTGGGGGAAAGGGAGAGAGGCAAACCATGAGAGACTCTTGAATGCTGACAAAAACTGAGGACTGATGGATGTGGGGGGGAGGGGGGGACGGGCATGGAGGAGGGCACTTTGGGGATGAGCACTGAGTGTTATTGAGTGTTATGTGGAAACTAATTTGACAATAAACTATTTGGGAAAAAAAAAAAAAAAGAAAGATCCCTACACTTGACATAGAGGCTGACGTTTGTATCTGGGTGCTGCTCTTTACTGTTCGTGTGACGTGGGCGAATTTCCCCGTCCCACTGAAGTATAAAATGGTGATACGTTTACCAGCTTGGTTGAGTTTCATTTGGAAGAGATTAAGGCATGTGTGCAAGTGCCAGACACACAGGCAGATCCTAATCCTTTTTTTTTTTTTTCCCTTAACAAATTAGAAAATGGAATGTTTTCCATTTTGCCGTTATTTTTTCAGGCACAGGGGAACTGGATACAGTTTGGAGTCCGGGACACAGCGGAGAGTACCTGTGACCCAGGAACAAAGGGCACAGGGCGGGAAGACAAGGGATCTGAGTTGAAGGGAGTTCACTGGAAGAGGTTTTAAAGCTCTCAGGGTCAAGTTTCAGGGAAGCCGCCCAAGGGCTTGAACTTCACTTGCTTCCCTGCTTTCAGGGTCCAGGTGTGGAAACAATCACAAGGAGATCACTTAAAGCTATAGTAATGGGAAACATGGTGAACTTGAAATATTTAATTAGGATCTATTCCTTAGAAAAACATGAACTGGGAGGCACGTGTGAACAGTGCCAGGAGGTATGATGCCCTTGTCCCTGTGGGTTTCACTCTTTCTGACCAGTGTTTTGGTAACATGGTCTAGAAATGGGTGGTTTGCCAGAGAGAGGCAGCCTGACTTTGGGGAAGGGGCCGTCTCTGGAGGCAGACACCTTGAGTTCTGAGTCAGCCAATCTAGGAGTAGGCAGGGTCCTTGTCAAATAGGCATTTAGTAGATGGAGGAGAGTCAGGATGTGTATAGCACCCTGAGAATGGCTAGGGACTTCGGAGCCACAGGGAAGGGGTTTGCTGCCAACTTGATTACTTACTGGTTACATGATCTACTGCAGCCTGTTACTTTACCTGTCTAGGACTCAATTTTCTCCTCCATAAAATGGGGATGATATTAGGAATTGATCTTCAAGAGTTGATGTCAGGATTAAAAGTGGTATGGTAATGTCAGCAAGCTGTGGAACAGAGCATTGCAGACACAGTAGACATAGTACCTTTTATTATTCCCTAATGATAGGTTTTAAAGGTATCCACTGAGTCACAGCGACTCAAGTTCCTGCCATGTGCCAGGCTCTGGGTTGGCACTGGGGATAGCTGTGATTGGGCAACAGTGGAGTTAATTGTTTAATAGTAAAACTCCACTCTTCTAATGAGGTAGGAGCTCTCCTGAAGGGTGGTGAGTTCTTGCCTGTTTAGTGAGGTCTTGGGTCCAAAAACCAGAACTGGGGTAATCCCTGGGTCAGCGGCAGAGCGGAAATCTGCCTCTGGATTTTACTAGAAATAAATTGAACATGTGGGTGGTGGGTGATGAGATGTTGCGCTCCTTGCAGAGGAAGACAGACAAAAAGGAACCCAGGCTTGACGAGCTGGGCTAGCAGGGAGGGGGAGAGGCCTGGGTGATGGCTGGTAGGGGTGAGCCCAAATGTTTATATAGACTCTTCATTTCCTATTTATTTCTTAGCTTCTCCCTAAAGTGTTTAGAATAGCCTTGGAGAACTCCAGCCAAGGGCAGGGGGTCTGTTGGCAAGTGAGGACCAGTGTTAGGAGCATCCATGGGCCTTTACGCTGGGCACAGTGAGAAGCTAAAAGAGGGAATTGCACGTAAAGAAGATGTGAGTGTGGTCAGTAGCAGGGACGCGGAGGAACTGGCTTGCTCAGTCTTCCTTCTGTTTGCAGATAAAGAAAACTTGAGGAAGCTCTGAGCCAGGGCACTGCCCTAGTTTGTCCTTTACTCTATCCTCAGCTCATAGTAGGGTGCTCGGTACCTGGCATAACCTGCGTTTCTATGAATGTCAGTCATTGATTACGAGATGCGTTATCATTTCATAAACTGCTAAGAAAGAAAATGCTACCACTTAATTGTAAGATGCCACTGATTGTAAGATTCCCTAATTTTAGAGCAGCAAGATGAAAAAAATGAGTGTTCTAGCATTAGTAAAACGTGGTTGTAGGCATTCATTAAATGTTATTTGGATGAATGAAGTGTACAGAGATTAGAATCAAGACAAAACGCTTGTGCATATAGGTACAAAATGAGGAATTCCAACTATTAAAGCATGAGCTTCTTCATCCATGTTTTCTATAGATTTCACTGATCTAGTTGCTCATTCAATAAATATTTATTGAAAACATTATGTACTAGGAGCTAGGGACACAGAAATCAGTAAGTTCTCTCTTTTCAGGTTCCAGCAAGGGAGCCAGACCTGGAACCGAAAATAAATCCTATTTCATAATGGTTAGGTTTTAAAAGAAAGCAGGGACATGGGACGCTGGTGGCAGCAAGGGACAGAGAAAGGCAAGGGTGTCTTCCCTGAAGGGGAGATGGTTGAGCTGGAGATTGAAATGTGAGTCCATGGTCACCAGGCTCACAAGAGAGGAAGGTGTGAGGAAGGGAAGGGCAGGGTCGGAAGCAGGAAGCAGTCCGTGGGGCAGCCCCAAGGCAGGGTGAGCCCTTGAGAACCTGCGAGGAGTCCCTACATATCTGGAGCCGGTGTAAGACCTGATGGGATTATGTTAGACTTGCCCAACAAGGAGGACTCTGTGCAGCATTAAAGGAAGAATGCTGTTTCTACGCAGACCATTCGGGTGTAATAATAGAATCTTTAGCTAAAGTTCGAGAGGGACCAGCCAAAGGAAAGCGGAAACGAGAACAAAACCAAGGATGGTTTGAATCATGGTTTAACAACTCGCCTTGGCTATCCAGTATATAAAGCAAAGATTAGGTACCCTTCAACTAATGGTCTTACGGGCCCAATATCAACCTTTAGACCAAAGTGATGGAGATACGACTGACCCAGGATTGGGTCAGTTACAAGACAGGGGGAAATGTAAGGCCACAAGTCTAAACGTCTAAACCAAACTGACTCCATGACAGGCGTTAAGTTTCCCCTCTGAACTAGAAGTCCTGAGTTTCAGCTTTCCCGAAACTATCAGGCAGTTACACATTGCCCAAGGCAGGAGGAACCACCCTTGCAACACCCAATCAGGAAAGTCCAGCGACCACCCTCCACAGTACTAAGGGAGAGGCCTGGAGATAGAAACTATAGATAGGACCCTGTTACCTAATGTTAAAGTTAACCCGTTAGTCGCCAAACAAGACCCTAGGCTCGCTCTGTGATTGGTTGAATTTAAAGGTACTCTAAACGTTGTAATTGGATCCCGCCAAAAGTAACGAATACTCTAGGCAATGTGTATGGTCAAACCCGCTGTCAATGATGTTGAATTATTATGATTGGATCACTGTTCCCATGTCACAACTTCTGTAACTCCCCTGTCTCAAACCCCATAAAAACCCTACTCTGCCCTTGTTCGAGGCTCTCAGCACGGACCCATACGCTGGTGAAGTCTGTGAGCCCGAGCTTAAGCCCGTAATAAAGCCCTTTGCCTTTGCATGCGTGGAAAAAAAAAAAAAAAAAAAAAAAAGACTTGCCCGATGGCAAATGGGGAAGCTCGTGGTGGGCCTGGGATGCCATGCCCAGGACACTATGCTGTATTTCAGCCATCCTGAGCCCTAAGAAAGGGCCCCACAGAGGGATGGCTACAGGGAGAGGTGGAGGGGGCGCTGGGCTGATCTTTGGTTCAAATGGAGCAGCTGTATTTTGACTTGTTTTATTTAAAATGTGTGTGAGTAATGACTTGATGAACACTCAGGAATGCATGGCTTGTTGGCTGGTCCTCTGGGTCCTGTGTAGCTCCGAAAGCAGGTAAGTGAGGGAGGCAGGCGGAGCAAGCCTGGAGGCTGGAGCCCGGCTGAAGGTCGCACACGTGCTGGCTATGGTTTCCCCGTTTCCCTCCCCACATGCCAGGGAGCCTGTGAGCCGAAGGGGGCAAACACCCTTGGGGAATCCCTGTCATAAAGTCAGAACGGGTCACTTTTCCTGAATGGATAAATATCCAGGAAGCAGTAACCAAACATCTGTGGGCTGGTTGTGTTTTAGCATCCCCAGGTGTGGCTTTGCCAACGAAGCATTCCCTTTTTGAAATTGACGGGCTCAGGCGCTTTCTCCGTCGAAATGAGACTCCGGGTGCAAAGACTGCCTGGGGCTCACTTGGGGACTTGCAGCCTGTTCATCGGTGCAGTTGTCTTGGGGGCTTGTTCTTGCTCCTGGAAAGGCTGATCTGGGAAATGAAAGTCGCTGGGAGACTTATGTATCATGCGGGCTAATCTCACCAGAGGGACTTAGAGGGGCGATGAAGGCCAAGGAATTCCTGAGTGTTCTCTGGTCAGATTTCCTTGTAACTCACAAGGGATCTGTAAAGAAAACAGACGGTCTCACAAATTCCTGATCTGGTCTCCCGAGAGGCTCCTTCCCAAGTCCCAGTGTCTTCGTGACTTGGCTCCAACATGTTTGCCTCTTCTCCAAAGCGATACTGCAGGCTGTTAAGAAGGAACGAGGTACCAGCAGGGAGGCTGTGGGTCCGGATCCCCTGTGAATGCTGCTGCTGCCTCTCTTCACATCCCAGGCACCTATTTCCCATCAGTATAATGTGTGTCATTGTAATAACGTACATATTACTCTTCTTAAGTGTGTGGACCTACCTTTAAGAGAAATTACCTTTAAGAGAAAAGTTATTTATCTCTTGGAGTCTCTTCCTGATGATCTGCAAAGTAGACTCTCCTTCTAGGTCGCAGTGAGGAGTACAGGGAGGTCCATGGACTTTTCACAGCGCTTGGCATGTCCTAGGTGCTCAGCAGATAATTTTTTGAATGAATGCTTGACAGGATAGATGAAGTTCCTTTTTAGTAGTGTGGACGCTGTCCTTATTTTGATTCAAATCTAATGAGAATAAATACATTATCTGCTACCTCTAGATTCTCTGGATTCCACAGCCCCATATTTACACGTAAAGCACTTCTCACTGGGTATCAAGACTTTGCTTAAAGAATTGTACGGTTGGTAGCTGCTTCACATCTGACTTCCTTCCAAGAATGGAAACTCCATGTCTAAGGCCTTGCCCATCTCGTTTGCCCATCACCTAGCTCAGTGTATCCGTTAGCATTCTGTGGACGCTCCACATATTTGTTGGGTGAACAAGGAAGCAAAGGACCACCACTTAGTTGCCCTCCTTTTATGTCCACCTTCAAGATGTTTTGTGCCCGGTTTTGCAGAACTACTTGGTCTTCATGTGGTTTTTGTCCTTGATCTCTGCAGGTGGACCGCGATGCCCGGGGAAGATCAGGATCCAGGGAGCTACTACGTGGGTGTGGACGTTGGAACGGGCAGTGTCCGTGCGGCTCTGGTGGACCAGAGGGGCGTCCTTTTGGCTTTCGCGGACCAGCCAATTAACCAGTGGGAGCCTCGGTTCAACCACCACGAGCAGTCCTCGGAGGAGATCTGGGCCGCGTGCTGTGCTGTCACGAAGGTATGGCTGCAGTGGTAGCGTTCTACCCTGCAGACGCTCCCCTGCCCTCACCTGCTGAGCATGTCTCTTTTGTACACCTGGTGTCAGGGACGGTGTTGGGGTACTTGAGATATAGGCGTTACCAGAGCTCACCGGCTGGTGGCGGAGACCAGTGGACAGCTAGACTATGACTTAGTGGGTGCTGGGGGTTAAGTGGCTCTGGCTGGAGCTGAGGAAAGGGGAGCTCGAGCTCAAGTGGACGGGACATAGGGTATGGAACTTGCAGAGGACCTGTTCACATGTGACTGAATCTGGAGGAAGTACGGTACTCACAGTTGACGTCTGCTGTACCTTCCTGTGCACTCAGGGCTATGGAAACCATGGTAGCATGCGTCGTGTATGTGAGTCCTCACAGTGGCCCAATGAAGGTAGTACAATTACTACCCCTGTATTCTTGAGAAGGAAACAGGCACAGAAAGGTTGAGTGACTCACCCAAGTTCATGGCGGGACTGGAACCTTTAGCAGGCTAACTCCACAGCTGCACCCATAATCACTGGCCTGTCCTACCTTCCACGTGGACAGGCCAGGGGAACCTCATTTTGTTCAGCGGCAACAGCATGTGCAAAGGCACGGGGGCATGCGCATGTGGTGTGTTTTGAGAAAGCAAAACACTGAGTTGTGCCAGGCAGATGTTGATGTTGAGCGGCCTTGGATTGCAGTCAGCCTGCTGGTGGTCAGGAGCCACAGAGATACTTTGTTTGGTCTGGTTTTGTTTCCTTCCTTTTGTTTTTCTCAGAGGGAAAAATAAAGTCCTGGTTTCTCTCTTCTCTCTGTTCCTAGTTTTGTTGCTTAAATATTCATGAAGGGCTTGGTAATTTGCAGATGGACAATTCACCATTCTGTCTGTATCGATCAGTCTGTTTAAACTTTAATGAGCTCTGGGCTGCTGTTAGTGCCCCCAGAGAAGGCGGCAGAGAGAGGAGGTGGGGGTGGGCTGCGCCGGAGCATTCTGTAGGAGTAAAAGTGGGGGCCTGTCTCTTCTGCCTGTTTAATTTTCCTCCTCCCTGCCCACTCTGGGCCCCTGCCTTGGTGAGAATCTTCTACTCTTTGCCCTTGGGTCTCCTTTGTTCTTCTAACATATAGCTTTTCTTGCCATTAAGGAAATTGTCAAGAAGAAAATATAATCCCCTGATGAAAAACTACTTTACAAAAGGTCTGTTCTAAGTACAGCTTGGTTTAATGGTAGATTTTTAATCATCTCCCGGTGCCGGCAAGCTCATCAGCTGTTTGAGCCCTCTGAGCCTCCATAAGTGCCCTGGACATTGGTCCTTAGTGAAACTATCTCTCTAAGCCTATTGGGATAGAGGTCTTGGGTCTTAGGCTGTCCCTTCACCTGGGTTATGGCTGTGTGACTGGGTACCAGAATTCACGGGATGAGCATGACACACTTACTCGCAACTCATGGGTGGCGGGAGGTTCAGAGAGGGAGGCATTTTTGTATTCGGGAGTTAGCACACCATAGGGCACAGATTTCTGGAACCAGACTGTCTGGATGGATGTCCCATTCCCAACGTTCATTAGCTTGTCTTCTTGGACAGGTTGCTTCATGTTTCTTGCCTGAGTGTCCATATCTGTAAGATGGGAACGATGATGGGACCTTATCCGCAGCAGGCTGTTGTGAGGATCAGATGTGTTGAAGCCTATACAGTGCCAAGGCAGTGCCTGGAAATGAGGAAGTGCTGTGTTTTCCTGTGGTGGTGATGATGGTCACAGTAACGGAAATGGGTAGATGGTGGAGGAGAATGAGCTGAGGTAAAACGCTGAAATACCAGTCAATTAGGGAGGCACATTTTGGGACTGTCCATTCAGTCCCTGTCTTTAGGGTCCTATGAATGTAAGTTTTTGACAAGTGCTGGTATTGGGCAAAGGGTGATGTTAAATACAGGCTGTCCTGTGTCTTCTTTTTCAAGGACTTCAGGAAGTTAAGAGCTTGAGAGCAGTTGTTCTCAAGCAAGGTGGTTCACACAGCCTGAGATGGTTTGCCTCTTAGTCATGTTAGTAAGAACAACAACAACAACAACAAGATGATGATGCAACTACGATTTCTTGGGCACTAATTATGCTCCAGGTACCATGTTGGAGACTTTACATCCGTTTATGCACACGACAGCCTCTTGACGTAGTTCTTATTCTGTTTTGGAGCTGGAAGGAATGAGCTTTGAAGGGTTAAGTAACCTGCCCAAGGTCACATGATAAATATGAGCAAGGGGTGGACTGCAGCTGCCTCCCCACGCTCTGCCCTTTGCCCCTCTCCCCTGGCCTCATTTCACTCCCCATGCTCCCTGCTTGGAAATCATGTTCAACGACCTGAAGTGTTTTGAACTTGCTACTATGTGGGGAACCTTGACCTTATCCTGATTGTTGTATTAACCATACTGAATTATAAGTGCCTTTACCTGGCTGTCTGCTCATGTGAAAAATGTGTGCCCCCTCCCAGGGGTCATGTCTTGTTGATCTAAATTTCCCTAGATTTCCCTGCCTGTGAAAGGCCCAATTCATGTTTGTTGAGTACATGAATGAGTTAAATACCTCTGTTCTTTTCTTTTCTTCTTCTTTTTTTTAAATGTTTGTTTATTTCTAAGAAAGAGTGCATGTTGGGGAGGGACAGAGAGAGAGGGAGACAGAGATCCAAAGTGGGCTCTGCTAATGTGGGGCTCAAACTCACAAACCTTGAGATCATGACCTGAGTCCAAGTTGGACACTTTTTTTTTATGTTTATTTTTGAGAGAGAGTTCAAATGGGGGAGGGGCAGAGAAAGGGAGACAGAGATCTGAAGTGAACTCTGCGCTGATGTGGGCCTCAAACCCACAAACCTTGAGATCATGACCTGAGCCAAAGTAGGACATTCATCCAACTGAGCCACCCAGGTTCCCCTCTGTTATTTTCATTATATGGCATGTTCTTCTCTTCTTTGCCTGCCCAACTCCTGTACAGGTATTTATAAGGTAATCTTAAGTATTATTTCCTCCTGAGAGTCTTCTTGGATCACCTCTGACAGCCCTTGCCCTCCCTTGCCAACATCAGAGGAGAGAGATGGAGAGAAGCCCCTCTCTGAGCCCACTGTCTTCACCTGTCCTTACCACATAGCATTTTATTTGGTCCTTAACAGGTTTCATTGTAATCGGTGTCTTATTTGGTCTCTTTGATACCATCACCCCTGCATTCCCAGCATCTGACACATTGCCTGGCACAGCTTTGCTGCTCAATCAATGGTTGTTGGATTAATGTTACTTAGAGCTACAAAGAAACAAAATTCTGGCATCCCTTATCTTGCTTAAATGTTGCAGTAACTAGACTGCAATTCTTTCTTTTTGACACAGGAGGATATTAAGGCTCTGAATCTAACAGGTACTAGAGACAGGACAAGACCCTTGGCAAGGTGACTCCAAATCCTATTCTCTGTTCTGCTACTCCCGCTGCTCTTAAAATTGGCAGGTCCTTATTGGGTCGGTACCCGCATATCTAAAAAGTGCTATGGAAGCACATGAGTCGTAGAGGTATATATACTGTCCCTGAGTTTAAGGGCTTATATATCTTTTTGAAGCACAGTCTTAATCATCCCAAGAAGGTGAGAACATTTCAAACTAGTGTATGATTAGTACCAGCTTCCATTAGGAAGAAGGAAAAAGAAGCTGAAGGTGTCACTCAGCCAACAGGCATTTGTTGAGTGTCATTTAGTGTGGGCAGTTTGAGCATCTGCTCTGTGCTAGGATTTTTGCTACATTGGAGTGTGCTTAGAAGAGGCCTGTAACAAATTCTCTGCCCCTAAGGATGCAGTAGTTCAGTTGCATGTAAAAACTCAGCACCTAGAAAGCCAACAAAGTATTGTTTTGTTGTAAGTTGCACTTGTTCCATGAGTAATGGTTGGAGGGAGAAGAAGCAGAAAAGGGAGTAGCCGGTGTGGGATTGAGCAATAACAACCTTTTACATTTGTCAAACCTGTGTGGTTTACAAAGCTTCTTCATAGAGCCATTTGATTGTCATTCACGGTAGCTGGGGCAGGGTGGTTGTTCCCACTTTATGGTTGAAAAGAAAAACTGAGACCCAGGGAGTTGAGCGACCTTCCCCAAGTCACCCAGGAAGTGGGTGATAAGCCTGAATTCAGGTCAGACCTCTGCCTTCTTTCCATCTCCAGCACCACATACCTTTGTTGCTTGTCCGGATTAGTGCGAGAATCTAACTCATCTCATGTATGGACTTCTCCTTCCTGATCCCTTCTCCTTCTTGGAGCTGGAATGATTTTTGTTTTAAAGTTTATTTATTTTTTGAGAGAGAGAGAGAGAGCTCCCTACTCTCAGTCAGTGGAGAAAGTTTGAGGAAAGTTGGGGGGGTGGTGGCAGCTAAGGGATTCTGGAGAACTTTGAGAGGATCTTCGGAGCTGAAGGAATGGAACGGGCAGATGGTTTCTAATAGGAAGACGGGAGACTGCAATACATGAGGAGGTGTACCTGTTGTAGCTGGGTCTGAGGCCAGTAGGGAGTCTTCTGGAATCATCCTGAGTGTCCGATTGACCAGCAACTGATTCAAGATGGCCTGGAGGGAACAAAAAGTAAATTCAAGGGTGCTAGTTAGCAGGTAGTTTCTTCTAATGAAACGCTAGAGGCTGGGATTCCTTTGAACTATAAGCTCTGGGAGTCTGGGACTACGTCTGTCTGGTTCGGCATGTGTACTCCATGCTGCTATATACAGGTGTTTGATAATTTCCCTTTAATAATGAATGGCTAGATGAGAATGTTGGCAGAGGGATAAATTGGAGTGACAAGACCGACTTTGGAAGGAAGATCTCACAGGACTTCATGATAGTGGAGAGGAAGGTGAGGGAGGCAGTTTCAGAGTTTGCCTTCTTAGAAGCCTCTTGGTATCCCTGACATAAATGGGAGCGTTTGGTCTCTATTTCCCTGCTTGATTTTCAAGGGACAATACCTCACCTAAGCCAAGATGCCGTGCAGGTCTGGAGTTGGAGTCATGCATTTTACTAGCCACTAGGGTAGATTTTGTGAAATAGAGTATCTCCAGGGGTCTTGCAGATAACCTACTCCCCACACAGGCTGTCTTAGCCTGGTTGCTCTTCCCACCTCAGGGCCTTTGCACTGGCTCTTCTGCCTGCCTGCAACACTTTGCTACCAGATTTCCTCAAGGTCGGCTCCTCAGGTCCCTCAAGTGTCTGCTCAGATTCATCTTCTCAGGAACTACCTTCCTCTTTTCTGGCACTCTTGATCCCCATATCATTTTCTTGTACACTATATGTACACTCTATGCTTTATTTGTATTAGCTGTTGTCTATTCCTAATAAAAGGTAACCTCCAAAAGAGCAAGGAATTTTTTTTTTTGTTTTTAATCTCTTATTCTTCATTGTTTCCCAAATACCCAGAAGAGTGCTCAGCCTGACCCCGGAAGAGGCTTTTGCCTCATTTGCTGACTGACCGACTGTGTGAGTAATTGAATTGTGTAGGCAACAGGAAGTGATGAGCCTCAGGGAACCAGGGATTTCATAACCCCACACACCCTCAAGGCTGACAAAGGCACTCAAGTCAAGATCGAAAAGAATACGGTACCAGCCACCAAACTCAGTTGCAAGCTGGACTCTGTCTGCGAGGCCTTAGGCTTTGACCCTGGCTCCAGACAGAGCTCAAGAAAACGCCAGGTATGCCTCTGCTCCCCCGGTCCTCAATGTGGAGGGTTTTGAAGGAACACTGTTTCCCCACCCAGTATGGCAGAGCCTGCTGATTTAAAACACATGCAGGATTGAACTGGTTCCCATCGGCAGAACAAAGCGATGCACAATCCCTTCCCCAAATGTTTGTTTGCTGCCCCATAGCTACGAGTTGACAGTTGCAAGACATGGACCAGGTTACCAAATGAAGTTGCAGAAATGTGCTTCTCTGGAAATTCTTTAGAAGAGCAATGTGCTTTCTCTCTAGCTGGGGAAATTCCCTCGATGCCAAGTCTTTGGGTGAGTTTACTGGACTGCTTTCTTCCTCCGTTAATAAGAGCATGAAAAGGAATCCTCAGGTCAGCAGGTCAAGTCCCAGGGACCTTCTGGGTAGTGTAGCTCTGACAGCCATCTTTCTGGGCTGGTTTGGATGAGGATGGGGTTAGAGGATAGGGTGGTCCTGCTCCCGGATCAGCATGATCATAAAGCATTTTTATATAAGGCTGGGGATGCGGCTCCCTAACCAAGTCAGGTTTGAGTGCATGTCACAGTTACCCTTCTAGTTCCTTGTGATAGATTTCTGTTGTAGAGATAAGAGAGGTTGAGCCTTTGTGACTGAAAGGCCATGCATAGGATATGGTACTCTGTAGGCCTTCAGAGTGGTTGCTAAAATACATTGAAGAGAATACTTTCTTTGGTCCTACTGGAAGGTTACTCCCACTCTTGGGAAGATTTGAGTTTATTCAGTCTTTTCAATCACTGTTCACTTTGCTTATCATTTTTATATGTACTTACACGACACAGAGTATGCTATGCTTCGTAACAAAGATTCCATGAACATAGTTAATAACGTTTTGAGTGGACTTTCCATCCTACAAAGGTTTACTAATTCCAAAGTGCTTTTAACCCAGTTAACTCCTTTGCTCCTCACCTGGGAGAAGATTCTCACTCTTAGGAAACTGAAGGTCACAAAGGTGATACGGTTAGTGTAGGCTTTCCTGATCCAAAGGTGGTGGAGTTGAAACTCAAAGGTGGCTCTTTTGGTACCATATCTCATGTTCATTTCTATTACAAAGCTGCCCTGTGGTATTGAATTTTATGGAGTCTTCTGCATTTTCTCACCCAATTCCCCTTTTGACTAACTGCAGTCCTGTGTGAGATGGGGCTGCCCAGGTCAGGCATACACTGTCTGGGCACAGACGCTGGCAGGGCCTCATGGAAGCTAAAAGTTAGGGCTGACTTATTGATTTGTTTGATTACTGATTACTCTAATAATGGCTGCAATTTATTGTACACCATAATGCCAGATGTTAGGCCAGATGTTAGGCCAATCACACCTTACTTTGCTGAAATCTCATGACACCATTAAGAGATGGAGTTAGGGGTGCCTGGGTGGCTCAGTAGGTTAAGTGTCCGACCTCGGCTCAGGTCATGATCTCACAGTTTCTGAGTTCAAGCTCTGTGTCCAGCTCTGTGCTGACAGCTCAGAGCCTGGAGCCTGCTTGAGATTCTGTGTCTCCCTCTCTCTGCCCCTTCCCTGCTCACGCTCTCTCGGTCTCTTTCTCAAAAATAAATAAACATTAAAAAGAAAAAAAAGGAGATGGCTTTCCTTGTGCAATCAAGGAGACTGTTTTCTTGGCTTCCCAAAGTCCTGTTCACTAGTAAGTGGATGAGCCAGGTTTCAAACTCAGGTGGTCTGCACCCAACACCATTGATCTTAACCATTGCCTAGGGACTTCCAAGCCAAGTTGGAAATACATTCCAGGCAGAAGATGCCATATGCCTATATATGCTATAGAGACTTGACCCAACAAGTCAAGAGAGTGATTGGAATGGCTGGAATTGTGTGACTCCCATTCAGTCACATGGCCGGAGTGGCAGAGCTGGGGTTTAAAACCAGAACTTTGTGACTCACCTCGTGGCCATGTGGTGAGACAGGGAATTGGGTTTGGTCCTAAGGCTCTTGTAAGTGTAGATGGATCAGTGTCCTGAAGACATGCGGGGCATTCAGCTCCTGCTGTGGAGCAGAGGTATTGGCACCCGTCAGATGGGTCACCCACTAGCAGATGTTCTCCCCCAGGGTCCTAAGTTATAAGTCTGGGATTCTAAAACCGGGGAAGGGAAGAATTGTGTATTTTCAATGGGGATGAACACTTTTGAGTTGACTTTTGTGGGATTTACAAGGTTATTGTCATGTTTCAAGATAACAGGAAACCATGATTGTCAGTCATGCCATTTCAAAAAAGGAAACCATAGAAACAAAAATAAAAAATAGAAATAATAAATCTAATATTTTTATAACTTTAACAATTATATAACAACATAAAAAAACTCCTCTATCTCTTCCAACTGTAATTTCTGCTATCAGAGGCAATCACTGTTAACAGTTTGTTGCATACAGATTGGTCCCTGGCTTACGATTTTTTGACATTATGGTGGTACCAAAGTGGTAGGCATTCTATGGGAACCATACTTTGAATTTTGAGCTTCGGTTTTTTTCCCAGGGCTAGCCATACGCGGTTTGATGCTCTCTCATGATGCTGGGTGGTGGGCCCTGTGGTCATGAGGGTAAAGAACTAATACATTTATACCATTCTGTACCCATACAACTGTTCTGTTTTTCACTTCCAGTACAGTATTCAATAAACTACATGAGATGCTCAACACTTTAGTGTAAAATAGGCTTTGTGGTAGATGGCTGTGCCCAACTGTAGGCCATTGTAAGTGTTCTGAGCACATTTAAGGTAGGCTCGGCAAAGCTATGTTGTTTGATCAGTCACAGGCATATTAAGTGTATTTTTGAATTAGACTATTTTCAACATATGATGAGTTTATCTAATGTAACCACATCCTAAGTAGAGGAAGATCTATGTATTTTTTTGACCTTATTTGGAACATATCATGGATGTCTTTCCATTTCATCTTTAGCTCAACCTTTTAAAAATATTTAATGGCTTGAAGTATAATTTACATACCATAAACTCCATCCATTTAAAATATAGTGGTCTTACTGAATTTGCACATTTGTACGGTTATCACTTTAATTCCATTTTAGGACCCTTCTGCTACTTCAAAGAAGTTCCTCTGGGGCTGTTTGTAGTCAGTCCCTAACTCCATTCAGAGATAGCTGTTTATCTGTTTTCTGTCTTGATAGCTATTCTTTTTTAGAGATTTCATATGAATGGAATCTTACAATGTGGATTTTTTTGGTGTGACTGCTTTCATTTAGCATAATGTTTTAAGGTTCGTTCACGTTGTTGTACTTACTAGCAGTTTGTGCCTTTTTCTTGCAGAGTTCTATTCCATGTTACGGATATGCCACACTGTTTACTCATCTGATTAAACTGATGGACATTTGATTTGTTTCCAGTATGGGGGTAATATGAATGATGCTGCTTTGACTATTTGCGTGTGAGTGTTTATGTTGACATACATTTTTATTATGTATGAGTGTTTATGTTGACATACGTTTTTATTTTTCTTGGGTAAATACCTAAGAGGTAAAATTGCTAGGTTGTGTCATAAGTTGTGTTTAAAAAACTACCAAACTTCTTTCCTAAAGTGGCTTCATTTTACATTTCCACCAGTGATGTATGAGACTTCCACTTTCTCCAGAGTTATCTAACATTTGGTATTGCCAGTCTTTTCCAATTGTGATTTTAGTTCACATTTTCCTAATGACTGATAATGTTGAGTATTTTTCATGTGTGTGTTGAGCACGTGAGTCTTCTTTGGTGATGTATATTAAATCTTTAACCCATTTTGTAATTGGGTTTTCATTATTTGGGTTATAAGAGTACTTTATTCCATATATAGGCCTATTATCAGATGTATGAATTGCAAATATTTTCTCTAATCTGTAGCTTATCTTCATTTTCTTACAGCTTTATTTGAGGAGCAAAATTTGAAAATTTTGATGAAGTTAAATTTATCCATTTTTTTTCTTTTAGGAGTTTTGCTTTTAAAAATTCTTTGTCTAACTCATGTCACAAAGATTTTCTTCTACAAGCTTTATAGTTTTCATTCTTACATTTGAGGACATGACACATTTTGAATTAGCTTTGTCTGCATATAAGGCGCAAGTCTGGAAGTTTAAGTGTTTTTCTTGCATGTGGACATTAGTTGCTCTAGCCCCATTGTCAAACAGACTGTCCTTTCCCCATTGAGTTATCTTGGTCCTTTATAAGAAACCAATTGACCATAAATATTTGGGCTTCTTTCTGACTTTTCTATTCTGTTCAGTTTGTCTATAAAAATTTACCCAATGCCAATGCCACGCTGATTTAGTAATGATAGTTTTATAGCAAGTTGAAGTCAGGTAGTGTAAGTTCTCTGCAATTTTGTTCTTTCTTTTAAAAGTTTTTTTTAAATGTCTATTGATTTCTTGAGACAGAGAGAGACAGCATAAGCAGGGGAGAGGCAGAGAGAGAGGGAGATACAGAATCTGAAGCTCTGAGCTGTCAGTACGGAGTCTGACACGGGGCTCAAAACCACAAACTGTGAGATCATGACCTGAGCCGATGTCAGAGGCTTAACCGACTGAGCCACCCAGATGCCCCTTGGTCTTTCTTTCAAAAACTGCTTAGGCTCTTCTATATTCCTTATATTTCCATATAGAAGGAGCATATATTAACATATATTTTTTTCCATGTTAAGAGCAGCTTGTCAATTTGTGAACAAAAAACACCCCCAAACCAAAAACCTCCTGAAATTTTTATTAAGCTTGTATAGAATCTGTAGAATAATTAAAAAAATTTTCTTTAATGTTTTTTATTTCCGAGAGAGAGACAGACAGTGTAAGCAGGGGAGGGTCAGAGAGAGAGTGAGATACAGAATCTGAACAGGCTCCAGGCTCTGAGCTAGCTGTCAGCACAGAGTCCAGCACGGGGCTCGAACCCATGAACCGTGAGATCATGACCTGAGCCGAAGTTGGACGCTTAACCAACTGAACCACCCAGGTGCTCCGTAGAATTTATAGAATAATTTTGAGGGCATTGCCATTTTCACAATGTTGAAGTTTCCATTTCATGAATATGGCATATTTCTCTAATTTGTAGGATTTTTTGTAGCAATGTTTTGTAGTTATCGGGGAATAGATTTTGAACTTCTTTTGATAAATTCTTTCCTGAATTTTTTAATGTTATTCTGAATAGAATTATTTCCTTAATTTCAATTTTGATATGTTATTTGCTAGTATATAGAAATGCAATTATTTTAATATGTTAACCTTATATCCTGTGATCTTACTAAACTTTCTTATTATTCTAGTTTCTTTCTTCTTTTTTTTTTTTTTTTTGTCGATCTCTCAGGATTTTCTGCATATGAGGGCATGTTTTCTGCAAAAAAATATACTTTAACTTTATTTCTTTCCAGTCTATGTGCTTTAAATTTCTTTCTTGCTTCATTGCATTGACTGGTTGACTAGAAATGGTGCGAGAGACATTTTTCTTTGTTTATAACAGGAGGGAATCATTTCTTTTTATCATGAAGTAAAATGTTAGCTGTAGGTTTTTGTAGATGCTCTTTATCTGGTTGTGGAAGTTCACTTGTCTCCAGGTTTATTGACTGTTGTGTTTTTTTCTCTTTCTGCTTCTGATAAGATGACCACTTGGCATTTGTGTTTTATTCTAGTGATATGTGTACTACATTAATTGATTTATGGATGTTAAATTACCATTTCGTTCCTGGTTTCGTTCCATAGCTCCATATGATCATAGTTTATAATACATGCTTTGTAGTTAATATTTTGTTAAGGATTTTTACGTTTATTTTCATGGCAGATACTGGTCTGTGGTTTTCTGTTCTTTTGATGTCTTTGCATGGCTTTAGTGTGAGAATAATGCTGGCGTGTAGAATTTGTTGGAAAATATTCCCTCCTTCATTTTATCCTGAACAAGTTTGTGTAGGAATGGTATTGTTTCTTCCTTGACTGTTTAACAGAATTTCCCAGTGGAGCCATCTGGTCCTAGAGTTTCTTGTTTTGTTTTATTTTGTATTTGTGGGAATGTTTTAAGCATAATTTTGATTTTGCAAGAAAAAATCCTTCTCAAAAATTAAATGCTTTGATTTTTCAGGAATAAATAAATAAGTGTGGCTTTATTCAAGTTCCATAGCCCCAAATGGTTGTTTTTGATGATTTTGTCCAGCTCGATACTTTTATTTTGCGAAGATGATTTGCCAACCTCTTCAAAGTACCACACTCAGAAGTTTCTTCTCTACCTCTTTTTAATGGCTGTAGAAGATTCTATCTTGCAGATGTACCATAATTTAATAGAAAACAGTTTTTCTAAATTTTAAAGATATTCTTAAGCAGTGCTACAGTTAACTTTCATCCACCTGTAACTGTACTTATGCTGATAACTCAGTAAGGTAATTTCCTAGAAGTGGGTTGGCTGGGTCAAAAGTTAGGCATTTTTTAAATGTTTATTTGTGTGTGTGTGTGTGTGTGTGTGTATGTGAGAGAGAGAGAGAGAGAGAGAGAGGAGAGAGGAGAGAAAGCAGAAGGGCAGAGAGAGAGAGAGGGAGACACAGAATCTGAAACAGGCTCCAGGCTCTGAGCTAGCTGTCAGCACAGCGCCCGACACAGGCTCGAACCCACAAACCATGGGATCACGACCTGAGCTGAAGTCGGAAGCTTAACCTACTGAGCCACCCAGGCGTCCCGCATATTTTTAATTTTAATAAATACTATGAAGTTATTCTCCAAAATCTACACTAACAGAAGGTCTACTTCTCCCTATCTGCCATTGCTGTATACTGTTAATCTTATACCTAGTTGCCAATGTGAAAAGCAAAGATTGGTGTGTTGTTATTTGCACTAACTTATTTATTTAAATGGAGTTGGGGATCTTTATATATGCTCTTTGACTATTTCTTTTTATTTTATGAACTGACCTGCCGTGTCCTTTGCTTGATTGCTAATGAGATTGGTTGTCTTTGTCTTATTAACTTACAGGATCGTCTGTTATTTTAATTATATTGAACTTTTATTTATTTTCTGTTGTAAATATTTTTTCTATTTAGTTGATTTTGTTTTAGTCATAACTGTTTTCAGTCTTTTAGAAGCCTGCCCTGTAATTTATGTCTTTATTTATTTTCAAAACAGAAAGTTGTACAGGGGATTGATGGAAACCAAATCCGAGGACTGGGGTTTGATGCTACGTGTTCTTTGGTTGTTCTGGATCAGCAGTTTCATCCTTTACCGGTAAACCGTGAAGGTAGGTCCGTCCCCATCTCTTTCCCTGGTGGTGGGAAAGACCGGCTGGCCCCAGGTGGAGCATGAGGTCACGTGTCTGTTATTGCCAGGGATGAGGTTTAGAGGTGGTGCACGGAGGCCATAATCATGTCCGGGAGGTTAGGAGCGTGGAGAAGAGTCAGTAGGACTGGTGACACAGGGGCGGGATTAGGGAGAGACTTGGTTCACTAATGCACAAGAGCCCCCGTAGGGAGCTCACTGAAGGAAGGACAGGGGGCCACTAGCTCCGAGTGAGCAGCCTTGAAACAGGCGGGTGGTCTGGGAGTTTTCTGGGAATGGAGTGTCTATACCTGCAGTTACTTTGTGTATGAAGCTGCTGTGGGGCCTTCATGTGAGTAGGTGAGCCAAGCACATTTAAAGGAAATAGAATAGGGCAGACAGGACCACGCATCACACAGACGCAGGAAACAGATTGGCCTGTCTCTTTTCAGTAGTCAGACCAAAAGACATTCCCACTTAATGATACTGTCTTAATAGAGACTTGTGAGTACAGTAGTGAGCTGTTTCAAATGTATGTGTCACTCAGGTCCACCATCAGAAATTTTTCATGGGTCAAGATCCGTCCCTTTTGGGAAAGTTTAGCCAGTAGCTCTAGCACTCAGGTTGCAAACCTCTATAGTGGTCAGGCAGGTAATGAAAATAAGTAAAGTGGGCCGTGTTTGAGAATAACCAATGGCACATACGTGGAGATGTATTGCAACTGATACTTAATCCTTAATGAGCAGAAGACATCTGGGAGTAGTGGAGGCCATGGAGAACTGGAAATTGCATGTTCCATCTAACGAGTGTGGTCCTAAGCATCATCAGTTGGTTGTTGCCAAGGTAGCCATTGCACATGTGTTTTGGCAAGATTGTGTCGGGGCATCGGGGTGGCTCAGTCTGTTGGGCATCTGACTTCCTGACTTTGGCTCAGGTCATGATCTCACGGTCTGAGAGTTTAAGCCTCGCATCAGGCCCTATGCTGACAACTTGGAGCTTAGAGTCTGCTTTGGATTCTGTGTCTCCCTCTTTCTCTAACCCTCTGCCTCTTTACACTCAGTTTCTCTCTCTCTCTCAAAAATAAATAATAAACATTAAAAACATTAAGAAAAAAGGTTGTGTTTGAGAACCTTTAGCAGTGGACACTGCTGTAGCAATGCCTTTCTTAACAGATGGCTGTGGATACTTGGCACACTAGGACACCTTGGAATTGGAGTCAGGAAGGCCCCAGATCATAGCTCACCTGATACTAAGCCATGATGGCTCGAGTGAGTCACTTTACCTCTGCATTTTATGAACGAATTGGAACAATGGACCGTAGCTTTTCTGTGGGGATCGAGAGCCTGGCACCTTCAATGCTCAGAAACATTTGTTTTGTCCAGTTGTGAATTCTTGAAAAGAGAATGTGCCCCACTCACTTTTATGGGCCTAATGCAGAGAACAGTGATTTTTAATAAATTCCATGTGCTAGAAAAAAGTTTGCAAGTGGATGAATCGTCAGAGCGCAGTGGTAATGATGCCCATCTTTACACACACACACACACACACACACACACACACTTTCCTCCCTTTTTGCCACCTCTGTTAGCACCTCCCACGTACCAAGCCCTGGCTTGTTAAGTGTTGGGGTATCAGAGACCAATATGAATATTCCTTGATCTCAGTGGCCGATCACCGGCTCAGCTGGCATCATTCTGGGCCAGGAGTGCGGGACAGCCCCAACCCACTTGAGAAAGCACAGACCAAAGGAATGTGGATGGATGAGCAGACCGCAGTTCAGCCACAGCAAGAACTCCAGGTAGGAGATACAGGCAGCCATGGCTGGCCACTTTGGGAGGCTGTCAGCACTTCCTTGATTGGCTTAAGTAGCGATGCAGTGGTCGTCTCTCAGGGGTGCTGCCGTATGCGTTCTCATTTTGGGTGGGACTCTAGATGTTCACCCCAGGTTCCAAGGACGCTGTACGTATACTCTGATCTGCTACCATGCATGGTTTTTCATTCAGGCTATGTATGAGAATCAACCTGGGGTCTTTTAAAATTCCCAATTCATGAGCCTTACCTTCAAGATTTGTATTCACTAGTCTTGTGGTGAGGCTAGGACATCGGCTTATTTATTTATTTTGACATTTCTTCATTTTTGAGAGGCAGAGCGTGAGCAGAGGAAGGGCAGAGAGAGGGAGACACAGAATCTGAAGCAGGCTCCAGGGCTCTGTGCTGACAGCTCAGAGCCGACGCGGGCCTGAACCTACAAACTGTAAGATCATGACCTGAGCTGAAATCAGATGCTTAGCCGACTGAGCGCCCCCAGGTGCCCTAGGCATCAGCATTTTTAAAGTTTCCTCCACATTCTGGTATGTGGAGAATCACTGGGTGCTGCTGAATGGACCGCTGAAATACTAGGAATGAGAGTCCTTCAGGTGGAAGAGGAGAGCTTCTTATTAAACCTGCTTACATAATGTGCCCTCTGCAGGTGCCATCTTTTTTCCTATTGTAGGTGGAATTGCCTCCTGTTAACAAACCTTCTATTAAAAGGGTAGGGAGGTTGCACCCTTAATTATAAGTGTTGAAATAATTCTTTTTCACCAAAAAGGTTAAAATATACCCGTTCATCAAATGCATCCAGCTGCAGGTACCCCTTAACAGTTTCTTGCCTTTCAACAGGTTCTATTAAACTTAGATTTTATCTGAAATGGATTATCCTGTCCTGGAAAATGACATTTGAATTTCAAAGGTGATTCAGAGGTTGTTTTAAAGACTCCTTATGCCTGTGTGGCACTGACCAACTGTTGATTGGTTGAGTGGAGTGACTGGGGAGCAGGCAGTGGGGTCAGGAAATGAACCGCCATCATCAAAGCCAAACCCATGCAACTGGCAGAAATCTAAACATGGTAACAAACAAACAAACAAACCCAAGTAAATTAAGTACAATAGTTTAAGAACACTACTCTTTAGTACATGATAAAATATTCTCATTTTAGCCTTTTCTCATTTGGTCTTCTTTTCCATTTTTTTTTTTATTGTTTGTTTATTTTTGAGAGAGAGAGAGAGCGAGAGAGAGCGAGCGAGCGAGAGTGAGCGAGCATGAGCAGAGGAGGGACAGAGAGAGAGAGGGAGACAGAATCCAAGGCAGGCTCCAGGCTCCGAGCCGTCAGCACAGAGCCCGACGTGGGGCTCCAACTCACAAACCGGGAGACTATGACCTGAGCCGAAGTTGGGCGCTTAACTGACTGAGTCCCCCAGGTGCCCCGACCTTCTTTCCTTTGAAGATCGGACAGCCCCCAGTTGGACTGTGGCGTGCTCCCTACTCTGGGGGGGGCAGACTCAGAACACAACTCTTACTGGGCCATCCCAGCCACAGGAGCTCTTGGGAGCAAGAAAATGAGGGGGAAAATTCAGGGTCAATGAGGGAGTTACCACTTAGGCTACTCTGCAATAGAAACCTAACATTTAGATGCCTTTGCTAATGCGTAGTAATTTCCTGGGAGTATGCTTGGCACACCTCCTGTGAGGTGTTGCGAATAGTGAGTGGATGAACCCATGGATGAAAGACATGCCCGTGGGGGGACTGACTGTTTCCCCCCACATTCTGCCCTAGCGGTCGCTCCCAGTGCTCTCCAAACAGGACACTTGGTTAGGTGTGTGCCTTGCTTCATGTGCTGACTCTGCTGTGTAGGCCTCCTCGCTCCCCTCTCCTCAGCTGGCTAACCAGCAGCCAGCCATTTTTGGAACAATGTGAGAGCTCTTCTGCTTTAGGCAGCTCCCTGTGCAGCCTTGGGCTCTGCACAGCCCTCTCTGGGCTCCTGCCCCTCTGGGCTGCCCGCCCCACTTGTGTTCTGGCTGTCAACGCCCTGGATACAGTTTTGTTTTTGTTTGGTTTGTTTTTAGTTGTTGTTTGTTTGTTTGTTTGTTTGTTTTTTCCATTGGGCCACATGCTCCGGACAGGCAGGACTGTGGCATGTTCTGGGGCATCCCAGCAGCCAGCACTGTGCATGGCGTGTGGTAGATGCTCAGTGAAAGGTTAAGTGAGCTGTCAGTGGAATCATTTATTTGTGATTTTTTAAAATATTTATTTTGAGAGAGAGAGAGAGAGAGCAAGCAGGGCGGGGGCAGAGAGAGAGGGAGGGAGAAGGAATCCCGAGCAGGCTCCACACTGTCAGCATGGAGCCTGATGCAGGCTTGATCCCATGAAGCTGAGCTGAAACAGGTTAACTTACTGAACCACCCAGGTGCCCTCATTGTGATTTTCTGTAAGGGCTGAAAAGATGAACTTCATCTTTGTTGTCCACAGTGCAACTTATTAATTAATTATCATCGCATATATAATAAGCTAATTGATTCTCACAATTTCAGGGTGTCGTTCTGTGTTCTAAGAGCCTCTTCCTATAGAGGCAGCCAATAGCTGTTGAGTCTGTCATTCCAATGGATAGTTTAGCAGCAGATGCATGTATACGGTATTTTTTTTTAAGTTTATTTATTTTTGAGAGAGACAGAGCACAAGCAGGGGAAGGGCAGAGAGAGAGAGGGAGACACAGAATCTGAAGCAGGCTCCAAGCTCTGAGCTGTCAACACAGAGCCCGATTGTGGGGCTCGAACCCACAAACTGTGAGATCATGACCTGAGCCGAAGTCAGACGCTCAACCTACTGAGCCACCCATGCGCCCCAGCCACAGACTTTTTTGAAAGGAAGAGCTATTTGAATCTTCAGCCCATGCCTTCCCCTCTGCAGGGCAGGTGACTGTGCTTGCTGTTGGTGTCCCCAACACATTGTTTCTGTGTTTTCACCACATATGTGTATGCCCTCAGCAACAAGCAGTATATGTGGGGTTTAAAAATATCCCAGCTGGTAATGTTATTCATGTTGAGATGTGTAGCTTGAGTTTAAACTTGTTTTACGAATTTATCCATTCCCTGCCCAGATCTGTTTCAAAGCATGCTATATGCTTTTCCAAGCTGTGAGATAGCAGGCAGGTCTTAAATCTCAGAGCCAGCATGTCATGGGAAATGACCTGGATCAGCGAGTTGTTTTGAGGATTAAATGAGACGCTGTGTAAAAAAATGTTTCGCACTGAGCTTGGGGGACAGGCACACAAACACACAGAGCGTTATAAATGTTTGCCATTAGCAAAGACATTATTAGCAAAGATATTGCTTCGGTTCTGCCATTAAAGAATGTGTGAAGTGCCTGATTCAATTACTGTTGGGTCCCCTTTTATCTTTCCCTTTTATTATCTCCTGGTTTATTCATTGCTGATCTCTGTATCTTACCATTTGAGGAAGCAGAAGACTGTAAAAAAAATATTGGCTTGCCCATGACTACCTGATGGATTACTAGAGGCCATAGAAGGGGGAACGGGGCAGTTAGTTCCCGTGTGTGCTGCAGGATGGTAGAGGCCAGATGTGAGGGGAATCTTACCCTGCTTTTCTAGCCGGTTTTAAATTCTGTTTCTTATTTCTTTTTCCTCTTGAGAGCCCACTATGTGATAGGTACTTGCCTTTATGTGCATCATCTTGTTCAATGAATGAAAAATCTCACTTAACCCTTATATGCTATTAACTGTGGTTATCCCTGTTTTATAGATAATGATACTTAGGCTAAGAAAACTTTAGTGACTTTTTCAGTGTATCTGCACCTGTAACTGAAATAGTGAGCATTCCCCATTAGGTCTGTCTGATCCCCCAACTGAAAAAGATTCCAGTGTTTCCTACTCCACCAAAGCAACTGAGGGAAGTAAACACCTAAGTTAGTTAATTAAAGTGACTAGGAGAAGTGGGAATATAAACAGAAAAAAAGCCATTGTGTGGATCTATTATTCCGTTGAAGTGTTTGTCCATATTTAATGAAGACAGATCTTAAATAGCCACAGTATCATTTTAGGCTTACTTCATAGCTCTTTTCCTGAATTTATACTTAGGGAAGTTTTTCTGGAACAGAAGGGATAAGAATAAGGAAGGGAAGAAGTTGGAAGAGAATGAGAATCTAATTAATTGGTAGATCTTGACTGTTAGTGTAGATACTTAACCCTGGCGGGACTACATTGTAAAGGACACCTCACCGAAGGGACATCCAGGGTTTGGGTGGAGTATTCTAATTCCTGTTGGTGGTGGCCTATTCGCTTGCTGCAGTTGATGTAGGAAATTGTAGTAGCTGTGCAGATATGTGCCCTCGGGACTCGAAGTGCCTCCTTGAATGAGAAGGCTAAGCATATGCATGTGCCCTCCTTTCCTTTGTTTCTGCCAGGGGATTCCCACCGAAACGTCATCATGTGGCTGGACCACCGGGCGGTCAGTCAGGTCCACAGGATCAATGAAACCAAGCACGGCGTCCTGCAGTGTGTTGGGGGAGTGATGTCTGTGGAAATGCAGGCCCCGAAACTTCTGTGGCTGAAAGAGGTGAGACCATAGGGTGGAGCGAGGATACTAATTAAAGCCGAGGATCCCATTCATTGTGGATCTGTCTGTACCAGGCACCATGCTGAAGCCTGTTACGTTTGATTTGTCCAAGCAGCTCTCTGAGGAAAGCGAATCCCAATTTATTGATTAGATTGCAGTGAAATCAGTCCTGTTTGTAGTTGCTAACCTTATGTGGGCACGGTGATAAGTATTTGGCACAGATCATCTCTTTGAATCCTAGCAGCAACCTTGTGAAGGTAGAAGTTGTCTCTTTTTTGGGTGGGGGAGGGGATGAGGGTTGTCTGTAGACAAGAAAACTAAAGCTAATAGAGATGAACCAACTCCCCCAAAGTGATGTAAGTATGTGGCCGAGCCAAGGACGGAACTTGACCCCAAAATCAGTTCTCATAATATCCGCTATTCTCCCGGAGTGCGGAGATATCTGGTATTCTCCCAGAGTTCGGAGAGGCTGCTGCTTCCCATTCCAGATAGAAAGCGGCAGAGCTGGGATTGAAGTCCAGACCTTTTGACCAGAATCTTCTTTCTCTGTGCACTTTTATCTGAGGATCAGTCTGGCCGTGGTGGTACGTTAGGGTGTTCCTTTCTCATGTCACCTGAACTTGAGTTTCCATGTCCTTGAGTGATATGGTGATCTCTGGACAGAGCACTTGCAGGTGATTGCTGCTTCCAGATGTTTGGATCCTTTATGAAGTGTGGAGAATGGTGATGTCAGCTTAGTGGCTCCCGGTAGAAATGGATGTGCGAGAAAGTTCAAGTCCTCTGGGAACCTCGGGGACTTCAAAGTCCCTAGGTGTTCTGGTGAGGAGAGAGTCCATCTAATGAGTAAGACCTGGTGGGATTCATATACGGGCCCTGGGGTTTCAGGTGGGGCCCGGTCTCTGATGCCTCAAAATGTAAATGGGGTTTGAGGGGAGGGTAAGGGTACAGAGAATGTGTCCTTGGATTGCCGCTGTGGGCAGAAGAGAGAAGCAAAGAAGGAATCATTAATCAAGGTGGGTTTGGGTTGCTACTTATTTAGTATATGGAGCTGTATTGTAAGCTTCAATTTGCAGAGATGGCTTCTGTATTTACTAAGAGTTTGAAAACACAGAGCATTGTAGAAGCCAGGGGTTTTTCACTCCACTGACCGTCACCTTGTGTGACTTTCCGCAAATCAGCTCTCCTCCTAGGCCTCAATTTTTTTAAGTTTATTTTTGAGAGAGAGAGAGAGAGAGAGAGAGAGAGTGAGTGAGCTGGGGAGGAGCAGAGAGAGTGGGGACACAGGATCTGAAGCACACTCCACACTGACAGCAAGAGAGCCCAACGTGGGGCTTGAACTCACGAACCATAAAGTCATGGCCTGAGCCAAAGTCGAATGCTCAACCGACTGAGCCACCCAGGCGCCTCAGGCCTCACTTTTTCTGTCTGTTAAGTGAGAGAGTCGGTCTGGACCAGTTTGAAAACCTCACGTAAATGTATCCTGAAATACAAATTGGAAGACAGAGCTACTTTGCACTCCTCCACCCTCAGCTTTGTGTTCTGTAGACCTTAACTGATTTAATCTTAACAAGCTCTGTGTAATGGACAATGTGGGAAACTGAGGCTGACAGTGAGAGCTATGTGATTTTCCTAAGCAGATGGTAGAGCCAGAATTTAAACCTGAGTCTGCTGGGCCCCACATCTCAGCTCACCCCATCATGTTATGTGGTGCTGAAATCCCTCTGTAAAGCATTGCTGGCCCACAGACTTTTAAAACCACTTCTAATTCTAGAAGCTCTGCCCTAGTATCCCGAAGAACACCCATTTATGGAGAACCAGGAGACAGTGTGTTCTTTCGAACGGGGCATAGAGAGGTTAGATTGCTTTTACAGAGTCAGAGTCAGAACGTAAGACTCTGTGCTAAGCTCACTGGGCTGTCATGTGCTAATTCTTTATTCACTCTTTAATTTGCCCATATTAACCAAGGTTCTGCTGTGAACCAGCAGTGTCACGGGCCCTGAGGATGCAAGCACAAAGAGAATGGGGGCTGACCCTTGAGGGGCACGGAGTCCCCTGTGGCAGTGGGGGGGAAGCAAAAGAGGGGACAAGGAGCCAGAGCTGTCAGAAGATGGGTTCAGCACCTGGATAAAGGAATATACCAAGTGCTTTCGGGGAACACAGTTTGCTTCCAGGACGAGTTCTTGGTATGAGTCTCAAGATATGAGTGGAGGTTTAGCCTATTGGAGAAGACAGGAAGGAAGTTCTAGAGAAAGACTGTGGTTCTTTTTTGTTAAGCATGTAGGTCCTGGGGCAGGAGCCCGGGATGCTTCCCTGAGTGTAGTAGGAAACAAGACCAGATAAGTAGCCTGGGCTCGGTGTGGTAAGGGCTTATTTGGTGGTTTATGGTTCTTGAGCAAGGGGGAGGGAATATCTGAGATCCCTTTGGCAGGGATGAAGAGACTGGATGAAGGGTGAGAGAATGTGTGTGTGTGTGGGCGTAAGAACTAGTCTTCATACTTTCCTGATTATAGCGCTTTGTTGGCTTTGCTTTGCTCTTAGGATAAATCCCCAGATTTGTAACCTGGCACAGAAGATGGTGTGTGATGTCATTTTCACGTCACCCTCTCCGCTTAGGTGTATCCTTCCCTCACCTTGCTCGCTCTGTCCCCAGGGATGCAGGCAGGGCATCTCAGACACACTCTGCTCTTTGCCACCTCAGGGTCCTGACTAGAGGTTGGCAGGCTCGGGCCATGGGCCACATGTGGCCTGCTGCCTATTTTGGATATTTTGGGAGCAGAGAACGGGTTTGACTTCAAATGGTTGAAAAAGAATGGAGGGAATAGTATTTTGTGACTTGTGAAAATTATGTAAAATTCTAAATTTTATGGCCCTAAACTTTTATTGAAACACAGCCACCCTCATTTATATATTGTCTGTTGCATCCCAGTGACAATGCTGAGTGGTTGAGACAGAGGCTGTGTGCCTGCAGCCCTGGAAGTATTTACTCTGTGCAGCGTCAGAGAGACATTTGCTGACCCCTGGTCTTGATGATGTTGTGATACTGTGCTTTCTGCCTCTGAATATTCTTTCCTCTGCTCAACACTGATCCTAACTCATCATTTAGATCTTAGCTGTATTGTCATGTCTCCAGAAAAGCCTTCCCTGACCCTCAAATAAATCAGAGGTCTCTTGTCACAGTACTCTTACTTCATTGTATCTTTCATAAATTGTCATGATGTATCATTTTGTATGAATGATTTGCATGGCGCTGGGGTCTTCCAACCATTGTAATCCATCGGGGAGATGGAGAGCCTATCCGTTTTGTTCCTGGCTGCTTCTCTACCCCTATTGGAGCATCTGGCATATAGTGGGTAGTTAGTAAGTGGTTTTTGAATAATTTGAGTGGCTTTGTGAGGGGGATGTTGCAGTTCTTCAGATGAGAAGGCACAAGGTGTGAAGTAGGCACTGTGGGGTGGAGAGGAGATGGGTTCCGGAATTTTTAGGGCTCATTTCAGCAGGACGTGGCGGCTGATCAGCTATGAGGGGCGAGCTCGATGGCAGAGACAGAGCTGACCGCTCACCTCAGTGCTGTGGTCATTCATGGGCTCTGTGTCCTTAGCCTGGAATCAGATGTCAGAATGAGTTGGACAGAATCTGGAATTCAGAGTTCCCAGAAGACACAAGTGATATACTAGGACCACCACAGCTCTTGGGCAAAGTCACTCGGGTCCTGGTTCTGCAGTGTGGAATTTTAATCATGTCCTTTACATTTAAGGTTTGTGTGTTTCAGGTTGACGCATGTCTCTTTAATAAGAATTGTCAGATAAAAGGAAAAATGCCATTTGAATTTTTCATAACCCCCAGCAGTCTGGCTTTTCCATTTGGTCTCAATGATTCTGACTCTCATCTTAATGAAGGCCAAATGTAAATTAAGTTCTGTCAGGCTGGAACAGCTGGAGTCTCCTATCTTTATAAACATGAAACATTGTAGGGTAACAAGGTGCAGACTGAGGAAGGTCAAGAGAGTTAAGGGCTGATGCAGATTCTGACAGCTCAGTGTTAATGGAGGATAATTAACTGGCTTGTAGGGGCTACATGGAGATACTCCAGTCTGACTTTTAACTCGTTTCCTCTTTTTGCCATTGTCAGCAGAGCAGAAAGCTAATCATTTTATAGTTTGAGATTTTCATCGTTCATTCCAACTGGAACCAACTGGCTGGAATGTCAGAGGGGTTTATTGATGGGTTTAGAAAATATATCTACCTCTCCCATCTCCCTAGTCTGTGCCTCTCCGCTTCTGTTCCCCTGATAATGTACTTGGTAAATGAAGGAATGATTCTGTGCTTCTGATGTGCCTTTTCCTGTATATGTAGATTCTTTGGAGGAAGCTTGGAGTTGGCATGCCTGGAGAGGTAGTTTGAAAACATTGTGTTAGCTGTGGAAGACATCAGTGGATTTCTCTGCAGGAGGAATACTGAAAACTCTTTTGCGGGGCACCAGAGTGGCTCAGTCAGTTAAGCCTCCGACTTCGGCTCAGGTCATGATCTCACAGTTAGTGGGTTTGAGCCCCGCATCGGGCTCTGTGCTGACAGCCAGCTCAGGGCCGGGAGCCTGCTTCGGATTCTGTGTCTCCCTTTCTCTCTGACCCGCCCTGCTCATGCTGTCTCTCTCTCTCTCTCTCTCAGAAATACATTTAAAAAAAAAATTAAAAATATTTAAAAAAAAAAGAGAAGAAAACTCTGTTGGAAGTCAGGACAGCCTGGTTGTAGTCCCTTCTGTGTCATAAAAGGGTTGCCTCAGCTCATTTTTAGTGCCTTGTCTGGCCGCCTTCTTCCATTCTTCTTGAGGATATAATAACATCTATTGTCTTATCTTAGATTTCTTCTCATCTTGAAACTTTGTGAAAGATAAAGAATGTTCAAGTTCCTTTGTTTGAAACACACCGTTTCTTTTTTTAATGGCAATTATGGTAGGAACTACGGCCTTTTTCTCTTCGTTACTCTGGCTTGAAGTTGCATGTATAGGTCTATTATTGTTCACCTACATTCATCATACCTTAGTAGTGGAGCTAATATAAGATATTGAGGAAATTTGGCAGATAAAACACTGTTCTGTAACAAAGGTACAGGCTTTGAAGTCAGGCATACTTGCAGTTAAGACTTTCTTTGCCTTTTACCCATTTAGGGACCTTAGAAAGGTAAACCAGCTTCTCTGAGTCTCAGTGTTTAGCTGTAAAATAAAGATAATAGTTTCAGCCTGATGGAACTATTATAATTTAGTCAGATACTTGTGAAGCACTTTCTGCAAGCAGATATTTCAAGTTCTGGTTTAATCTTCATTTCCATTGTGTTTAAAAATGTTTGTGTCACCTGATGGGCATGTCAGTAATATCCTATCACCAACTGAGAGAATTTTATTTTATTTTATTTTTTTTAATGTTTTTTTTTTTTTTAATTTATTTCTAGGAGAGAGAGAGAGAGAGACAGCATGAGCAGGGGAGGGTCAGAGAGAGAGGGAGTCACAGACTCTGAAACAGGCTCCAGGCTCTGAGCTGGCAGTCAGCACAGAGCCCGACGCGGGGCTCGAACCCACGAACCGCGAGATCATGACCTAAGCGAAAGTCGGACGCTTAACCGACTAAGCCACCCAGGCGCCCCAAGAGAATTTTAAATGCTAGAATATCTTATTTCACGTAGCTGGCTGTAATGAGTGGTATTTTTCCTGTTTGACTAATAGCTTAGGAAAGCATCTAAAAACCACCATGAGTTTGTAAGAGACCATCATAGAAAATACCCAGTACCATCATACAGAACATATTTTCAGAGACATTCATTTATGTGAATCATCCACATCCTATGTGTAATACCTATACCAGAAGGCAGCCAGCTTTGAACTTGAGGCCGATTTACCTAATACCATCTATTTCCCCTAAAATTCACCCTTGCGTCCAGTGTCAGCATTCGTTCATTTCACAAAGATTATTTTATTTAATCTTTACACCCATCTTGTGGGGTAGATAGGATCTCTTTTTCTGGATGAAGGAACTGGAGCTCAGAAACGTGAAATGGCTTACTCAGAGTCTCACACCATGTGAGCAAACCTATGTCCGGAGCCATACCACAGCCCCGCCCCCCCTTCCCCATCCTGTGGGTTCTCTGTCATTCACTGTAGGAATTCAGAAGTGGTCTTTGCCTTCAAGAGATTGCAGGGATTGGAGAAGAAAGCTCACCTAAGCAAGAGGAACAGAATAAGTTAACAGGTGAAAACAGTCGCTTAAGTGTATGTAGTGCTCATTATATATCTAGCACTTTTGCAAGCATGTTATCCATGTTAAACTCCTCTAATCCTCACCCTCACTGTATGAAGCAAGTATCCTCCTTTACAGATGATAAAATGGGCTCAGAGATGTTATGTAGCTTGCCCAAGGTCACTCAGCCAGTAAAGGCTGGGATCGGAACCTTGGCATCTCAGATGGAGTATATAGGTTTACCACCATTTCTCCTTCCTGCCTGCCTCTTCCAATGTTGGCCTCGCAGGGTTTGGATAAATTAGCTCAGGGAAGAAATTTGTAAGTGATAGCTTCAGGAGGGTCTGAGGCCAGGCACAATGGCTGGTGGGTTCCTTTTTTTTTTTTTTCCCTCCCTTCAACAAATACTGTTTATTGTCTCCCATGTGATACAGGGCACTGTGTTGGGCACTGGGGATTCCAAAGTGAGCAAGACAGGTGAGAGCCCTGAGCGGGCTTCTGAGAACTTAGATTCTAGTACAGAGAGGCAGAAAATAGACACAGAGACAAGTATATATTCACAAAGAGATTCTCTTTTCTGGAAAAACGTAGGAAAAACGCAGATAAACAGACTTGGCAGGGCGGGTGTGTTCTCTCCCGGGAGGTGTTGCTCTTTGACCGGAATGATGAGGTTTTCAGGAAGAGAGGGCTGCAGATTCATGAGGGGAGGAAAGTACCTGTGAGATCAGCAGAAGAGGCCAGTGGGGCTGCCAGGGTGTGGGCAAGGCAGAGACTAGCGGGCGGTGGGCCGAGTAGGGCAGCTCCTGCATGGCCTTGAGGCCCCGGGCACGAATTTGGAGTTTATTCTAATAGCAGAGGGAAGTGGTTGATGGATTTTAAGCATCGGTATGACATCTGTTTTAGGACTTAAAAAAATCACTCCGGCATAGTACCGAGTAGGTAATAAATAGTTGTCGGACAATAATACACTTGACATTATAATGTTAAAAGGAAAAAAAAATGCAAGACTGAATGTGTGGTCTTAGGAATGTATTTGTTTTAAGAAATTATCAGTGTACAAAAACAGCTGGCCATGTACGCTAATACCACTAATAATGGCTCACTGTGGTTGGAATAGTTTACTACTGTGACAGCACAGTGCTCATGCCTTTATTACCTACGAGTAACTTTTCACTAAAAACAATAGTCTTATAGTCCTTGCTAACCTTTCTGGTTTATGCTGCTTCATGATTTAGCACAGTTTTTTTTTTTTTTCTTCTTCTTGGGCTTGTTTTCCTTAAAAACACTGACACAGTATTATTATCCCATTATACAGATGAGGAAAACGAGACCCAGAGGGCTGACGTGGCTCCCCCAAAGCTACACAGCACATGAATAGCGGAGCCGGGCTTCTCACTGAGTCCAGCCTGCCTCCCGCTCCTGGGCTCTCTCCGCGGGCCCTCACTGCCTCTTCTGAGACCACGCGTTTCCCACAACGTGTTAGGGCTGCAGGCGGGCAGCCCACAGCCTGAATCTGGTCCCCAGATGGCTTTTGTTCGACCTACCCTATGCCTGAAAAAAACTTCTTTTTTTTTGGAATTGGTTTTCAACATTTAAAAACTAAGAAATTTCACATAAAAATCCAGATTTTCTGCTTCTTTAGAAGAACTAACAAAAGGCTTTGGCAGTCCGGGGCCCACCTTCCCATGTGGAAAGAGTTGGCCGGTGCTGAGTATGGGCTGCCCCCTTCGGAAGGGGCAAGTGTCCTTCATTTCACAGCCATCCCCACCCAGCTTGCTTTTGCTCATTTCCTTTTCCAGCACTACCCTCTAGGCGTTTGGATTTGAGACCCAGGCTGTGGGAATTTGTTCAAGGAATCCATCATTACTTTTCCCATAACAAAGTGCTTAGAGAAGTGGAAAGATTTTCCAGATGGCGAACTTCTTGGTCAGTGGCTGTAGGAATGCTGTACCCGTGTTCTCTCACACCTCTGACTGAGGCTTTGCTCAGGGTTTCCCTTTGCCTGGCAAACGTACTGTTTCTTCTTTTGCTTGGAAAAACTGACATGAATTCGTCAAGACTCCAGGAAGCCTTCCTTGACTTTCTCCATCCAGTGTTGAGTAGGGTCCTGGCCTTTGTCACCCATGGCACCCTGCTCAAACCCCTTCTCTGGAGTTTAGTACACCATATTGTGTCTCATTTATCTCTGGGTCCCTGACGCCTAGGGCACTCCTTAGCATCTAACACTGATCCCTCAGGAAGTATTTTTTTTAAATGTTTTCTAGGTGAGAGAGAGAGAGAGATAGCGTGAGCAGGGGAGGGTCAGAGAGAGAGGGAGTCACAGACTGAAACAGGCTCCAGGCTCTGAGCTGGCAGTCAGCACAGAGCCCGACGCGGGGCTCGAACCCACAAACCGCGAGATCATGACCTAAGCGAAAGCCGGACGCTTAACCGACTAAGCCACCCAGGCGCCCCTCTCAGGAAGTATTTTAACAGACGGATGGGCGAACCGGTGAACGAACACACCAAATCATTTGTCGTGCCGTTTTTGATTGTTGTGTACCCCTGACCGGTAGCTCCATTCCAAAGCAAAGGTCTACTGCAGACCAAGTGTAAGTTCATTTTCTCTTCCCCATTGTGGAAAAGGAAGTTTGGAGTATTACCACTCCTTTCCACCCCAGAGCTGCCCCTTGGCTCACTCCTGTTACCTTGAGTCACAGCTGAAGTGAGGGCCTCACATTGAGGCAGGGACTCCTCCAGGCCTTCCTTGTATGTCTAGTGTCTTGAGGTGTAGAACCCTTGAAGTTGCTTCCTTAAAGTTCCTGCAAGAGAATCCAACACATATGTACCGAATCACACAGCCTCTCTTATGAATGTTTATACCAGCGTCCTGTTACGTTCAGACCAGATTCCTCCCACCTTTGAGCAGTGTGGACAGTGTTGTCAGGTGTTGTCAGGGCATCTTTTGTGGATGTTCTCTCCAGGGTGGTCTGCCCATCAACTAGGCTTGGAACTAAATATATATGGACTGTTAGGGCTGGTGCCCTGCCTTCCCATTTACCTGGACAGCGAATCCTTTCCTTATCATCTTGGCATTTGCATACTTAATTTATGCCATATATGTATTGTATTCTTTCAGTTTTATAGTACAACAAAGTAATTTTATTTTATTAAAAATTTTTAAGGTTTTTATTCATTTTTTGAGAGAGAGACTGTGAGTGCTGGAGGGGCAGAGAGAGAGGGAGACTCTCTATCCATACCTGGATGTTGTATCCCCAGAGCCAAACACAATGTTTGGTATGGAAATCATACTCAATAAATATTTGCTGAATGCATTCATTTTCCTGGTCAGAGCCAGACTTAGGGCTGGGGCAGTAAGGCCCATGTGCCTGGTTTGTCTGCTGCCTGTCTTCCTGACCACTTTGCAGGGGTGTCAGCTACATCTAGTATTTTTTGTGTAACCAGAGAGGCAAGAGCAAGATTGCTGAGTTTGGCTGCTTTTCTGTCCGCATGGGATGATTCGATATAAAACAAAAATGGAAAAAAAACACCCATCTTCTCTCATAGTGGCTTAAAATGGCACCTGTTAAGGGGAAATACTGTCTTTAGAAAAGACACAAAAAAAGACAATGTATTTATGCATTGATGTGTGTCCTGATAAAGGAACTCATTAGCACAGTCAGCCTCACTGAGGTGAACTGTCGTCTTCGAGATCTGGAAGCTCAGGGAAGATAGTTGATTGAGGTAAGGGAGGAGGCAGGCCAGAAGTTAGGATAGATGCTAGATGGGATTCTTCTGAAAAGATAAGTCAATCTCATTTCTCTAAACATATGGCTTGGTTTTACTCTCTTTTTTTTCCCTTCCATTCTCCAGAATAACCATTCTGTTGTTGTCAGGACATATTTATTTAATTGGTGAAACAAACTTTTTGTCTGGTAACTACTGTGTAGGAGACAATGTGCTTGGTGATGAAGACAGAGTAGAAACCGAGGGTCCTTTATTTCAAGTTGCTCCCAAGTCCAAGACCAAGAAGGAGGCTGTGAAAGCCGTTTTTCCTAACATTTTATTATAGTCTTCAAACGTCCAGAAAAGTTGGAAGAATTCTGTAGTGGATACTGAGAACCATCACGTGGAGTCTGCCATTAACATTTTACTGAACTTGCTTTAGCATGCGTGTGTCCATCCATCTGCCCCTCTATCTGTCAGTCAGTCTACCTTAAGTTTTTGCAGTAAGTTGAGACATGGTTACACTTACGAAAGCAGTTTGAAATGTTAAAGACCCTTTACCTTACTTACTAAATTCTGTTGAAGATATTGACCTTGCTTAATTGCCATCTACAAACATCAGCAACACCCGTACTTTATGTTATTGTTATTTATTTATAGATATTTGTTAAATGTCTGCCGTATGCTTTTAAGTTTGCTCTCTTAATTCTTATGAAAGTCCCGTGAGGTAGATGTTTTCACTTCCTTTGCAGATAATGAAAGGTGAGGATAAATGAAGTTAAGTAGATTACCACTTTCTGACTGTTGCATCTAATACAGATGAGATGCTTGGGTAGAAAGAGATAGTTGTCCTAGATCAAGTTTCAAATCCCAGATACCACATTTGTCTAATTGAAATTTTGAAGTTAAATATGAATTCTACAATGAAAAGTTATCTACGTAGTCTTAAGATAGACTCACAATTAAAGAATCATCCCTGAGACCCTCCACTGCCCAAATTCCAACCCATTTCTCTTTGTCCTTGTCTAGCACATTAGATCCCTCTTAAAGTGCTGACCTCTTCCTCCCCTTTGCATTCACCTTAAGTGTTTGTAGTTCAGAAAAATGAATAAATGATTTAACTAGTTCCTTACCTCATTTGAACCTGAGGGTCCTGGAGGCATCTCTGTAGCTAAGACCTCACCCAAGGATTATCTCTGTGCCTCATGCTCTGGCCATTCTGTTGGTTGAATGATAAAGTAAATCAGGGATCTCCTTAAAAGCCCATGTCTCCTGAATCCTTCCTGCATGGAGAGGAAACGGCATCAGTAAGGAAGTTCTGATCTCAACTCTAGAGCCCCGTAGACCCCCGTACCGATACACACACCCTCTTAGAATGCTGCTTTAGCGTGGTTTCTAAGCTTTGTAATCTCAACAGTCAGTGTCTCATGGCTCTAAAATGCAAGACTAGGGAGTGTTCGGAGGGAGTGCGAGAGCTGCCTGGATAAGTGGCTCTGCCTTCCCTGGCTTCTGTCTCCCATCTGGGCTCTGCCAAAGGGCTGCCCTGTAGTCCAGAGACGTTTTCTCCCAGTAATGCTACGTGGATGTATAGAGTATTGGGGCTACCCAAGTCAAGCAAGTCAAGCAATTAGGAAATAAGATCTCCCTGCCAAGTAATTGTTCGTAATATTTTCAATAATGATTTTAGTTTCCCCAATATAATTTTTATTGTTACTTCACCCTTGATTAAAGGAAATTATTGGTCGTGGACTAGCACCAGTCCGTGGCCTGGCTTTTGGGAGAAACTGGTCGCCACGGCCCCTAAAGTTCTCCTGCAGAGCTGGCATTCTGGGGATCTAAGATAGATGAGACGAGAATCAGGACCTGAGTGAACCCTGCTGCAGTTGTCTTGGCACGAGGCTGTGTGGTCTGGCTTTGGCTGGGGGTCAGAGACAAGCCCATGGACCTGAGAAAGAGGGTGAATCACTCTGCAAGTATTTACTGAGCACCTCCCTTGTCCTGGGAAGCAGCAACTGGACAGTAGTGTGTTGGCCTTGGAATTCAAGTGGCCAGGGTTTCACCCAGGCTTTTCCCTTACTCTCTGCAGTTCTCTTAACTGGGCCTTCGGTTTCTGTCTGTAAAATGGTGTTAATGGCAGCATTTTGTCTCTTTGTCTTAGAAGATATTTAGTAAGTTGTAGAGTGCTTGTATAGTGATGTATTTTTTGATGAGTATGACAGAAGGAGAATGGAAACTAGGTCTGTTTTTCATAGACCTATCTCTAGATGCAGGTGAGGCGGCCAGGAGCAGGCGCTTAAAAAAAAAAAAAAGTGTGCTTAATCTTTACCGACCACTTGGGGCATGGGTATTACAGTCCTGTTTGAACAGGTGGTAACAGGCTGAGAAGGTTCACCTCATGCAGCTCATGAGTGGTCAAGCTGGGATCTAACTCAAAATTACTCAAGTGTGTGCTCATAACAGCTCACAGGCCAAGGACTGGGGAGAGGGGAAGAGCCTAGAGAGTAAATCCATCCTCAGATGCCCCGAGCAGACATTTCCAGAGCAGTTTCACTCACGTTATTATGGGTAACTTATAGGGGATGGTTTTCAGCAGCAAACATGCTCCGGATGATGGCTATAAGAATGAGGATACATTTTATTTTAGTTTATTTTTAATTTTTTTTTAATGTTTGTTTATTTTGAGAGAGAGAGAATCCCAAGCAGTCTCTACATGCTGTAAGCATGGAGCTCAAGGCGGGGCTTGACCTTGTGAATTGTGAGATCGTGACCTGAGCTGAAATCAAGAGTTGGATGCTTAACCGATTGATTGAGCCATCCAGGCTCCCCGAATGAGTATACACTTTATGCCTAAGAACAGGGTGTGCTAATCAGTTCGCACCAGAATCAGTCAGGGACATTCATTCATTCAGCAGTTATTGAAAATGGACTTTATTCCAGGTACTTTGTAAAGTGCTGGAAATATAGCAGTAAACATTAGAGGACCTGTCCTTAAGCTGCTCATATTCTAGAAGAGGGAGAGGAGGGGCAGAAATAGAGTCACACTGCACTGTAAGTGGGATGGACTTCAGGTCATTGGGAAAGTACGTGCCACTTACAAGAGGTGGGTCAGGGAAAGGTGGTGTGGCTGGGCCTGATGGTGGAGAGGAGGTAGGTAAGCCCTCAGATGGGGTGGCTTGCAGCAGGCAGGCCGAGTAGATAGCCTGGCACTGGAAATGTCTGCCGATAGGAGGAGAGAGACCTCCATGAGGCTGCAAGTACAGTGCAGGGGAAGGCAGGTCAGGGAGTCTAGCAGAAAGCACCTCTTGAGTCCCATCAGTGTATTCAGTGCTCTTCATGATGGGATTTCCCTCTTGCACATGGACAGAGCCAGTGCACCCCAGCCACAGTCAGAAAAGCTGAAAACTGTCTGCCCCACTTTTTCCTACTCTCCCGTCTCAAGGGCCCAGAGGTGGACCACTGCTCACATGGCTGCAGTGTCCTCCCTTGGCAGAGGAGAAGTGTCCTCATTTCCGTCGCATCAGGACCAGACTAGACAGCACCCCAGAGAATGAGGTGGTGAATTAACCCCTCTTGTCTAGGAGGGTGGGACTGAACCAGGCAGGGGCTCTTTCCACCTCTCCCTTGGTGGGCGTGTGACTCAGAGGCAGTGACATCAGCCATGACTTCATTTGCCCAGAGGAGAGACAGTGTGCAGACCGAGAACGGGCTCTGGCTTCCGCCCTTCCCTCTCCATGGTTTGCCTCGTCAGGGACATTGCCATGGTCCTGCTGTTGTTTTCCACACATCTTATTTGTTTTTCTTTTTGTTCTGGCTTTTCTTATTGTATTCATTCCTCATGTTTACCTATGTGTGTGCTTTGCCTATCTCCCCTTTCTCTGTCCCTCTTTTGCTTTTGTCTTTATTTTTTTCTTCCTCTTCTACTTAATCTTTCCTGTTTTTTGCTCTTGTTCATCTTCTCTTTTGCTTTCATCTTCCTTCCTTCCTTTACTTGTGCTTTCTCATGCTCCTGTCTCCTGTCCCCCTCTCCTCCAGACTTCTCACACAGCGTTCTGCCTAGCCTTTCTAAAACTGTATTCACAAACCAGCCCCACCCAGGACCAATGGTGGTCCCCATTCTCTCCTGACCTGAGTGTCCAGTACAAATTTAGATTTCTTCTTACTGTCCTTCAACATACATCACTCAGGCTGAACTTCTCAGGGTTCCTCTTCCACGGACAGGGATCTAGCTGATGCTTCTCCTGAACTTTTGTCAGCCAGTTGTGCCAGCTGGACCACCCTCCTCCCCCATCTCCCTTCGTCTTTGGCTTCCCTCTGCACTGAGGTCAGACACTACCTCCCACGTAACACCTTTCTCTCGGCTGCTTGCCCACAGCCATCTTTTTCTATCATGACGCTGCAGCCTCCTTAGTTTGTAACAGGTATTGTCAGACTCGAATTATTCTGTGCTATTTGTATACCTGCTGAGGGTTTCACGTGCAGACCCTTTGCTTCACCTACCCAATAAGCAGTGTGAAGATTGGAGCCAGCGTACGCCTGCCTTTCATGTAGGGTCCTAGCACACACCTGACCCCAAACCAGGGCTGATAGGCAGATTGGAGCATGGTCAATAAAGATTTCATTTGAGAAGTAATTATTTCATGTGCACTGTAGGGGTACAGCTGAGTAAGTTATGGTCCTCCCCTTAAAGGAGCTGATGGTCTACTTGGAGAGATGAGCTCCCACATAATTTGAGAAGAGTAAGGATTGTGGAAGAAACCAACTGTTAATGGGGATGTGCCAGGATGGGCACATTAATATGTATAAGCTTGCTGAGTTGAATCCTCCTACCAGCACTAGAGTTAAACATTGCTGTAGATGAACATGAGACTTGTAGATATTAGGTGACTCCTGGCCTGAAGTTACACAACTACCAGGTAGAAGAATCAGAGTTTGAACGAAGCTGTGTCAGTCTCTGAACAAAGCTTGCTGAAGATGGAAACCGATCATGCTATTGACATTCTAATAATAAGAACAGTCATTTAAGATGTGCTTACTGTGTGCCAGATACTCTAAACACTTCACATACATTGGCTCATTTGTTCCCTCACCAACTCTGTGGTGTAGGTAGTGTTACTGTTCACTGTAATTATTATGGGACGGTTAAGTGGGAGTGAAGAGTATTTAGCTTTCCCCAAATCCCATGGCTATGAAGTATTAAGAGCCAGGATACGTGCCCTTGCTGTCTGTCTTTTGGGAAGAGGCAGTGGAATGGTCAAAGGCACCTCCGTGTAGAGCAGCGTATTGCATTTTTTAGAACTCTGCCAATGCATCAGTACATTTGGAGAATCAGGGATTGTGGGGGTGCTGATAGGTGAAGGTGTTGAGAACTGAGGCTAGAGAGGAAGCTAGAGCCAGGTCATAAAAATCAGTGTTCAGTGCCCTCTACAACAACCCTTCATAAAAGATGCAAGAGATGTTCTATGGAAGGGATATTTTCCATGGTGTTGAGCTATTCAGCATCCACTGTAAGAAAGAGGCCATGAAGTTGTGATCTTTTTCTTCTAGTTGAGTTGTGAAGGGATTTCTCCATTGTGGACCTTGTCAGTGCCCTTAGGAAATGACAGTGGCACTGTGTAATGGTGGTGCAAATGAATAGGGAAGGATATATATGCACAAATAAGGCCCAAAGAAATGCCAAATGGAACAGTAAAGCATACTGTCCTTTATGGGGTGGGGATAGGTATAAAGTTGGGGTTGAAGGAAATTTGGGGATGAAAGAGGAGGGGGCATTCCTGTCAGCCACCCTGGACTTGACACCCGGTTGTCCTCAGGTGTCCTGGCTTACTGGACATTTGATGGAGTGCTGTTCCGGTCTTAGCCCCCTCTCCAGTGGTGCTTGGCAGCCATTCAACATGGTGTTGCACTGACCCAGGAGTCCAAGCCAGGAAGTGAATGAATCCATTTTCCAATTAAAATGAAACTTCTCCAAAGACCTACTCACCCCAAGAAGAGAAATTTATCTTCCTGGCAGTCTGGCTTGGCTAGAATGTCTCTGCTCCTAAGTCAAATGGTGAAAAGCCATTAACTTGAATGAGGAAAGAGAAACTGGGACAGTTCTTATTCACAACCTCATTCATTTATCCATTCATTCCTTATTCCCATTTCCACAGACTCCTATTTAGTTTGTATATCTCTGCTCATTTATGTATTCATCCGTTCTGCTAATGTGATTAACCATCTATATATCAGATACAATCCTATGTCCTAGGAATAGAGAGAAAAAAACATAGTCGCCCCCCTTTCCCCTTAGAGCTTTCAGTGTAGTGAGGGAGACAAATACATGAATGGATAGGATGGGAAGAACCATGATAGGGATATTCACAAGGTACTATGCAGGCATAGCATGGGAGCACCTTATTCAGCTTCAGGGAATCAGAGGATTTTGCAGAGTGGGTAGTACCTGAGTTGAGTCCTAAATGATGAGCCCATGTTGGCCAAGTTGAAGAGGAGTTGGTATTCCAGATAGGCTACACTATGAATGGAGGTATAATGGTAATAAGAAGCACAGTGCATGTGGGTGATTCTAATATAGTATCTCAGAGTGATCAGAGATGAAGCTGGTAAGATGTGGATTGTACATGCCATGTTAATGAATTTTATTTATTAAAACATTTTTGTTAATGTTTGTTTAGTTTTGAGAGACAGAATGCGAGTGGGGAGGGGCAGAGAGAGAGAGGGAGACACAGAATCTGAAGCAGGCCCCAGGCTCTGAGCTGTCAGCACAGAGCCCCATGTGGGGCTTGAACTAGGGAACAGAGAGATCATGACCTAGGCCGAAGTCAGACAGCCTTAACTGACAGAGACACCCAGGTACCCCTAATGAATTTTATTTTTAACTCCAAAGGTAGTAGAAAACTTTGAAGAGCACAGAGGGTAGTAGATTGAAAGCTCCCTGTAAGTAGTAGCTCTGTCTAGTGTTGCCTCATTTCCTAGCATTGGGCACAGTACTTGACATGTAGAGGATAACATATAAATACTTACTGAATGAATTAATTAATGAGTTATTTATATAGTCAAATGTACATGTTAAATAGACTATTGTTTTCTTTTTTTAGTTAAAAAAATAGTTTACAGAGAGAGAAAGAGAATTTTTTTAATGTTTATTTTTGAAAGAGAGAGAGAGAGAGAGTGTGTGATCCAGGGAGGGGCAGGGAGAGAGGGAGGCACAGAATCTGAAGCAGGCTCCAGACTCCAAGCTCTCAGCACAGAGCCTGACAAGGCACTCAAACTCATGAACTGTAATTCATGACCTGAGCCGAAGTCTGATGCTTAGCCAACTGAGCCACCCAGGTGCCCTGTGAAAGAGAGTCAGTCTTAAGCAGGCTTCATGCTTAGCATGGAGCCTGGTATGGGGCTCAGTCTCACACCCCTCGGGTCATGTCCTGAGCTGAAATTAGCAGTTGGATGCTCAGTTGACTAAGCCACCCAGGTACCCCATACATAGACTATTGAACTCTAATTGGCTGTGTAGGTGGTGGGAATTGAAGGGGGGTAAGATTTGAAAGTATTAGTTAAGGTGGTAACAAACCGCCTCGAAAGTTAGTGGAGGAAAAAAATCAACCATTTATTTACTTCATAGTTTTGCAGGTTGCTGATTTGGGATGAGCTAAGATAAATGATTTTTCTGGTCCCTATTCTTTCAAGAGTAGAGTAGGTTTCCCGGTTAGGATTTCTTGATCTTGGCTTTGCTCAGCGCTTCTGCATGTCTAGAGCCTTGCCAGAAGTGGTTCATTTCTGCCTCTTGTGTTCTCTTATTGTCCATCAGGCCAGCCTCAGCTGCCTCACCTGGCAGCACTATATTCCAAGAAGGCAAAAGCAAGGTGTTTTGAAGCCCGTGTTCAGAAGTAGCCCAGTGGCACCTTTGTTCCATTCCATTGGTCAAAGCAACTTGTAAGGCCAGACCAAGATTCACCTGGTGATGGGAAGAGCTGCAGGGCTCTATTGCAAAGGGCATTACAACAGGGAGGGGAAGAATGTGGCAACTTCTAGAGTATGCCGTAGATACAATAGCAATAATCTAGGCAATGGAATGTGACGGACTGAAAAAGGATAGCGATGGTAAGATGTAGTATGATAGTTAAGTTTATGTGTCCACTTTACTGGACATCAAAGTGCCTAGACTTTTGGTCAAACGTTACTTTGACTGTATCTGAGAGGGCGTTTCTGGGTGAGATTAACATTGGAACTGGTCGACTGAGTAAAGCAGATTGCCCTCCCCCATGTTGCCTTGTCTAGTCAAAGACCTGAGTAGATCAAAAAGGCTGAGTAAGAGGAAACTTCTTCTACTTGACTGCCTTGAGCTGGGATATTGGTCTTCTTCTAACTTTGGACTTGGAGTGAAACACTGGCCCTTCTTGGGGTTTGAGCTGTTGGAATTCAGACTAGAAATTATACCATAAATTCTCATCACTCTCAGGCCTTCAGATTCAGATTTGAACTCCATGGTCTCCAACTTGTCCACTGCAGATCTTGGAATTCCTCACCTTCCATAATTGTGTGAGCCAATCCTTATAATAATTCTCTTCATATACATATGTATATGATTTCATATATGTGAAGGATATATATTTGTATACACACATATACATATATATATAGACACATACATACATATATATACACATATATGTATACTCTCCTTTTGGTTCTTTTTGTCTGGAGAACCCTAATACTAATAGAGGGTGAAGTGGTAGAGACCTCTTCATGAATTAATTGGGACTTTAAATTATTTGGATGGTTGGATGTATGAATTGAGAGAGAAGGAAAGTGGAAGAGGACCCTTTGGGTAAGTGGATCAACTGAAAGAGAAATCAAGGAGGAGGAAAACACTTTGGGAAAAGTAACAGATTCTGTCTTGCACATGTTGCATTACAGGTCCAGTGGAACTTCCAGAAGCCATGTCTCAGAGGAGAGCGTGGGGTTTGAGATTTGGCACATCCTTTCTTCGGTTTGTAGTTAGTTGGAATGGTAGGAGTACTTGAGATTGCCCAGGCAGCATGTGAGCAGTGAGAAGAGCATTTAGGTGAGGTAGGAACTCTGAGGAGAATCCACGTTTAAAGGGCAACTAAGGAAAAGGTACACAAGATGGAAAGACAATGAGCAGGGCATGAAGGGATCCAGGAGAATGAAGTATTAGGCAAGGCCTCCTCACCCCTTCACTTGTCCAGATCTGCTTTCTTTCATGTCTGTTCCAAAACCTTTTTACCCATTCCAAAGCCTTCTCTTCATATTCAGACTCCCTCCTTCCCTCCCTCCTCTAGACCATACCACCCACAAGGAATTGTGTTCTCTGTCCCCATAGTGTCTCTCCTCCTGGTGCTTTTGCATTTTATTAATACTTCAGGGAGGTGGGCACCTGAACTAGCCCTGGGCTGGTCATTAGGGATCTCCATTTTAGTTTGTCTTACACTTATCTGTGTGTGACCCTAGGACAGTGTGTTTCCTTTCTGGGTTTTAGTTTCTCAACTTGCACGGTGAGGTTGATCATTTCTTCCTTTCCCTGCCCTGCAAAATTATACAGAGCAGATGAGATCATACATGTCAAAGTGCTTTGAAAAACATGGAACTCTGTGGCAGTAATTAGAATGAAACTTGTTGACTTATCAGGCCCTCTACATTGTTTCATTTGTTTCTCACAGCATCTTGATAGATGCTAGTAACATGGTACTTGAGGAAACTGGGGTTTAGAGAATTAATTTGCCTAAAGCTACACAGCTGGGAAGTGGTGAGGCCATTAATCAAACTCAGGTCTGCCTGACTCCGATGTTCTTAGAGCCCACCGGTGGTATCACATCCCTGGCAAAGTTGGCTTTACTGAGTATGATCAGTTTTCATGAAAAAGGTAACGTTTTTTTAATGGTTGGGAAATCAGCCCTAGTGTGAGTTGTAGGTTTGCCTTTCTGTACAATAGTCGGGCCCTAGGAGAGATGGTGAGGGAGGATGCATATAAATCATCAAGTTCTTAAAAATGAAATAGTTTAAATCATACAATGGGATTATTTCATTTCCCAAGAAAGCTCTATGATGGTGCAGTTAAATAAATCCTTCTCTAATGGGGACAGTCCTGCCAGTTCAGATCTTTGTTCCTTGGGTTTCGTTCTCAGTAGTGGCATAGATACTTATTCGACTTGACCTCTAGGCTTCTGCTCAAATCTCTTCCCCATGAAGCCTTTTCTGGCAACGCCAGCCCCAAAGCCCTTTCCCTCCACTGAACCTTGTCTGTGATTACTCATTAGAGGCAAATGTATGGCCGCACACAAAATATTATGATAAAGTTATGAGGCTGACTCACCAAGCCTTGGTATCAGGCTCATTACATTATTCTCATACATCATCTTATTAATTACCTTTTCTTTTGTTGCACATCTTCCTCCAGCTCTGCTGTAATTTTCTTTTGAAAGGGCTTGATTTTAAATTTCTTTATACTTTCTGAAACTTTTTGCCTTTTTGTTTTTCTTCCCATGTGTGAGCTGGCTTTTGCCCTCCAGGAGTTTGTCATTTTGAGATGAATTTAGACACCGGTATGTGTGACTGGGTTACAATGAGGGATTGGAGGGAATCGCTGAAAGGGTGACATTTGCATTGGATATGAATCAAAGGTAGAAATTAGGTTATGGGAGAAGGTGGGGGAGTCCATCAAAGTAGGGGCATGGAAATGCGGAGGAGCCTAATGCCTTTGGACACAGGGAAGGGAATGAGGTGAGTACGGAGTGGAGCAGGCTCAGAGATGAGCCTAGAAAGATTCATCATTATAATGGCCAGGTTGGAGCCAGGGCATTGAGTGTCCTGAGAGCCAAGACAGGGAGTTCACTGTGATTCGAGGCCATTGGGAACTGTCAGACCATTTTAAACAAGGGGATGTAATGGTAAGTTTTCAGTTTTTAGAAAGATGCCTCCAGTAGCACAAACATCTCAGCGTATCTGCCTGTCTGCCTTGAAATATGTCCGGTGTTTGGTCTTTTAATTTGTGGATGGGAGTTTGAGACACACAATTGTTTCATTCATTCTGGAAGGTTTCTGGCTGGGGATTATGACCCACTCCATGTTTGCAGCATCATTTTTCTTTTAAGAATGACATTGAGGATTACATTTCCTCTTTCGTCTCTGGCCTATCAGCCTGTGCCCTAATTTGGAGTCTTGAATGTAGAATGAAGATAAGATTTTGCTCTCTCCTGAGTAGTTAGGCTGGAAAACAACATCATGAGTGCTTGGGCTGTTCAGGCAGGATCATTCACTGGGTGGGGAGTTAGGGAGCTCTGTTCCCTCCCCTTTTTTTTCTTTTCACTGCACACAGCGCATAGCCTAGACAGAATCCTTTTGCAGTTAATAACAAAATGCTTTTGAGCTGCTCATCCCTACCTTCTCATGCTGCTCCTAGACCCTGATGTCTCCTGTCATAGGCTACGGGACCTGCTTCATGTTCCCTATTCCTTCAGTATCGAGCAGGCAGGAGATCCCCCACTGCCTCCCTGGGCACCACAGAGGGAGGGCACCGGAGAAAGTGCCATCTCTCTGCCCTGAGGCTCGCAGGGCGGCTGCTGCTTGGCTCAGAATCTTGGATGTATCCTTCATCTCCACCCTCTGCTGGGCCCCGCAGCTGTGTGGCTTTGGGTTGTAGCCTCCCCCCAGGAAATGTTGTGGTTTCATGAAGTAATAGGTGATTACAAAAAGTAAAAAGTCGTTCTCTTTGGTTGCCTCTAAGCCTGGGGGATTGCTGAGCTCAAAAGGATTGTTATTGGAACTCAGAAGCCTTTAGGGCCAAGTCCTACACCCCAAATCAGGGTTGATTTCTTTTCTTTCTTGAAAAGACTCGTTTTTTTTTTGTTAGTTGCTTGGTAACCGGAGGATAGACAGAACTCGTCCCGCACAGAGAGCTTTGACTGTGAGTTGGCTTCAGCTCTCATGCCATGAAATACAGCTCAAGTCGGTGTGTGTCCAGGTCTGCTCTTTGCTCTCTGCGACCCATTCACCGTCTGTGCCTGGAAGGTGTTATTAGGAAGCTAAGTGAGCTGCTTGGGATTGGAAGTGAAATCTCTGAACATTTTTATTTAATGTTTTGTTTTTTTTTTGAGAGAGAGGGAGTGGGGGGAGGGGTGGAGAGAGAGGGGGACAGAGGATCCCAAGTGGGCTCTGTGCTAAGGGCGCACAGAGCCCAATGTGAGGCTTGAACACCTGAACTGTGAGATCATGACCTGTGATGCAGTCAGTTCCTTAACTGATGGAGCCACCCAGGTGCCCCTGAAAAATTTTAAATTGTCTACAGAAATGTGTTTGGAAGGGCTTTTGTTTTTTCCTTCTGTGAAGAATGGCAGTAGCTTCCATTATGAGTCTCTCCAGAGGCCAAATCCTACATCTCTGATGGCTCTGGGAGCCCCAGGATGGTGACTGTGGCACGGTGGAGGAAACGAGCTCTCAGTTTAGAGCTAGAAGTCCCATGTGACTGTGGCATAAGCCCTGTCTGAAAGTGTTGGTACATCCTTACTATGAGACTACCGTATATTTGCCTACACACCTCTGAACCGCCCCAAAAATCACATGAGATGAGGCATGTGGGGGCTCTTTGTGAGCTGTGGACAAATATAGGAGAGCAGTCACGGTGTCTTCCAGCAGGCCCAATGGTTACAAAAATAGAACTAATTCAGTAAGATTGAGGCCCTCAGCTGGGACCATGTACTGGCTGGAGAGTGGGATGGAAGGAGAGATTTTCCCACAGAACTGGATTAAAAATCCATCCATGGGGCTATATACCCTTGGCCCATCTGGCATCTGATGACAAAGCACTTGTGAATCATGTAGCTCAACATAAAAACAGCATGAGATCCTCACAGACAGTCTGCCAGCATCTCAAAGTAAGAAATCAGGCTTTAGGAGACGTTTCCCCTCATCCCGGCAAACTCTGGCCTCTTCTCTTTATCTTGTCATTGTTGTTTATATTTATTTTGAGAGAGAGAGAGAGAGATAGAGAGAGGCAGAGAATCTCAAGCCCGTTCCCCCCTGTCAGCATAGAGCCCAATGCTGGGCTCCATCTCACAAACTGTGAGGTCATGACCTGAGCCGAAATCAAGCGTTGGGCACTTAACCAACTGAGCCACTCAGGTGCCCCTTGCCTCCTTCTGTTTGCTGGCTAATCTTCAGACTGCTTTTGTAGAGAAAGCAGGGACTACTGGTGTCTCTTCCTCCAAGACCATGCATATTCTTAAGGATGCCTCATACCTCTAATTAGATGCTTCTCGCTTCTCATCCTATAGCGAGAGGTTGGACTGGGGTCTGTGGCTTTGGTAGATGACCCTGGCATGGCTTCAAGAAGAAATGACGTTCCCTGGCTGCCTCATGCCTCCTGCCTGCAGTGGGTCTCCTTTTTGGCAAGAAGCTTGAAGTTCTCTTTGAGACATTTGCTTGTGTCCCATTGTCCCCAGTGGGGGTCTGTGTGGCCCCAGGCTGAAAGCTCTCATTGTGAAGAGTCTTTAATGACCCTCTATATCTAACAGAAGGAGTTGTTTTTGGAGTTTAGGAACATTGTTCGGCTTTGGCTTGAAGCACTGGTTGTTGCTGCCGTGGTTTAGTGGTTCATTTTTGGTGACTGGCCTTGGATTCCTGGAGCCCTTAGAAGGAGGCTGCCTTTTCTCCTTCTCCCCAGAAGCTGAGCACTGAAACCACAAAGCACAGGGAAAGAGATTTTGGGGACTGCCCCGAAGGCATATGAGTAGTTTGACTCACACAGTTTCAAAGGCTACCATTTTCCGATCGTGACCTCTTAGGGTATGGAGATACTACTAGGGCACAGCAGTGTAAGGCACTTTCAGTCAGCTTTAAGTTTCCACTTTGTTTACCACTAACGTGTATTGGTATTTAAGGAGCTTAGCCCTTCCTAAATGTGAGCTCTCACCCCAGTGCTTAGGAATTTAAAACAAGTAACAGCAACAGTAACCGGAAATGGGCTTCACGCTGCCATTTACACCTGAACCCTTTGGATGTTACTGTCGTTTTAATGGGACCTTGTACCTGGGATTATACTCAGTTTCTCTGTTGTGCGTAAATAGTTCATATAGTTGTGATGGGGGAGGAGGAATTAGGAACTCAGAGAATTTGAGGGCAAATGTAGATAAAGGGCAGTCATATGTCTGTAAAGTAGATGTACTAATAATATTCAGAACTTTCCCTCATTCTAAGGAGATAACGCACGTGGAATCCATTTCTAACCTCCGAAGCCTTACTCAATGAGAGAGATTGGGAGGTGAAAATGAGCAGTTTGTCTAGTTCAACGAATATTTATTGAGTGTCTGCTGTGTGTCACCCTCTAGCGGACACTGGAATATGTCTCTTTTGGAACTTCTTCACTGTGGCCCCCCGGTTTCCCCAAGAGCCCTGTGTGCTTATGATACATTCCTTTGAGTTGTAGCCACTTGGGAAGGGAATAATTGAAACCAGGACTTGGAGAGTTGCCTGGATGGTAGGAAACCTTTCTTGCTACTGCTTCTGTCTGCTTTACTCTTCGCTTTGTGAAGTTCTGCTTCTCTAGGTACTTGCCAGAAAAGGGCCACTTCACAGTTTCCAAGTGTATCTCCCTTCCAGTTCCATTCATAGGCAGAAGTGAAATGACTCCATTTGGATCTTGAGTCTAAATTCCTGGGAGAAGGAATCTGATTGGCTCAGTTAGGTCACATGTCCATCTTCTTAACTTCAGTTAAGTGTGTAAGCGGACCAGAGTCAGGTGGTTTCTACTTCACAGCTAACCCATCCAGTCCTATGTAGGGGAGGTGAGGAGAAGGTTGTGGGATATATCATACACATAGGTTGTGGGTTCTTGACATTGTAGAGCTTCCAATCTAGTGGGAAAGAAAGGCAGTACACAAATAATTGTGGGGTGGTGTGGGTTGTGGGAGAGTCAGACCCACCTTGAGTAGGAGATCGTGGAAGGCTGCGCCAAGGAAAGGTGGATAGGGTTAACCAAAGGGCCAGGTGACAGGGATCCTGGGAATCAACAGGGTGGTGAATGAGGAATTCCAGACAGAGGTGGCAGAGGAAAGGAAAAGCCCAGTGGCAAGAAAAAGTCTGACCACATTGGCAGTGTGGAAGAGACTGGAAGAAACAAATGTTTAGGTGTTTTGTAAGAATAGCTTGGTTATGTGCCATTCTCCTTGGCTTAGACTGGACGCTCTTTGAGGGCAGGAACCAACTTTTTTACTGCCTTTGGAAGCTGTTGGTGTGGGGAGAATTGTACATGGCCGGACACATTCCTTTTGGTGGGGTAGTTTCTTAGTGCCGTTTTCTTCCCAGCCTAAAACCATTCAGCTCTGAAATCTGACTGGGTGTCTTGAAGTGTATCCTGTGGCCCTTCACTAGGAAGATGGATTGCATACCCTCACAGAGCGTGCTTTTCCTCCCTCCAGGTTGGCCAAGGGGATAAAAGAGAGATGATGGCCATTTGGGGAAGGATCAATGATTGCCGATGTTTCTTTCCTATATAGATACGGCTTTTATACCAACCCTGCCCCCTGGCCCCCAGCCCCTGAACAGATGTTTTCTTGGACATTGTTGGCTATGCTTTTGTTTTGAAAAATTTGAAACATTATTGAAAGGGGAGGGGTAGGGAAGAAAGCCCATAATTGATTCTAATATATATTTAATTTGGCAGAACTTGAGAGAGACCTGCTGGGATAAGGCGGGACATTTCTTTGATCTCCCAGACTTCTTATCGTGGAAGGCAACAGGTGTCACAGCACGGTATGTTAATTACAAGTTGGATTTTTATTTGCGCTCATCCATTCTCGGGTGTCTGTATACATATTGCTTTCTTAACTCGCTTTGACTAGACGTACTGTTTGTACATCTGTATGTGATTTCACATACTTGAAACATCTTGAATCCATCTTCCACCTCCACTGCACATGTCCGGACACCATTGTTCCTATGCGGCCTGGAATGTTGGTATCCAAGGTGAAGACCATTCATTAAAATTGGACACATTTGAGGGAGACATGAACAGCCCATCGTGAAATGTGACTGTTTTTCCAAAGGTCCTTTTTACATGCTGAATAAAAGAAAAATATTTTTTTGGCCCCCGACATGAAGGCAAGAGATCTGTTTTCAAGGAAGCTGTTTTAACTGGATGTCTGTGTTACTTTTTATATTCATCTACCTGAATTCATTGCAGAGTAGAGAGGTCTGTATGTTGGAGTCACAATATTTTTCAGTAAATTATGAATATTATAAATAAGTATGTGCTACATGGCAGAGACAATTTAAAAAATAGTGTGAAGTAGCAGGCTGCTGTAATTAAGAGTGGCTGTGTGTGTGTGTGTGTGTGTGTGTGTGTGTGTGTGTAACAGAGACAAGTTCAACATGAAATCTCAAAGTATGCAAGTCTCTTGTCATCCTGACCTCAGATTTCAGGGGATACATAAGAAGGGACAGCAGGGCAGGGTGGGGGAGGGGCTTTCTCACCCTGACAACAATTTAGGTAATTTATGTTGAACAAATCTGTGAGGAAGAGGATCATTTCCCTGAGAACAGATAAACCTGTTTGTGTGTGTATATATATGTGTGAGTATATATATGTGTGTGTGTGTGTGTGTGTGTATGTGTTTGTGTGTGTGTATATATATATGTGTGTATATATATGTGTGTGTGTACACACACACACACATTTAGGAAGACAGGTGATGAATCTTAAAGTCAGCTCCTTCAGGGAGGGCCAAATCATCCCCATTTTCCTTTTTATTTAAAGTCAAGAGAAGCCAGGACTAGGAGTGCCATTTTCTTGTACCCTTCCTGCCCATCTCACTTGGTATGATTTAGAACTTTTCTTACAGAGAATTGCTAAGAGCGCAGCATTTGGGGCTTTCCGAAAGGAGAGAGTAGAGGACATATTTCACGAGCACATCATTCTCAGCACATCTCAAGTACTTACCCCTGCCTGGGGGAGCAGGCTCTTGGGAGTGGTCTGAACTTCACCCCCAGAAGGCACAACCGAGTCACTGTTACACTGCAGCCGCCACCAGGGATATCCATGTGTGGATTTTAAGATCTCATCTTGGCCATTCCTCTTTTGGTGTGACATTAATGGTCTGAAGTTATTTCTGGAAGGACCTTTCACCAGGATTTTTTCCTACCTTTGTGCAGTAGTGAAAGAAGTGTCTCCATCGTTTTAGCCAAATGGACCTATTAGTTAAAGGAGTGCTAATAGTGAGGGTGTTGGAAATACTCCACTGGCCTGCAAAATTTGGGGACTCAAAAATAGAACTACAGATAGAAGAAAACCTTGCCGTCCTTCTCTTTCCCTGAGTGTTATTTGACCCAGGGCATTGACTTCTCCCCTGGTTCTTTCTGATGGTGCTGAATAGTCTACACCCCCGTTTCTTGGTCTCTTATGCCATATTTAAGACTGCAAGGAGAGGACTTCTTGAAGCTAGCTCTGGCTCAGATTTATTTATTTATTTATTTTTGAGACAGACAGAGCACAAGTGGGGGAGGGGCAGAGAGAGACACAGAATCTGAAACAGGCTCTGGCTGTCAGCACACAGCCCACAGCCTTACGCGGGGCTCGAACCCACAAACTGCGAGATTATGACCTGAGCCAAAGTTGGACGCTTAACCGACTGAGCCACCCAGGCGCACCTGGCTCAGATTTAAATGGCATGCATACCCACTGTGGAGTCACAGTGTGATTTGTAGTTCTACATTCTGCCAGACATGAGTTGGGGGAACTTGGGCATGTCCTTTCCTTCTTTGAACCATACTTTCCTTATGTTTAAAATGGGGATCACAATACCTACCTGGAAAACTTGTTGGAAGGGTCCTATTAAAGCAGTCTTTCCAAACTAGCCTGATAAGAATCAGCTGGATCAGTTTTTCAAAGCACAGATCCCCAGGGCTACCAGATTTAAGCATTGAATCAATAAAATCTCCCCTGAGATGCCTGGGAATTTCTATGTTAAACAGGTGCCCCAGGTGGTTATATATGATCAGGTAATTTTGGATAACAATGTTTAACAGAATATACATGAAAGTGATATATGACTTGAAGGTGCTTCACACCTGGGAGGGATTGGAAGTATCAAAAAGGTTTAATGGACTTGGTAAATTTCAAATGGAGAGCTTCTTCTTGGCCCATCAGAATGCACTTGGGGCCTCCATCCCCGCCCACAACAGTCTGAAACCCTCAGGAAGCAAAGTTTAATGCTCACAAATGATTTATTGGCTGCCCAGTCATCCCTGCCTGTGGCACTCATGAGTCATTCTATTTTAATTACTACAAATTTGCAATTCCCCCTTCTCCTGCCCCTTGCCCTGTACTTGTGAGTACCTTCAGACGTGTCCTGTCCAGTTTCCCTCTCCTTGAGCAGGGCCTGCGGACCTTGGGCAGTAGGTATTGAGTTTCTCTTGCGAGCTGGTTGCCCTCTCCCTGGGACCTCTGTCTCTTGTATCTATCTCTCTCTCCTGTTCATTCCTCTGTCTCTCAGCTCCTTCAGCTCCTTCTTCCTTCTCTCTTCCAACCTGTGCACTATTAGGATGAATCAAGTAAGCCCTCTGAGCACTCTCGATTGTAGAATTGGGGCAGTGACAGCACCCAGTCCATGGGATTATTGTGTGGGCTGGCTGAGGTCACAGAAGATCTCACGGTGCAGTGCTGAGAAATGTTTTGAAGGAATTAGCTATTTTATTTAGTTCCCTTTCTCTATCAGTTTTGGCAGGGAGTCTTTGCATTAAGTGTTGGCATAGTGGAAAGAGGGAACTCCTTGTAGTCAGACTGACCTGGGTTTGGTGTCTCCACTGTGTACTGTCTGCAAGAACACGGAGTGAATTGTTCTCCCCCCGCCCCCCACTGAGCCCCAGGTCCTCATCTGGTTGTGTCGTTTTAGGATTATTGAGGGAGTTAGAGGTACCGTGGACAACATGTATGGTTTGCAGTATTTCAACAGTGCATGGTTCTTTTAATGAAAAATATCTCCATTGTCTGTCCCCTCTTCTGGAATAAGGAAGTTGAGGGTCTGGGTTTGAATGTGCTGATACCAAAAAACTTTGGGCAGTGAAACATGAACTTGTCATACTCTGGGCCAAGGACAGGTTCAGATTTGGTGTTTATTTGGCTCTTAATGTGATTGTTTTGGGAGACTCTGGGGAAATGAGTGCCAGAAAGACTAGAGGGTATTATTTTTTTCTTTCTTTCTTTCTTTTTATTATTCTAGTGGAGTCAAGGCTAAGAGTGATCAGATTTCACCTTGTCTTAAAGCTTCCAGACTTGTTTTTGGCAGTGACACTGTGTAAGAAGTCCTCCCCCTCCTCCTCCTCTTCCCCTATCTGGTTTTGTCCTCCCCCTTATGCCCTCCCACCTTTAGTTATTGTTCTCATCCCCTAAATGTGGTAGCGACTCTTGTTTATCTGGGTCACCGAGAAACTTACCACCTGGGTTATGATTAATTTGTAACTCAGCTTTTCATCCTTTTCATCAGATTGAAAATACGGATTGCTGTTTTTGTTAGTAATTATGCTATCGTTATGATTTTCAGGTGCCTTCTCCCTGTGTGTGCCAGGCATGTTAACAAATGCGAGCCCCATTAATCCTCATGGCCCTTAGTTAAAGCAGATGGTGTTAGCACTGTTTTGTAGTTGAAAAACTGAAGCCAGGTGCTTTAGGAATTTACCCCATTCTAACCTCGAGTGGGTAACTATCCAGAATTTTGGTGACATGGTAAATGGGAAGTCAGAAATTTGAACAATGTAATTTTTTTATAATCAGGCAAAAACATATTCACATATATAAATTCTCCCTACAAAGAGATTTGAGGGGTGCCTGGGTAGCTCAGTTGGTTAAGCGTCCAACTCTTGATTTCAGCCCAGGCCAGTTTCACTCGTGTGTTGAAGGTTGGGATTCTCCCTCTCCCTCTCTCTCTCCCCCTCCCCCATTCACACTCTTTCTCTCTCAAAAATAAATAAACTTTAAAGACGTGACTGTGCACAGCCCACATTTAAGGAGTAGGGAGTTATGCTTCACCTCCTTGAGGGCAGAATATCTACGGGCATTTTTTTGAGTCATTCGGTATGGGAAATGTATATATTTACTTGTTTTTATTTCTTTGGACTTAATGAAATTAATAGACTCTTTAAGAGACACATTGGTAAGTTTGCTTTAGAAGTTACATGTTAGAATTTCTGAGACTTTTCTATGGCATATGAGAAAAGAAGGCTGATTGCTAAAATCTCAGGTTGATTTCCCCTTAGATTTCTTTATGTGAAATGTTTGTTTCCTTTCTCTTTCCTGTCCACTGAAATGTACAGGTCTGTGTAGGTTGTCCGTAAATATTCTGTCTTCTGGTTTACAGAGATGAATTTATGATTTTGAGAAACTGTATTCCCTTTTAAAACAACAACTATTTTCCTGACTTGCATGGCTCTCTGTTTTGGGTTTGTAGGAGATATTATTATACTGTTATTTTTTAATTTTTTTTATTTTTAATTTTTTTTTATTTTTATTTTTTTTTTTACAAATAGTTTATTGTCAAATTAGTTTCCACATAACACTCAGTGCTCATCCCCAAAGTGCCCTCCTCCATGCCCCTCCCCCCTCCCCCCCACATCCATCAGTCCTCAGTTTTTGTCAGCATTCAAGAGTCTCTCATGGTTTGCCTCTCTCCCTTTCCCCCACCATTTCCGCCCTTCTTCTCCCCCTTGTTCCTCTGTCAAGTTCCTCCTAATCCTCCTATACGTGCACACATATGATATTTGTCCTTCTCTGCCTGACTTATTTCGCTCAGCAGAACACCCTCAAGGTCCATCCATGTTGCTACACATGGCCAGATTTCATTGTTTCTCATTGCCATGTAGTATTCCATGGTATAGATAAACCACATCTTCTTGATCCATTCGTCCGTTGATGGTCACTTAGGCTCTTTCCATGTTTTAGCTATTGTGGAGAGTGCTGCTATGAACATATACTGTTATTTTTTTAATGGTTATTTACTAATCTGTCAAGAGAAGATTATGGTCAGATTATCGATCCCAAGCTGTAGTCATTTTCCAGATATAATTTCAAGGATTTCAAAAATAGTATAATTATTTAGACTTTTACTCTATTGTGTTTTTATTTTAATTGCAAATCTACATCGTATGAATTACTTTTACTTCATATATTATTCTATTTTCTATACTTTTGATACCTATATAATATTCTGTCCTATGTCAGTATAATGTCTATGTCAATTTTGCTAAGTTTTGGGGATTAAAATGGTGTCTTATTTTAATTTTTGACTCTTAAATGCAGTTAATTTTTCATATATTTATTGATCACTGATTTTATTAATTTATGTCAGAGGCAGTTATTATGTCTGTTAGTATTATATATGTCAGTTACTAATATTGGATTTTGGTGTTTTCTTAAATATTGGTGAGAACTCTCTGTAATTCATCAGAAGTATTGAATTCTTGCTTTGGTATTTTCCGTAGGCATTATTTTTGAAAAAAATTAAAACCAACCAAAAAGTTGAGGGAATGGCTTATTGAACTCCCTATCTTTACCTACATTCCTCAGCATTTTGTTCCATTTGTTTCTCTAGTGCTCTATCTCTAATGTGTTTATTTTGCTGAACCATTTGTAAATGAATTGCAGACATTATCTACTTCCTCCTCTATTCAGCCGTGCCATCACATAAGAGAACTGACAGTCTTCTGTGTAACCATGGTGCCGTTACTACACTGAGGACAGTGTAGTGACCATTAATCTTCGTTATTTGAGTTCCTAACAGGTATCCCTGTTGTTAAGAGTTCAAAGAGTGACTCACTCTTGGTTGCCACTGGGGTTCTGACTCAGAGGGACTACATAAAAAGCATATTAACTAAGTGAAGAATGAAAACCTACCTCATTATTTTAGAAAATGACACTTTAGCCTCTCATATGTAGAACTTCTGGTACATTGGATGGATGATGCAGCCCAGAAGTGAGACTGAACCAGCATCTTCATGTTCGTGTTGTGTGTGTACATGTATGGGGGGAGGAAGAAGGGTTCTGTCAACCAGATCTCAGGTAAGCAAGTCGGCACTATGAATGTAGACCAATCAGATGAGCCCTTGGCCCCTTGGAGGAAATTAAGTAAAGGGGATGAGATGTAAAATGATCTGTGGTTCATCTGGTGCTGCTCTGAGTGGAGTGAGCAGGCTGGGAGGCAGCTGCTGCGTCTCTGAGGGCTGGGACAGCAGCTTGGTGGGAAGAAGGGAGAAACTTCCATTACAGTATCTGCCTTTGGTGACATACCTTCAGTCCACATCCCTTCCTTGGTACTTCACTTCTTGATTGCCTTTTGCAAGTGCACCTGTAAGACTTGATTTTTTAAAAAATAAACCAACAAACAGCTTTGCTGAGATATAATTCACATCCCGTGTAAGCCACCCCTTTAAAGTGCACAGTTTGGTGCTTTCGATAGATTACATTATTTTTGTAGATTATAGTAAAAAACATATGTAGCACAAAACATATTGTTTTAACCATTTTGAAGAGTACAATCCCCTAGCGATAATTACATTCATGGTATTGAACAACCATTACCTCTGTTCATTTTCAAAACTCACCATCTCCCCAAACAGAAAACTCCATAGCCTTTAAGCAGTAACTCCCATTCCTCCCTTTTCCCAGCCCCTAGTTACCTCTAATCTGCTTTCTGTCTCTATGAATTTGTTTGTCCTAGATACCTCATATAAGTAGAATCATATAGTATTTATTCTTTTGTGGCTGGCTTATTTTACTTAGCATTATGTTTTCAAGATTCATCCATGTTGGGGCACCTGAGTGACTCAGTCAGTTAAGTGTCTGACTCTTGAGGTTGGCCCAGGTCCTGATCTCACGGTTCATTAGACTGAGCCCTGTGTTGGTCTCTGTGCTGACAGCGAGGAGCCTGCTTGGGATTCTTTCTTTCTCTGTGTGTCTCTCTCTCTGCCCCTCCTCTGATTGTGCATGAGTGCACACACGTGCTCTCTCTCCTAATATAAATAAACTTAGAAAAAAAGATTCATATGTTGTGGCATGTGTCTTAATTTCCTTTTTATGGCTAAATGATACTGCATTGTAGGCATATACTGCGTTTTGCTCTTCCATTCATCTATTGAGGGACCCTTGATGGGCAGTTGGGTTGTTTCTTCCTTTTGGCTATTGTGAATAGTGCAGTGAACGTTGACATATAAGTATCTGTTTGAGTCTCTGCTTTCATTTCCTGTGGGTATGTACCTAGGAGTAAAATTGCTGGGTCATATGGTTATTCTGCATGTAGCTTTCTGAGGAACTGCCAGATTTCTCCATTATCCATTCCACCAGCAATGCATCAGGATGCCAGTTTTTCTACCTATTCAACAACACCTAATTTCCTTTTTTATTTCTTTTGTTTATTACAGCCATCGTTGTTACTATAAAGTAGATTCTCATTGTGATTTAAGACTTGATTTTTTAGGGGTGTCTGGGTGGCTCAGTCGGTTAAGCGTCCGACTTCGGCTCAGGTCATGATCTCATGGTTTATGGGTTCAAGCCCCATGTCGGGCTCTGTGCTGACAGCTAGCTCAGAGCCTGGAGCCTGTTTCAGATTCTGTGCCTCCCTCTCTCTCTGACCCGCCCCTGCTCACGCTGTCTCTCTCTCAGAAATAAAAGAAAAAAAAAGGACTTCAGTTTTTAATGTTAGAAATCTGAATGAGAGTAAAATTGATTGAATTTAGGTCAGGGTAGAGGTAACATTTTTTGGCCAGACTATGGTTGAAACTGGGTAAGGATTCTCTAGAAGTATTATAAAATTAAAGAGTTCTGGGGGGGAAAAGATCACACTTATTCTTGACGTGATGAATGCTAAGGCTCTTTGACTAGCATTGTTTTAGGGTTGTATTGAAGGATGAGTTCCAGAACAATGGTATTAAACAGTGCTTCTAGGTTCTTGGAAGACCAATTCCATCATCCTCTCACATCAGCTGATTTTTTAAAAAGCATATCTGAAGTGCTGAGAAATGGCCTGTAAATATTAGCTTTACTTTATCTTGATTTTGGGGAAGGAAGAATATTTTCACTCTCTACAGAAGAAATATGGTATTTGTCTCTTTACTGATAAATAATAGAAATAATAGAAAATTGATAAACAGTTGCTTAAATATATAAGGAGTTCATTCTCTTCTGTAAATAAATGTAGACATATGGAGTCTTAGGCTACTGCGTCAGCCTGTGAAGTCAAGGACATTAGCTCTTTTGATATTTTCACTTCACTATCGTTAGCGCTGATTTCCATTCTCAAGGTCACCCCATGTTCCAAGTTGGCTGCTGGAGTCTCTGTTATCCAGTCTACATTCCTTGTATCACGAAGAAGAAAGACAGGGGTGTGTAAAAAGAATGTACCACATACCCGAGTTGGCTTTCTTTAAACAAGGTTTGTAGAAGATCTACATAATACTTCTGTTGACATATCATTCATTGGCCAGCCCTCAGGATTATGGTCATACCTAGTCGAACAGAGCCCAGATGGAAGAGGCTTTTTTTAGCTGGACGTGTTGTTACCTGAATGAAATTGGGTTTCTCTTACTACCAAAGCAAAAAGGGGGAATTAATATTGGGAAGTTAAAAAGTAATCACAGACTTGTAGTGTCTCAGTAAATTACATGGATCTATACCCCAGATACTATTTCATATTCCATCTATGATAGTGATCAGGAGGAGGGGGAGGATGTTAGAAGGCATGGGGGAGGTGGTATGTGGCTTGAAGCAACTGTAGCTCACAGTTTCATTCATTCATTCACTCATTCACTTATTCCTTGCTTATAAATAGAGCTCCTAAGAAAATACCCTCTGTCTAATCTAGCAGCGGGTACGTACATATTTGTTCATACTATTCAAATACATGTAAAGCCTGGAGCCACATACTTCTTAACCCAAAGCTTTGCTCTCTCATTTATCTGCTGGGTGATGGTGGGCAAGCCAGTCAATCCCTCTCAATCCCAGTTTCCTCTTGGCATGGAATGAGGATGAAAAGTACATTGATTTGCTTCATGGAGAAAGGGAAACAGCATAGACATGCACAAAAGTGGTACTTCCATCTATCTTTTCTTCAGTTCTTGTTATTTTTATTTTAAAATTTTAAGGTGGATCTAAATTCTTTTTAAACAACTTGTGTATGGGGTTGGGAGCATGGGCCATTTAGTGACCAGATAATCTGTTGGACAGCCCGTCTACCCGATTTGGGGGTTTTGTCTTGGCTTTCTGCAATGCGATCAAAAGGTTCAGCGAGTCATGGAGTGTGACAGTCAGCAAAGGTCTCCGCTATTCTGGGCAGAAAGAAATGGGTAGTTGTTGAGGGACCATAGGCAGGTCAGTATGTAGAGGCCAAAAGTTCAGGTAGGCAGGAGGGAATGGAATATTCCAGGTCCATCAGGGGCAGGAGGAGGCTTTTCATCTGTGCTTATCAGAGGTGCCAGAGTTGGGGCCCAGATTCTCTGTGAGTGGGAGTCCTAGGGATGCCCTACACTAATGCTTTACTATGGGATTGCTGACTATGCCTCTTTGTCTGCTATGTTGAGACTCCTTGGAGAAGGATGAGTTTCTTCCTTCACTTGTTATCCGTAAAGCAAATATGGACAGAAAAGGTTAAGAATCTGCATGTTTGTCCTTTGGAACAAAGGAGGTAGAAATGTGTGACCTTGGGTGGAGGGAGTGCCTGGGTGAGTCAGGCTAGGTGTCCAACTCTTGATTTCAGCTCAGGTCATCATGTCACGGTTCATGAGATAGAGCCCTGAGTTGGGCTCTGCACTGACAGTGCAGAGCCTGCTTGGGATTCTCTTTTCCTCTTTCCTCTCTGCCCCTCCTCTTCTCTCTTTCTCATTCCCTCTCTCCCTCCCTCTCTCTCTCTCTCCCTCCCTCCTCCTCCCTCCCTCCCTCCCTCCCTCTCTGTCTTTCTCTCTCCCTCCCTCTTCCTCTCTCTCTCTCTCTCTCTTTCAAAATAAACAAACATTGAAAAAATAAAACTTATAAAAAATGTGTGACTTCAGGTGGTTATGCTGTGCCGCCTTCATGAAAAACTACTGGTCTAAATTTGTTCAGTGTTTGTGAATTCTTTTCAGCTTGCTGCTGCATACATCCAGACACGAATTTTGTATGCCTGAAAGATGATAGCCAGTATGACTGTGATTTTCCAAGTGAACAGCAATATAGCGTTTCCTTTACCTAACACTCTTCTCCTAAGCCCTTCCATCACTTTGAGAATATAATCCCATCTGCTCTTTCTGGTGTGGTGAAATAGAAGGACCCTGAATATGATTCCTCATTTACAATTTGTATGATGGTTGATTCTGTGCTAGAAATGGTTTGAAACCATGAAAGCATTAAACAGAGATCTCATTTTCCAGGTGACATGACTGAATCCTAGAGGGGTCTCACTCTGGGGGAGTGAAACCAGTGGATGCAGTAGTGGTTAGATTTTGAAGGGACATCCCCACATCACACCTTGTTTTGGGGTCCTTGCTCTGACCTGAGAGGGCATCTCAGGATGGACAGGGCATCATGGTTTTTGTGGACTCGGACACTTGTTTCCTATGTAGGGTGGCTGCCCTCTGTTAGGCTACTCTTTTGTGAACTCTGTTACTGGGCCTCTTCTGTATATTGTACCTCTGTGATTCTGGGAACCTAGCTTCAGCCACTGATGAAAGGGATAAGTTTGATTCCTAGATCCCATGCTACTGTAAAGACTTGCCAGTGTTCCGGGCCTACGTCGTAAGATGCATATGGCGGTGTGGTTGGAAGGCTGGTGCCTGGTGGAGCCAGGTGACCTTGGGCCTCCCTGGCACTCCATTTCTTCATCTGTAAAATTGATCCATTTAGCCTTCCTGGGACTAAAGTTCTTAGTCTGTGAGATGTAATGGTGTTGGCCAAAGTGTCTCTTTGGGTTCTTTCTTAAAACTCATTCTTTTGTAAAGAGTACTGTTAAACTCCATCATTAAAACTCAACCCTTTGGGGCGCCTGGGTGGCTTAGTCGGTTAAGTGTCCGACTTTCGCTTAGGTCATGATCTCGCGGTTCGTGGGTTCGAGCCCCGCGTCGGGCTCTGTGCTGACTGCCAGCTCGGAGCCTGGAGCCTGTTTCAGTCTGTGACTCCCTCTCTCTCTGACCCTTCCCTGTTCACACTGTCTCTCTCTCTCCTAGAAATAAATAAAAAACATTTAATAAAAAAAAAAAATTAAAAAAAAAAACAAAACTCAACCCTTTGGGCTAGAATTTGGTGTCAAAATGCTGTATCTTTTTCCTCTTCTTCCCTTTTCTGTGGTTTCTTTTTTATGTATAACTGAGTTTTTTTCTTGTTTTCTTCCTTTTCCTCTCTTCCTCTCTCTAAATTATTGTCGAAGGCCTTTGAAGAGAATTCTTAAACATTATTAAGAAATTGCAGTCAGGGAGCCCTTTGTTCCCAAGCCATTTAGAAGATTGCTTTTCCTTTTGTTAAATACAAAAAATTGTCAACCTGTGTCTTTAAAATGTGCCAAAAACCGCATTCACCAATAAAAAGTGTCAGCTCTCATTATTGCCCAGATATTATTCTTTTCAAAAGCTGAGCGCTCTCCCCAGGCTTTCTAAACAATCTTCGGCTCATTCATCTTCCTGGTTTCGTTACATTTTGAACTTCTCTGGGTCTATATAGGGTGGCAGCCTGTCTTTTAAAAATTAATGGGTTCCAAATGCCATTCAAACCTATTTCCGCCTCAACCTCTCACTCCCTCTCCAGCCCTGCCTGTTAAGAGTCTTATATTCTGTATAAATATTGAGCTGGAGATAGTTTCTAAAGAGGTGTTTGGACTTCTAATTAACACTGACAGCCTGTCTGCTTGGGATTTTGCTCCGCCGTCTCCATGGAAAAGTCAGGCAGGTCAGTGTGGAGAGGGGAGGGAGGCTCCACAGTGGATATGTTCCTGGCGGCTGGCCCCAGAGACACTGAACTCTGAGCCAACCATGAAGTCATTTTGAATTTAAGGAGTCTTGCTAATCCAAGGCAATGTGTCTTAATTTGACAAAGTAAAGGCTGCCCGATAAGCAACCTTAACTACAAGTTCTGTGGTGCTGGGGGTGTTCGTAAGTTTAGATTGTGCTAGAGAAATGTGGTGATGTGGAAGAATGTGCTCATTTTCTTCTGTTTACTCCTTTTCTCACCCCATCCCCCTCTCCTCTCTCTCTCTCTCTCTCTCCCTCTCCCTCTCCCTCTCTCCCTTGCTTGCTCACTTACTTTGGCCCAATTCAGCCCTGCAGTCTGGCCTCTGCAGTGGCTTGATGTGAAATTTGAGAAACATATGTAGTTTTCTATTTCAGGAAAATGATCTCAGGGATTGAATGTGTTTTTTTGTTGGCTGTTAAGCTCTGATCTTGCCCAGTGTGGTTTTTTGATGATGGGAAAGAGGCTTCGAAGTGCTTTTTATCAGAATTTCATGTAATAAACCTTCAGGCTTGGTTTCTTTAGTACCTCCCCCTCCCCCCTCCCCAGCCCACGACACAATGTCATCTATTCTGTCAGAAGTGGGAAGAAGTGCACATTGTTCGTATTACAATCAATTCATTGCTGCTGGCACACATACACAAAAAATGGCCACTGTGTCTGTCTTTCACAAAAGCTATTTTAAATGTAGTTCAGTGGAGGACCAGGGGTCTGCATACTGTTGCTCATAAAGGAACAGAGATCCATGGGGGAGAAGTCTGCCTTTGTTTGGCCTTGGAAGGGCCAGTATTCTTCTTTGTTCTCGAGGTGAGTGCCAACAATGGGCCCAGTGCCCTGTAAACCAAACTTCATTGATCCCGCCATGCACAGGATATACAGGCCAGCATCGCAGGGGCCTGTTGGGACAAGGTCCAAGTGGAGTCAGATGAGGGGGCCGGGATGAGGCCGGCATGGGCACAGGCTGAGAGGTGGGAGGTGAACTCGGTATTTTCAGTAAGGTCCAGCCTTCCCCGTATCCAAAGCATGGCTCCAGCCCTTGGAAGCATCTCATTCATGGCAGAGAAAGGCTCCATGACTGGGTTCTCCACTAGACAGGAGTTTCCTGCAGACTATAGCATGTGTGTTTTCATCTTGGCATTCACGGAGTGCTTGCTGAATTAACAAGACACTGATGTGCTTCAATAGAAGTCTCCATGGGATATGCTAGGGGTACAGAGAGTGGGTCGACCTACTTTCCCTCAGACTTAAGGTGGCATAGGGAGGATGAAGCAGAAGGAAGCACAGGAAAGATGTATCCAGAGGAAAAGGATCTGACATTCCTGGCAGTGCACTCTTCGAACCTTACGATATATCATTTTTACAGACGAGGAAAGTGAGATGCAGAGAGGTCAGGCTATACATTCATGCTCACACAGCGGCCCAGTTGCAGAGAAAATCCGAACCCAGGTCTCCGTGGCTCCAAAGGTGTGGCCCTTGCTGTGGCCCATCTTACCAGCAGGGGAGAAAGGATGAAAGCCCTAGTTCCTCTTACACTGATCTTGGCTCCACCGTCTGTTTTATCTTAATGGCTGAACCGGCCTCCTCCTTCAGTTATCAAGATCTAGCATTTGTTGCAGTGGGTTGGAAAAGGTGAAGAGACTTCTGGGCAGTGGCAGAGGTGGGTTTCCCACAGAGTGAACACAGTAAAGCTTAAGCCAAACCCTCACTTGCCTGTGGAGTGTTGGCGTCATTCGGAGTTGCATGGTGTTTTGAGTGGAAAGAGGTTGCTGAAGTGGTGCTACTTAGGCAGTGCTGATCTCTGAAAAAATGGGACTTAAATCCCCAAAGCTTTTAGGGATCCCTTAAAGTTTTTAAAATTTTAAAAAGTTTTAAAAATCCCTAAAAGTTTTTAATTTTTTTCATGCAGTAAATATTCATCATTACACCTGATTTTATATTCATAATTTCATATTCCTCTTCTTAAAGAGTCCCCCCCCCCATATAAAAGCTTTAAAACCTGGATTTGGCCTGGGAAGTAGAATGAGAGGAGGGAATCCTTCATGGAGGAAGGAGTGTGACGTCAAGAGTAAGGGGTTGAGTTCAGGTTCTGGGGTAACACAAGAGCCCAGGAACTAATTGTGTGACCTTGAGCAAGTTACTTACCTTTTCTGCACTTTATTTTCCTCCTTTGTACCTCACGGGCTTGCTATGAGGACAGAAAGAGTTCGTGAATATAGAGCTTGTGATACATCCTACTAAGGACTCAGTAAATGTTAGCTGCCCATGCTGCTCCTGTTCTACTTGACTTTTTTTTTTTTAATGTTTTATTTATTTCTAGGAGAGAGAGAGAGAGAGAGACAGCATGAGCAGGGGAGGGTCAGAGAGAGAGGGAGTCACAGACTGAAACAAGCTCCAGGCTCTGAGATGGCAGTCAGCACAGAGCCCGACGCGGGGCTCGAACCCACGAACCGTGAGATCATGACCTAGGTGAAAGTCGGACGCTTAACTGACTAAGCCACCCAGGCACCCCTGTTCTACTTGACTTAAGTAGATGGAGCGTAATACTATTGCCTGCCATTAGAACATTGACCTTCTGTAGGGCGTCGTGCATAAAAAGACTTTCACTTAAAAACCTACAGGGGCGCCTGGGTGGCTCAGTCAGTTAAGTGTCCAACTTCAGCTCAGGTCATGATCTCGCAGTTCATGAGTTTGAACCCCACCAGGCTCTGTGCTGACAGTGTGGAGCCTGGAGCCTGCTTCAGGTTCTGTGTCTCTCCCTCTCTCTCTGCCCCTCTCCCGCTCGTGCTCTGTCTCTTTCTCTCTCAAAAATAAACAAACAATAAAAAGAAATGTAAAAGCCTATAGATTGAGACACCCGGGTGGCTGAGTTGGTTAAGCGTCTAACTTGATTTTGGCTCAGGTTTCCCAGTTTGTGAGATCGAGCCTCATGTCAGGCTTCACGCTCACAGCATGGAGCCTGCTTAGGCTTCTCTATTTCCCGACCTCTCTGCCTCTTCCCTGCTCGTGTGTGCACATGCATGCACTTTCAAAAGTAAACTTAAAATATATATTAAAAAAATAGCCTACAGATTATATCACTTTATGTAATTTCCTTGCCATCTTTCACCACCCTCCAAGTGACTTCCAATAAATTTTATTATATGGAAACCTGGTGATACTTTCACAGAACTGAGACGTGAGCAGCCTTCATCTGCTGCCATTCTTCATCACACACCAGCATTCCTGCCCCATCTGACATCCTGTCGGTCCCTGGGACTCTTTAGTATGTGGGCCTTTGCATATACTGATCCTTTTCTCTAGAATATCCTGTATGCCCTCTTTTCTATTGGGTGAGCTGTTGCTGCTGCCCATCTTTTAGAGGTCATCTTCAATGTCATGTTACTTGTGAAGCCCTTCAGACTCTCTGGGACTTCTCCCTTATACACTTGCCCCTTGACTGATGTGGAGGTTTCTGGCGCCAACCCCCACGTGATTGAAAATCTGTGTATAACTCCTTACTCCTCAACAACTTCTAATAGCCTCCTGTTGTCTGGAAGCCTTACCAAAACAGAAAGAATTGATAAACACGTATTGTGTATGTTAAAGATATACTGCATTCCATAATAAAGCAAGCTAGAGAAAAGGAAACGTTATTAAGAAAATCACAAGGAAGAGGAACTACATTCACAGTACTCTACTGTATTTATTGAAAAAATCCATTGTTAAGTAGACCTGTGCAGTTTAAGTCTGTGTTCTGGGGTTACCTGTACTGAAACTGTCAGCACCTTTTTCTCCTGCCAGCCTAGGAACTTTTGGAAGAAGAAGCCACAGTTTAGTCACCTTCACAGCTTCTAGTGCAGACTGCATGACACATGTTAGTAGCTGAGAAATTTGGGGGCATTGATTGGAAGGAGTGTCTCTTGTCATTATCATTATGTTTTAGAAGTCACAGTAAAACTTTGCTCCAGAAAAGCTATATGGTGTGATTACACAGAATCCTGTGTTTCCATTGGTTTGTGGTCTAATTTCACAAATGTTCTTGACGCCTGATTGAACTTCAGTTTGAAAGGACTTTGTAGTCTTTTCTCTTTGCCTCCGTGCTTTTAACCTCTGACTGTACAGACAGTACGTACTATGTAAACAACGACTTAAGTTGACTTCCTTGCCAGACTGTAACTTCTTGAGTGCAGGACCTTGTATATTTGGTTCACAGCTCCAACTTTACGTCCTAACAGTGGGATTCACGTGAAGTAATAGTTTGAGAGGTAGAAAAAAGTATAATATTACCTTTGAGTATTAAAAATATAATACTAAAATTATTATTCAGGTAAAAGGAGTGGTTTAAAGTAATTACAGGGTACTTAACATAAGCTGGCACATTGTGAGCCCCTCCATCCCCCAGTATCCCTGTGTTACATGTAGTGTCATTATCATGTGTATTTTGTAGCTAAGAAAACTGAGGCTTGGGCTCACAAAGACCCAGGAACTTATCCAAGGTCACATAGTTAAGAAGTGATAGAACTGGGATTTGAACCCAGGCAGTTGGTCGTAGAATCCAGGCTTTTTACTGCCATGGTAAAATAAACTGCCCCTGATTAGTACTCATCAGTTCAGTAAATGTGTGTTTTATAACTGATTATCAATGGAATCTAATGAGACCTATTTTTTAAAGAGTTCATTTGTTAGATGATTATTCTCTTAAACCCGTGGTTCTTCAATGGTCTGTAAATCACAGAACATTGCCTGCAAATATCATAGCAATGTATATTTTCCAGCCTCACCACTTTTCCTGCTGAGTTAGAAAATTGGAAAGTAGGAGGGTAAAAAATACACATTTCTTTCCCCAGGTTTATTGAGATATAATTGACCTGTTACACTGTGTGTTTAAGGTGTTCATTGCGCTGATTTGCTACACTTACGTATGACAAAATGATCACCGTCTTACCATTAGCTAACACCTCCACTACATCCCATAATTATCATTTCTTGTTTGTGTTGAGAACATTTAAGATTTACTCTCTTAGCCACTTTCAAGTTTGTATAATATGGTATTCTTAACTATAATCACCATACAGCACATTAGATCCCCAGGACTTACAACTCTGTACAAATGGGAAGTTGTACATTTCCCATTTCCCCAACCCCACACACAACTCTGGCAACTACCATTCTACTCTGTTTCTATGAGTTTGGGTTTTCCACGTTCCACTTGAAAGTGATATCATATACTATTTATCTTTCTCTGTCTCACTTACTTCACTTACTGTAATGCCCTCAAGGCCCATCTGTGTTATTGCAAATGCCAAGATTTCTTTCTGTCTCATGGCTAAATAATATTCCATTTTATATATGTATCACATCATCTTTATCCACATCTCCATCCATTGATGGATACTAAGAGTTTTTCTATATCCCAACTATTACGAATAATGTTGCAGTGAACACGAGAATGTAGATTATCTCTTAGAAATCCTGCTTTCGTTCCCTTTGGGTCTGTGCCCAGAAGTGGGATTGTTGGATCATATGGTAGCTCTACTTTTAATTTTTTGAGGAACCTCCATAGTGTTTTCAATAGTGGCGACACCAGTTTACATTCCCACCAGCAGTGCATGGGGTTTCTAATTGTCAGTACTTGTTATCTCTTTGGTGATACATTTGGCTTTTCTTAAAATGAATCATATGTTTGAATAGCTCATCTCTTGTGTATCCCTGATTTTTGTGTCATTTATATGGGGACCAAGCTCCAGTCTTAATGAATGTTTTTGCTAAGGTTCTTGAGAGATTTTAACGTTTTGGGTGTGTCTGTGGTTTGATGATGGGTTTGTTTTAGTGCTGATAGATTTCAGGATCTGAGAACTTTAGGAATACCCCTCCCTCCAGCCCTGCTCTCTCAGGTTCCTCTAATTAGAGGGTGAAGAAGGAGCCCAGAGATAGCAGGGATTAGAGAGAAAGGGGAGATTGCAGGATCAGGAACCAGAGTTTCTCATCATTACACTTTCCAGAAATACCCTTAGCCACTCTGGACCCTTGGTTTACACATGGTATAGCAATTTCTTCATCTGTAAAACGGGAGCACTATATCTACTTGATGATGATCATGAAGTCAGAATTTATTGAGGCACATGGTAAGCACTGAAGTCCTGCTAGTTGACGGGAAGCAGTAAGAGCTAGATTTAGTCACTATCGTCTTGATCAGAGAGTATTCTGAGAAATGGATTGTAGGTTTTGCAGAGCATCAAGGACTCTAAAGTATTCCAAAATGACTGCTATTCCAAGGAGTTCTGGGAGGTCCAATACCAGAGAAAGCCAGGCACCGGGTTGAACGCTTTATGTCTTAAATCTTTTTTGTTTTCAAAAAGGTATCTAAAAGTGATTTAACAATGTCAGGATTTAGACATACATTTTGGTGTGTGTATGTGTGTTTAAGAGGCCATTGCTGCAAGTTAAGGCCTGAGGACTGTAAAAATATTGATGCAACTGTCAGAGGTACATGGTATTTGACCTTCTATTAATAAAGACAAATTATTGCATTTCTGTGATATTTGAGTCTCTAAGAACTTCCCTTAATTCCACTGGTATTCCATTCCACAACTACCGGGGCTGTGGGGATGAGGGACCCAGGGTTGTGTTTCTGATTAATGAGGTGGAATATCAGTCTGATTTACTAAACTCAAAGCCAGAGAAGGTTCAGATATCAACGTAGCAACATTTCCCGAGTGGTAACAGGCACAGAAACAATTTGAGTGTCTGGTGGCCCAGCAACAAGTTTGACCAGAAGTTATCCACTACAAGTCACGGAGGAAATACTTGTTAAAATACAAGTCATGGAGGAAACATAAATAGGTAGGCACAGATCAATAGAGGGCAAGGCAGGTACAGGGCAGAGGGACTTTGGGAGGAGTTTGTTCATGGACATCTGCAGGAGGTAGGTGCTAGAGTGTCCACCATGGTTGTCTGCTGACACCATCACAATGCATTGACTGCTCGTTTTTAGCCCAGACTTTCATGGCGGATCATGCCAGTGTAGAAAGGTAGGAAAGTATATTCTGCATTACTTAAAAGAAGTCTCCGCTTACGCTGAGCAGCATGTGTGTTTTTGTTTTTTTTTTATTGTTGCCTTTGCTGCATTTATAGACAGCGCTTCTGAGTCAGCTCGGGTGAGCCTCAGACTTGAGCGGGAGCTCATTCTCTGACAACAGTCACATCCACATCCATTTTTGCCAACTCTCTGACCTTCACGATAATGTGCACTTAGGTCTGACCTGTCAAGTGTCTATAAAAAGCCATCCACATCAAGGACTCCGTATTTTCAAGAGCACATCTAAAGGATGGGACTCTTCTAATTTTGCTCCTCGAGGACTTGTTTTGGGAGAAACCAGCTGCTGCCTCTAGTCTTAATGAGATGTGACTGTAGAAGGATTGAGTCTGTGGGGCCTCGACTTACATTATGATCCTGTCCCCTTTTATTACAAGTTGCATATGATGTTTTTAGCCACTCATGTCAGCATTTTTTAAACTCCAGCTGCAGTCAATTTTATCTAATTCTTGTTGATCATGATTATTGGACTGTAAAAGTATAAAAAGAAAAAGTCTTTCCCAAAGCCATTTGTCATGGGCAAAAAGGGTATGTTGACCTTTCCACGTGTGTCTGTTTGGAGACTTTTGGCCATAAAGGTCAGTTCACTGACTGTGGCTTTGGGGACCACTCTATGGTGTGTTTCACACAGTCCAGAAGTTGTGAAATTTTGCAGAATGAGAAAGAAAAGTTAGAAGACCAACTTGATTTAACCAGATCCTGGTTGGCTCATTAGGACAATAGGACAATAAAATTAATTAGGACAATAAAACTCCTGATAAAGTATGTTCATGTCTTTGCAGCATAGTAATAAATTACTTTATTTGACATTAGTTTATGTTTATATAGTCCTCATATTCTTAACTCAAAGCAGTGTCCCTTGTTTCTATAATTGTTGTATACAGTTTCACAATGCAGGCATGTTGTCGTGAAGGACAGGTGTATGCGATGGTGGCATGGGAGATACCTGAAATCGGGAGTGAGGACAGCTGGTCAAGCTTCTAGTAGCTACGAGGCATTTTCGTGTCTCAGTATCTCAGGGATACCGATGTATCTGATTGCTGATACATCAGCTATTGTGAACATGTGACTATTATCTCGGGGATAATAGTAGTCCCTGTATGATAGGGTTGGTATGACTTGTGACTGTGTTATACATGGGAATCACTTACATAGTAATTTTGGCACATGGTCAGTTTTCAAATGGCCTTGATTTAGTTTTAGACTTTATCAAATATGAATTTAAATGTCTGCTCTGTCGTTTGTTAGTTGTGTAGTCTTGGGCAATAACGGTAACAATCAAAATGGCTGCCATTTATTGAATATTAATTTACGATGCCAGGCCTCATGTCAGGTACTTCATATACATTATTTCTCTTAATCCTTTCTTTAACTATCTGAGACAGGGAAGATTGTATCCATTTTATAGATAGAGTAAGGTAAGGTTTAGCGTCATCCAGGAACTTGTTCAGCCTAACAGAGCTAGATTAGTGGCAAAGCTGACTCTAACGTTCTTGTCATTAGTTAGGTATTTAGGTTTTCTGAGCCATAGTTTTATCTTTTGTAATAGGAATAACAATAATTATTTGTAGGAATTATACACATTAAAGTATTTGGCATTTACTTGGCACTGTTGACTTAATGCACACTGATATTATTACCATCTCTGATTAGAGCTTTCCACACAACAGAATTTTGTTTTTCTTTTTTCTGCTCCTTATATCGTGTATATACCTATAGGGATTGGAAGAAAGTTCTTAAGGATGGGTGCTTGCATTTCTGAGAACTTCAGGCTCGTACATATGATCTGGTGGTATATACACCTGGACACCTGTGTGTACGTGTACTTTGCAGCCCATCTAGAGGTGGCTGAATACTAAATCTGGGTGCTACGTAAGGAAAAGCTCAAGTGTTCATGGACTTGAACAGGAACATGTCTTGGCCTCAACATTTTTCTTCTCTTTTTATTCTGAATGTTTTTGAGGAAAATGGCTCAGTTATAGCCACACATCTGGGAATCAGGTAAGCTTGGATGGTAGGGTGGAGTCACCATGATACCTACATTTTTGGCACTCAGGAGCACCAATGGTCCTTTAGACTGCTACGTATAGATGTAATAGTCTATGATGTGTTAGCCTGTGTGTCTTATCATAGTAAGTGAAAACATATTATAGAATTGGACTGCGGACCAGTGCCCCATTTCTTTCCTCTCCTGCTGTCATGAGATCTTCCATATGAAGGATCAACACCCACTTCCTTCATTTATTCACTTGCTCTTTCACTTCTTAACCCCCTGCGTGTAGCAGCATCCTTACTGTCCACTACACAGAGCATCTGTAATCCCCTTACTGTGGTTTATGCCATAAACACATTCCAGGCATTTCTTGTTACCTGAGTATCAGCCCCACACCCTCCAGAGACACAAAGTTTTAAGGAATTAGCCTTTTAGGACATATTTTAAAGTTTATAATTGTAAAGATGGGTGAGCAGAACCAACAATAGGTTTTGTGAACATCATTTTTCTCTCACTCAAAATTTCATTTTACACACTTTATAAGTTTTAACTTTTTGTATCCGACAAGTTACCATCAGTGTTCTTGTACATAATTTCGCAGTTTTGTTTCCTTGTGAAATTTGGAGATTGTAAAGTTGATATTCTGCTTCTAATTTTCATCTAAGATATGCAGAATTCCTAGACAGAACTTTTCCTTGGACGACTTTTTGACTCAAGTGGCACTAAACAATCAAACATTGTACATAATTCTGTATTGTTGTTTTACATTATGAATGTTGGAACCAAGCAGTATCATGAAGATGAGAATTGTAATCCCATTTTAATAGTACTTTGTTTTATATTATTTAACCTTTTTGTATGGATTCATAATCTCAAACAAAGAGACCGTGTTCTTTGTCAGTTCAACTAGGTAATACTCTGTCTCTTGATATTATCAATCTATTAAATTATTTCACAGTTTTCAGTAATTGATTTGGAAAATGATATTTTTTCACAATCATCATTAATAATGTTTTGCATTCATTATAATATGAATGATATTATAAAATATTTATATTCAACTAGTTGGTACATCTTCAACATACACAGCCCATCAAGAATTTTTTCACCCCCAAGTGGATCTAAATCATTTACATATATTTAGAAAGGAATATGATATTAACAATAACTCCCAAACTGCTTTGTATTACTGACTATTGTTATACTATCTAGATAGGGCAGAGACCCTTGGGCCGGTCACCGTCATCGATCACACAGGTTAAATAATGCCAGCATGGATGTTGACATAAGAATGCCAAAGGCTGAGGCCAGAAAATAAAACTGATAGTCATTATGGGTAAATACCATTGCCATGCTGGGCTTCCATATATTCCTGATTGATCCCCATTTTAGACACATAGAAAATGTTGAGCGTGTGAGCTATTAAGTAACCTGCCCAAGGTCATGTGGCTAGTTTAAGTACTTGCCAGGACTTGAATGATAAAACTCATGCTTTTAACCGCTGTAAGTCGTGCAAGCCATTCGATATGTATCTGTCTATTAAGGCAATCCATGTCCTCAAGGAATTGATTCTAGTGATGAAGATAAATAATCAAGTCATAAATTGTAAGGCACTGTGAAAAATGTTGTGGCTGCAGATTGAACGGCACAATAAGAAGCATAGGAGTGGCAATAAATTGTGGTGGGACCGGGGACAGAATGAGAGAAGGACTGGGAGACAGTAGTATCTCAGAGAGAAGGCGGTGATACTGGGTCCCTGTCCCTTCCTTGGAGCTTCTGCACAACCCAGGCGCACTCCTGCCGTGGGACATACAGTGTAGTATTTTGTTTTATTTACTCGTCTCTGCCTCCCAGTAGACTGTAAGCTCTCTAAGGTCAGGGGCTAAATTCTGTCTCTTTATCAGATGAGATTAATAAGTATGGAATGATGAGTGAAGGAGCTGTGTTTGCAGGATGAATACTGTGGACAGTTGAAGCCAGAACATTACAAAGGTATGAGCATGAACGAAGGCGTGAAAACTTATTGCAAATTCAGGAAACAGTAGGCAGTGTAGAGTGGGTAGAGCATGAAAATGTAGACTGGCGTCTTGTGAAGAGTTGGGTCAGCCAAGTACACTGATACATCATAATAAAGAGCAATATTACTAGATTTCTGGGCTCATGCTTTTCCCTAATACACCTTTATCTCTTCAAGGCCAAAGATCAAGGACCCAGAGTTGGGATATATTATGGGAGTTAAAAAGATCTGTTTTCATATCCCACCTCTGCTAGTCATCAGCTGTGTGTGACAGTGGGCATGCCACCTAGCTTTGTAGTTTTACTTGTCACATAGTCGATAATGGAAAAGATATGTTGAACGGACTAATTAACAATAGTTTCTTGTAAGAAGGTTTTGAGGCATCTGAGGTACAGCTACATACAGAGACAAGGCCTAGTCCAGTGACTGCTGCTTATTCATTGAGTGGGAGACCACGCTTAGGGGCTTTCAGTCATGAAGGTCAGTGAGCCTTGAGATGGTAGCAGCTTTGTACCCCAGAGTGGCTGGTCTACCTGGAAAAGAATCACGCTGGTAGAGAGGGAGGTCAAATCCTTTGGGAGATGGATTATGTGGCAAAGAGAAGCAAGGTTTACCCAGACTCATAGCATCAAGGAAAAGGCTCTGTCTTAGTGGGGCCCTGGAGTGCAAATTAAGTAACAGGTGAGATGGTCAGTTGTTCAGAGAGGCCGAGGTTCAAGGACACCTGGGTGTGGCAACCTCATGCCCCTGAGGCCTTGGACTGAATGCTGGGGTGCATGCAGCACAGTCAAGTACAGACTGTCCTGTGTGGCTGAGTTTAAGACGACTGTTTTGCCCTTGCTGTGGTCTGGTTGGGGTTTGCCTTAAAGGTTGTAGGTTCATGCAAGAAAGGAATCAAGCATGTGGATAGTTAAAAAGTAAAACAAGCTATGAGATACCAGTGAGCTGGATGCTTAAGTATTCTTTAGTTTTATAAAGTAAATTACACTTTTCTTTCCTTCCTCTCTATAAATGGTACCAGAGAGTAACATTTTTCTCTGTACTGACTTAGCTAATGCTCTGTATGTGTCCAGTGTAGATTTAGAGAGCCATCCATTTCTTTATTCTTTACATATGCATCAAAGTCCTGCTGTGTCCTCTGTGTTTAAGGGATTTGGGGATGAAAGCACGCCTTCTCCTCGCCCATTACTTGGCAATGCTATTAGCACCTAACAGAAGTCTGGTATGTTCTAGATTCTGCAGTAGCAAAAGGGAGATTTATCAGTTCCATGCAGTGAATCAGGGAAGTCCTTACAGGGTAGGAAATGAAGGATGAGTAGGAATCTATCAGATCAATGATGAGGGCCACCTGGCAAAAAAGGCAGCATGTGCACAGTTATGGGTGTGAAAACCATGGTACATCTGCAAAATTGTGATCATGTGTAGGATTTGGAGAGACGAATAGAAAGTCCTCCCATGCTTTAGTCAGGTTTTGGGCTTTAGGAGTGGCTTTGGCGTGGGCTGTGGAGCCAGACTGCGTGCCTGCAAACCCGGGCCCCACTGCTGCATGGCTCTGTGGTCCTGGGCCAGAACCCCAATTTTTCTGCCTCTTGGTTTCCTCATCTGTGATAATAACAGCACAGTTGTGAGAATGGGGTCTGGCCTATCAGTTACCATTAATGAGATTATATACAATTATGTAACCAGCAATTATTCTGAAATGTTAACCTATCGTCAGAGTGGAACAAATGGGTGAGGATGGTGCTTGGAGAGGTAACTTTCCCCACGTGGGGTGGAGTGTGAGTTGGAACTGAGCACTGAGGTTAGAGATAAGAAAGTACCTCGGTATTTGTAGGACTCTCAGAGGGCTCTGCTCCTATAGCTGAAATGGAAGAAGATCTGGAAGGTGCTAGGAAGACAGACCCATCGGATTTTGGTGGAAGATAAGGTGAGGAGGGGGAGAAGCGTCTTTTGTCAGTATTCGGGAGTCATGCTTGATGGATGCTGATGTCCATGCTCTCTCGAGGTACCATGGTGGCGTTTATGACTGCTCCGCCCAGTGTGCTCCTGCCAAGCTCACATCCACACTGCGCGTGCTGGGCAGCGTTCAGTTCATGATGGTTTCAGCTGACTTAAATGTAACCCATGATGATGAACATATTTACATAGTGTGTGGCTGGTGAAATCATGGAAGATTGGAATTTCCCATTTTAATTCCGTTTTAAAGATGCTTGTGAAGCAAAAGAATATAATTCATTTTTCAAACTGCTGAAATGTTGTTTTGGCTTCTTGAATCAAAGGCATTCCGCAAGTGTTTTCTTTATTACATGCCTTAAACTTTAATTAGAATTTAATTATAAGATCCTGAAGGCATGAGTAAGAGGAGCAGATGGGACAGTAAAAGCAGCTTAGTGAGGGAGGATTAAAGATTAAAAGTCGCTCGTTAATGGCATAAGGAATAACAGAGAGCTAAATTACTATGCCTTTGTGCCATTCTGATGCTTTTTCAGTTCTGAAACTTAGGTTTTTATTTCTGGTTTGAAGCCGAAGAATCTCATAGATTAGGGTTTCAGGTTTGTGCATCTAGAATAAACTCCGGGGACACTTTTTATTTGAGCCTTCATTCTAGACTCAGAAGGATCCTTTACTGTTGGTGAATATTTTTGAATACAAATGGAGAAAGCAGAATCAGGGTATATTTGTTTCTCTCTCTCTTGCCCCAAAGTTGTGTAAAAAAGTTTGATAGATGTTGCAGGTGTTGTTTATACAACTGCGCTTCTAGAACATGGCTGGGCTCATGTCATTTTTATAATGTGCACCCTGGGACATGCTGTAGTGTCAGCGGGTTTGGGGTGGCAAAAGGACCCACGGTGCATGAAATACATAATGTCGTTACTGAGATCTTGGACCAGTCACTTCACCTCCAATCCTCTTTCTTTACCTGTGTATGTTGTTTAAGAATTCCTACTTCTGTGTTGTTGTTAAGGCTTTACTCTGAATATAGTAATTCTTCAAGGGTTATGGAACGCCTCTTCTCAAGAAGTTTAAACACCGAAGTGAAAATAGACCACTAAATAAATCCAAATAATGTGATATGCTCTAGCAGAATATATGTATACAGTTCCAGTGGGATGAGGCAGGAGATAATCTGTATACAAGAATTTTGTAAATAGAAATATAGATTTAAACCATTTACACACATGAGACGGTGTAACTAGAGGTGCAGACCCTTTGATTATTCACAAAATGGGTAGAACATGATGTGTGACACAATGACCTTTTATTCATTCCAGCACTAAGTACAGTGGTTTGTGCGTAGCAGGGGCTCAAGTCATAGTTGCTGAATTGAGACAAAAGAGGCTCATATCATCGCCGTAGTAAAGGTCAAATGAGCATAAGAGAGATTCAGGATGGGGCAGGTGTGAGTCTCTGACTCCAGGCTGTGTTGCCCCTCATTTTTCTTTCCTTTTTGAAGCCAGACATTTAGAATCCTCTCCCCCCTTAACTGCAATTTTAATGCAGACTAGACAATATTTGAGAATAAAAAGGAAGAATAAGTAGATAACAAGGCAAGCAGCATTCCATTTTGTACCATCCAGAGACAATTTTTTTCTTTAACTATCTTGATGTACAATCAATTCTATCTGCGGATTCTGTATGTGTGAACTCCTGTACTTGTAAAATTTTCTTTGTAACTCCCAAAGCGATGCCTGTGGGCCTTTCGTGGTCATTCTCCAACTTGTGCAGGGCGCTGAAAAATGTCCAGGTCGCCTGGTGCACACGTTCCCACCTGAGGTCGAGCAAGGTGACACTCTGCGTTCTTGTTTCTGCTCTCATGCTATAAACACTGTCCTTTAGTGGTCTCTTAGTGCCACGTTTTTCTCATTTTTGTGCCTTTTGTGGGTGATTTCCATTTTTAAAATGGCCCCCGAGCGTGTTGCCCAAGTGCTGTGATTCTGAGTGTGAGAAAGCTGCAGTGTGTGTTAGGGAAAAAATGCATATGCTGGCTAAGCTTTGTTTAGGTGTGAGTTCAGTGCCGTTGGCCCTGAGTTCAGTGTTAGTGAAGCAACTATATATATTTAATGGGGTGTTTTTAGACCACAGCACACATAAAGCAAGGCTGTGTGTTGATTTGTTGGTGAAGACGTAACCAGCAGCTCACAGGAACCTAACCTTGCGTTTCCTTTGGGAACAGTGGTTTAGTATTTGCTAATGTAGCATTTGTGGAGACCCTCTAGAATGTGACTACCGTGAATAATGAGATTTCTCCTTTCTACTTGCTCTTTCCTTCTTGATCTTCCCATCCTGTAATTATATATACTATGTATACATTTCCCTAAATTACATATGCATCCATTTAGTAGTGATGACACACCATTTGCACTTATTGTTTGTGTTGGCCTTGGGCCTGTTTGCACTCAGATCCGTCTGCTGTCCTTGCCCCGCCCCACTGTGCATTGCAGCGGGTTGACCCCTGTCTCTGACATTCTGACAGTGGGAGATGGGAGGGCAGGAAGAAGTGGGAGGCCAGAGGGTTGGCCTTGGGTAGCGTTGTTGGCCATGGCCCCATCCCTGCGGTGGCTCTCCCGCCCTCAGGGCAGGCTCCTGTGTCTGCAGCTTCTACCAGATGACTTTGGCTCTTGGGGTCCAGCAACCGTACCTCCTTCCCTGTTCTGTCAGCTTCCTGTTGTAGCCGATCTCTGAGTTTCCTCCCTGTCCCCTGCGTAAAGCATCAGACTCAAAAGCCAAAAGGCAAGACAAAGTGGTGGCAAGAGTCCCACCATATGAGAGAGATGGACAGGAGGGTGAGGAGGTGGTCAGCCACAGGCCGTATCTGTTAGACTCATGGTGCGGGAGCTCTGCGTGCACAGGTTAGCAGCTCAGATGCCATGGATGGCTGGAACGCAGCCAGTGTCTCTCATCCGGAGCTTATTTGTCTGGAATATGATTCCCTTAAACTTCACTAGTTCATCCACTGAGGGAGAAAAAAAAAGTCTATTCTGATAATTATTCTGACAGGGCTCTAACCAGACCTCTTTCCCAAGAGTGTGTATGTATATACGTGTGTGTGTGTGTGTGTGTGTGTGTGTGTATACATATATGTATATGTATATACATGTATATATATAACATATATATATATATATGTTATGTATATACATGTATATATATAACATATATATATATATATGTTATATATATATATATGTGGGTTTTTTTTAATCCCCTTCTTCACCTCAGGACCCTTTCTCCCAAGAGCGTGTGGTCCCTTGTGAGTCTTACACTCCATGCTGAGCCCCTTGAGTTGGCACAGCCCTTATTAAAAATGCATTTTCTCCAAGTTTGTGTGCACCCCTGAAGTGTGGGTTAACAGAAAGGCTTCAGAGCTGAAAGACATGTTCGAAGAACCACTGTACCAGGCGGCATTAAATATTTATCACTTGCCACTTGTAAATTGCTCATCTTCCTGCTTTAATTCTTGGGCCAGAATGTTTCTCGTCTCTTCTCTGCTCAAGTAGAGATCACAGAAAAAGCTACTTTTTACCTTGATGTGTGCTGTTTGCCTGGCCTAGAAATATGGGACGTTTCTTTGCCCTCTCACAATACTAGGAAAGATTGTTTCTTGACGGTTAGCATTTCATTGGGGAGGGTGAGCGAGGGGGAATGATGAGGGGAAAAACCCCAGATCGTGGGGCAAGCAGAAAAGGCTCTGCCACTTGCAAGCCACGTGGGCTTGGAAATCTGATATTTGCCATCTAAGTTGGTCATGTCAGTGAAAGGAGGCAAGACGCACGCAAGCACTGAGCACGATTCCTGGCCCCTTGTGGGCTGCCGTCAAATGAATCTCTCTCCTTACTCTCCTCACTTTTTAGGTTTATCTTTTTAGGTTTATCTGAGACTTTCCAAAAACATTTCTATGCAACCCCAAGTAACAAATGTGCTATTAATAATAGCCCAAAGCACCTGGTTTAATCTTATCAAACAAAACTGAAATATTAAGTCACCTTTCCCTGTTTTTGGAAGGTTTTCTTTAAAAAAAATCTTGATCTCACTAAAAAACTGCAGGATCTCAATGGCTGGTTTCAGCCTTTGTTATTTATCTGTACCTGAAAACATCAGAAGTTTGGATAATTTTGGCAGACATACGTGCACACTCAGATATGTATGTGTCTTTATATATATTTTTTCATTTTCTTTACATCTGTATGTATGGGCAGGCACACATATATAAGTCTTTAAGAAGTGTTCTTCTAGTGTTTTGTTTTCTTAAAGTCTGCACTTCACATCATATTTCCCCCCCAGAACTGTTTATCCTCACTCCAGACATGACCGTTGGAAAGGTGGCAGAAAAAACAAACGGCTGGTGTGTTTTGGGGCAGTCTGCATTCCTTTTAACTCTCTGAGACCGGGCTTATGCCTGGGCTTTCAACCTATTTGTCCTGGGGCCCAACCACTTTGATTTGCTTGAAAATTATCCTGTTGTTCAAGCTCATGAGGGCCGCCACAGAGCTTTCTCAGGTTTGCAAACTGGAGATCTATGAAGTGTTTGATTTTATTTGTAACTTTAACCAAGGCAGCCTTAACTGGGCTTTTGTTTTCTTACTTAACTTTATCCTTGTAACCTTAACGTAATTTATTTTTTTCAAATCTCCGTCCTCTCCCATCTCACAATTCCTAATCCCTCTTTTGTCCTCAGGTTATCCTCCAACATTAAGAGAATGACATTTAAATCCTTCCTCTAGGAAGTATCTAGCATGCAATGCACACATAGAATTATTATCTTCTTCTGGATTTCTCAGGAAGATCAACAGAGGTTTTAGAATGTAGAATTTGGAAAAGCACTGACAGAGGTTGTGGTGTGGCTTGGGAGTTGGGGGGGAGGTAGATTTTGGAAAGCATCGGGACACTTCCATTTGGCCTTCATACAAACGTTTACTTCCTCTGTGAGGGGCCCAGGAGCCGGGGCTGTGGATGGCTTAGACAGGAAAGGATTGAAGGGATAACTGCTTCCAGACCCTGACCTTGAACACTCAGCCATCACTCAGACGTGTGAGAAAGGGGGCTGGAGACGTGAGTGGGCTCGGGAGTTCCCACACGACTCCCCTCAGCCCCATCTTGCCATTAGTGATCTCCACGTGTGTCCCTGACATAATGGAAGACACTTGCGTACCTCAGTTAACCCCATGAGAACTCCATGAAGGAGAAGGTAGTGTTTCTCTGTTACAGGTGAGGAGACTGAAGCTCTGGGAGCTTAAGAAAATTTAAGGAGTAACCAGGATTACCAGTCTGAATCACTCAGTCTTTGGATCTTCTTTCTCATCAGGTATTTTCTTCCTTGGTTTGTACGGCCCTTCATTGGAGATTTCCTTCTTGTGACCACTCAGCCCAGGGGAGGCACTTAGATCTGTGGAGTCTCTGTTACATGTCAGACACTGTTTTATGTAGTATGTCTCTATGCAGTGCATGTTCTAATAATTTTGTGCATGGGTGGCATTATCCGCATTTTAGAGAGGAAACGCCTGAGGATTAGAGGAGTAGGTAACTTGCTCAAGGTCGCACAGGACACAAGAAGTGACTCCTGGATTCGAGCCCTGCTGTGACTCCAGAACGTTTGCTGTGTCTGTGACACTAGCTCTCCGTATTAAGAGGAGGGCCATTGGCGTGAGGCCACTCACATCAGAAGTGTTGGCTGTGAGGCCATCAGGGCAGAGGAGCCGTGTTGCGTGCTGTTGTGATTTCAGTTCATGTCTGCCATTGTCGGGATTTAAGGCAGAGTTAGGCTTGTTTTCTAAGTCTCCGTCTCCTCGGACACAGAGATAATAACAGTGATGATGAGTATTGCTAAAATACTTGAGTATCTCTGTGTACCAGACAAAGAACTTGGTCTTGATGCACATCCTTTCAGGTCGGCCTTGGAGCAACACTGACATTGTCTCTTATTTGCATATGTGGAATCAGGGAGGCTGAGTCACTTGCCTTTCCCTGGTCACACTATTAGTGAGCAGAGGAGTGGGGATTTCAGCCTAAGACTTCTCACACCAAAACTATAGTCCTTGTACTCAGCATACAGGACATCCTCCCCTGGGAGCCTAGATGGGGATTTCAAGTGGCCCATAAGATGATTTACAACAGTGTAGGGAAAGGTGTTAAAGAACCTTGATTCACATAGTTGAAAAGTGACTCTTGCCTTTTTATTATTTATTAATTTTTTAAGTTTATTTTTGAGAGAGAGCACATGTGTGCCCAAGGGGAATGGGCAGAGGGAGAGAGAGAGAGAGAGGGAGACACAGAATCTGAAGCAGGCTTCAGGCTCTGAGCTGTCAGCACAGAACCTCAGTCAGGGCTCGAACTCATGACTTGCAAGATCGTGACCTGAACTGAAATTGAATGCTTATTAACCAACTGAGCCTCCCAGGAGCCCCCTACTCTTGCCTTTTTTAACTGTCTTATAAGCCATCTGACTACATCAAGGAGAGAGCCTTAGTTGGGTGCTAGTATGCCTTTTACAACTTTCTAATACTTGTACTTTTTTTTTCTTTTTTTTTTTTCATTTTAAGGAAGAAAGAACAGGGCTCAGGCCCTGAGGCTTAGTCAACAGAATTTAGAACATAATGACATCCATTATATTTTAAAATTTTCTCTAATTGAAAAATATGACATGTTCATATCTGAAGAATAGTATAGTGTGTATATAAAGTATAGGGAATAATCTAATGGATATCCATGTACTGATCACCTACTGAAGATGGAGACTAATTTCAGGTGCTCTTGGGCCCTGTTGTATATCTCTCCGCATCGCATCATCTTCCTCTCTCTCTCTCCAACATTTTATGTAATTGCTCTGTAATGATCTAAGGCTGGTGATAAATATGTGTGCTACACTATTACCTAATCTGCAGACCTCATTTTAGTATTGTCAGTTATCGTACTCATGTCTTTTTCTGGGTCAGAATCTTACCCAGGATCACACGGTGCATTTAGGTCTTCTGTCGTCTTGGTCTCCTGTAGTTTGGAACAGTTCTTCAGTCACTGCTCATCTTTCATGACCATGATGCTTTTGAAGCATCACATGGTTACTCTGTGTCATGCCTCTCAATCTGCTTCATGCTTCCTCAGGATTAAATTCTGGCTATGCATTTTTGGCAGGAAAACCCCTGAAGTGATGTTGTGCTCTTCCCAGTGCATCGTATCAGGAGGCACTTTGTCCTGTCACTGGTGATGTAAACAGGCCATGACACTTGCTTAAGTTGGATGTCTTTCAGTTTCTCCCCTGTAAAGTCACCATTTTCCCTTTTATAATTAATCACTGCCTTATGGGGAGATAACCTTGCGATTATGTAAATATCATGCTTCCTGTCATACCTTTGCCTACTAATTTTAGCATCCATTATTAATTCTTGCTTATAACAGTTATTCCCGTGGTTCTGCCAGATGGCGTTTTTCTGTTTATATTTCCTTCTATTTATTAGGATCTCTACTGTAAGTGGCTTTCTCATGGTCTACATTTATCTATTCTTTAAATTATTTACTTATATCAGTATGTACTTATGAATTGTTATTTTCTTCTGTTGGTTTCAATCCATCACTATCATTATCATCATGCTCAGATAATCACAAACTTAACCACTGGGAACACCGTCATATTGGCTTCTGTGCCCTTTTGATTTGTCCTCATTTTCTTCTGGAGCACATCTTTACTTCCTGGCCCCATGAGATGTCACTTAGTGTTCTCCTTGCTCCAGACATGGAATCCGCTAATTCTCCAAGGAGCCCTGAGAGAAGTCTTCTTACTCTTCTGCTTCCTTTCCTCCAGGTCACATCTTCCTCCACTATAATATGATGTACACTCTTCTCCATGTGCTGCTGCTTCTGCTGTTAAGGTCACTGTGAATGTGGTGGGACTTCTGGGCTCTTCTATTACTGTCTGTCACACACCTCTTATGTCCTGTGTCACATCCTCTCAGGAGGATGGCAAAGAAAAGCTGCATCATTTCTTGATCCAGCTGTCATCGTGCCAACCAGGTTTGCATGGACTGTGCCAGGCATTCTCCAGGTATAAACAGAACCTCAACTTGTGCTCTGTGCCTTCCTTGCATGCCATCTATCGTATAGCATGAGGTCTCCCTGTTGATGGGTCTCACTCTTTGCCCATGTGTGTACAACTTAGAGATGTGGAGAATTAGTGTTCCTTTTTCCTCCATCATGGATGGTTTTAACATATAGCTTACATGGCTTGGGGGATTGGAGTGTGGAGGGTGTGGATGGTCCTATGGATGGAGAATGAATCACTCTTGTGGAACCAGCTTGATGATGCAACTGCATCTTGCTACTCCTGCTTCTTATTTGTTTCACTCCCTGTGTCCATCGCTCTACTCCTTCCTGAAATTATACTTTCTAATGTAGTGCTGCTATAAAAACCTTCTTACTCAGAGTCTGCTTTCTGGGGGATCTGGGGAAAGATATGCTGTGTTTAATACCCATTCTCTATAATCCCTTAGCTTCCACAGTATCTCATTCATTCATTCATTCATTCATTTAAAAACTTACTTATTCGGGGGCGCCTAGGTGGCTTAGTTGGTTAAGCGTTCGACTTTCGCTTAGGTCATGATCTCGCGGTTCGTGGGTTCGGGCCCTGCATCAGGCTCTGTGCTGACTGCCAGCTCAGAGCCTGGAGCCTGTTTCAGTTTGTGACTCCCTCTCTCTCTGATCCTCCCCTGCTCACGCTGTCTCTCTCTCTCTCCTAGAAATAAATATAACATTAAAAAAAAAAAACTTACTTATTGGGACCATCTCCATGTAAGGCATTTTATATAGGTGGACAAAGTCATCGATCACATAGAACTTACTGCAGTGCGGGAAATAACTGAAAATACAAATCAACAGATACAAGTGTAGCTGAACGATAAGTGCTCTGAAGAAAATGCAGCAGAGAGAGGAGTTGAAAGCGAGTCAAATGAGGAATGGCATTGAGATGACTAATAAGTACTCTGAGAAGGTGGCCTTTGAATGGAGAAGGGACCAATGAGGAGAAAAGAGCTGAGGGAAGAGTGATCCATTCAGGAGGAGCAAGTACAACGGCCTTCAAGCAGGTATATGTGCTTGATCTGTTGAAGAACAGCAGAGAGGTCAGCGCGACTGAACATCGTGAGAGGAGCCGATTGTTGGAAATACAGCCAACAGAGGTAGAAAGGGGCTCCTCCTTCTGACACCTTATAGGATGGTGTTTCTGGCTTTGGGTTTTTTCTGTGTGTCCTGGGAGGACACTGGATAGTTTTGGTAAAGGAGTGACATGCTCTGATTTACATTTTCAGGAACTGTTTTTAGCTGCCGTGTAGGGAAATGGATTTTTGGGGTGAGAAGAAAACAAAAAGAGGAGAGGTGATTGTAGTAGCCCCGGTGAGAAGTGATGGGGTTTTGTACAAGCAGTGAGATGTGGGGTGTATGTTGAAGTTGATGCAGGAAGGACTTGCTGGACTGGGGGAAGGGAGATGTCTGGCAGAGCAAGCAGGGATGAATGTGTGACTACTCGGTTCCCTTGACTTGATGGCACCGCACATGCTCTCCCCTTTCTGATGCAACTTTCTGGGTCTCAGTCAGGGATTTCTCCTCTAGATTCTCTCTGTGTTAGTTTTCAGAGCTTCTGATCTTAGTTCTCTGCTCTTCTCACTTGCCAGTGATGCTACAACAGAAGTTACAGACTCACATTCTGACCGGATTGCAGAAGGGAGCAAATGGGAGACGTGGGCTGAGATAACGGGGCATGCTGACCCCGTGAGAGTGGGGGCAGCCATGGTGGGCTGTGTGGTATGAGCCTGGTTTTAGGGGGTGGTGGTGCTTGCTTGAAATGAGCTCTGGGATTGTAGAATCTTCTGAATTTTCAAGACAAGCTGGAAATCCAGACTTTAAAAAAAATTCACAATCTTAACATTTTTTATATGTTGGCTGAAACTGTTTTTAGAACTTTGGGTGGTGGGAGGGGGTGTGGCAAACAAAACGAGTCTGTGTTCCAGATGCGGCCCTTGGGCCACTGGTTTGCAGTTTTTGCCGAAATACTCATTTTTAAAAAAATTTTGAGACAGCATGAGTGGGGGAGGATCAGAGAAAGAGGGAGACACAGAATCTGAAACAGGCTTCAGGCTCTGAGCTAGCTGTCAGCACAGAGCCCGATGCAGGGCTGGAACCTACGAACCGTGAGATCATGACCTGAGCCGAAGCCAGACGCTCAACTGACTGAGCCACCCAGGTGCCCCTGAAATACTCTTTTGAGGGTAACACAGTGTATGTGGCTTTATTTAATTTATGGGCCAGTGACTTCCAAATTTGGATTCCTTGCTCTGCTCTTTGAAATGTCGCTGGCCACTGGACATAGCTCTGCACAGTTATGTCCTACCAGCATGTTCCAGGTTTAGTTTTCCCGCTGCCTGGCTCCTCTCTTGCCTGTCCCACCTTAGTGATGGACCATCTCTTCCCAGGGGTGCGGTCTGGAATCTGCCTTCAATTCCTGCTGCCTGCCCTGCTGACAAATGACATATTGGGAAATCTATCTCTCCATCTTGTTTGTGTTGCCTTTTTTTTTTTTTTTTTTTTAACTTTTTAAACACTTTATTTTTTTTGAGACACAGAGACAGAACATGAGCAGGGGAGGAACAGAGAGAGAGGGAGACAAAGAATCCGAAACAGGCTCCAGACTCTGAACTGTCAGCACAGAGCCCGATGCAGAACTTGAACTCACGAACTGTGAGATCATGACCAGAGCCAAAGTCAAGACGCTTAACCAGGTGCCCCTAGGCACCTATGTTACTTTTTAAATATTTTTTTTTTCAACATTTTTTTTTTTTTTATTTATTTCTAGGAGAGAGAGAGAGAGACAGCGTGAGCAGGGGAGGGTCAGAGACAGAGGGAGTCACAGACTGAAACAGGCTCCAGGCTCCGAGCTGGCAGTCAGCACAGAGCCCGACGCGGGGCTTGAACCCACGAATCGTGAGATCACGACCCAAGCGAAAGTCGGACGCCTAACCGACTAAGCCACCCAGGCGCCCCTAAATATTTTTTTTCATGTGCTGCCTCCTCTCCCTTTATACTACTGCCTTAATTTGGTTGTTCAGCTAGCTTTAGAAGTAATATGGCTAAGTCTGTGTTATTATACCCATTTGACAGATGATGACACTGAGGTCTGGAGAAAACTTGTAATTTGGCCAGATCACCCAGTAGCAAGTGTCAGAGTGGCAATTTGAATGCAGACAGTGTTATTGCAGAATGTGAACTGTTTGTCAGTACACAATGATAGATAGATTGTATCACAGGGATATATGATTATGTTAATCATTCCACAGTTTATATGCATATCTAGTCATCACCTTGTATGCTTTAAATATGTACATTTATATCTGTCAATTGTTCCTTAATAAAGTTGGAAAAAATAATTCAATGGCAAAAACATAAAAAAAAAGATAAGTATATAAAGAGAAGAGGAGGTCAACAACCAGAATCACCTAGAATTGCTTATAGCAAACCTCTTCTAGTAAGCTGATTAAAAAAATAGATATTTTTAGTTACAGTATCATCTAGATAAGAAATAGCACTTGCTAAAATCCTCTGAGGGCATTTGAAAACACATGTTTCTTTTATAGATTCTTAGTTCTTTCTTGTTTTAGGCAAGTTTGCTTTATCCACAAAATCAGCAGAATCACAGAGAAGTTCAGTAAAAATTGTGAAAGTTTGACGTCCACATCGCAAACATTTTAGTATCATTTACAGATATGACCATGCCAGGGGGTCCAGGGGCATGACAGGACACGGTAGTGACCCCTCTTGCCTGCTGCCTGCTGCCTCTGAGTCCCAGTGTTGGATGGGCTCTCTGGAATCATCCGATCTTCTGGTTGTCTTCATCCAGCTGCCCCCGCAGACAGGCCCGGCCTGGGTCCAAGGAAGGGATTCTGCTGCTACCTATCTCCATGACATTTTCCAGATTTTATTTCTTCACTTTTTTTGGGGGGTAATGGAAAACCATGAGCAACTGCACTTAGATCGTATTGTAATAACACCCTTAGTAGTTGGTTTTCTGCTTACTGCAGAGGATAGCTTTTACTTTGGAAGGACAGTTTTAGTCATCCCCTAGAGAACAAGTTTCTGCCTTGGTACACTGATGCTCTGGGTTCAAACATGACCCAAAGGCTTTTTCTGCGAGAAACCCTCAGGGAGTTTTCCACCAAAAATATAACTATAATGGTTAAGAGTTTAAACTTTGGATGAAGTCATTCTTGTATTGGAGCCCCAGCTCATTTCTCTGAGCCTAGTTTTATTCTGTAAAATGGGAATAATACTTCCTGCATAGGATCTTTATGTGACTTTAGTGAAATGTCTGCAAAAGCGTCAGTTGAATAGTTGGCATGTAACAAGCATGCAGTACATTTGAGTTTGAGTTATTACTGTTGTTGTGAGGATGATAATTTTATTATTGTATTGGCTCATGTAACCGTCCTTCAGTTAGCTGCTGTTATGTATTCTCCTAGTATAGCTCACGCGTTGAAGGGACTACTTGACTACGGTTAAGCCATACTGGATCAACATGCCTTCCTGTCCAGTTTTGAATTAAGTAATTAAACAGAATGAGTATTTTTTCTGTGCCAGGAACTGTACAAAACACTGCACACTTGAGAATGGTGTACAGTGAGATCGCACCCCTTTGCATTCCCTGTTTCAAACTGAACCCACATTATTGTGGTTCCTCTCTCTGCTCTACCTTCACACTTCAGCGCAGAATGTTCCTATGACTTGGAATGCCTCCTTTCTCTTATCACGCTGGCAAGATTCCTACCCTTAGCTCCAATCTTGTTGGAAGCCGGTTCAACTCCCCCAGGGAGATTGAAGTGTTTTGTTATTTATTCCTATTGTCTGTGTGCTGTGCTTTGAGTACATTGCTCATTTATGATATTCTTGTGAGTGTGTGCATCATAATTGTTTGCCTGTGTCTCTCCTCCCTGGACTAGGAACATTCTGAAGGTAGGGACTGTGTCTATTTACTTTTTGCATTCTTAAAAGTGCTTACAGGGATTTAATTCTGTTTTATGGGTGAGTTGGATAAAAGAATAGAGGGGTGGGTGGGGGAAAGAAATGATAACATGGATTAAAACAAATAAGTGAAAGGACCACGGAATGATACAGGGACCTGAGCTTGGGAGACAGGAACGCACATGCTCTCAGGGTACTGTGACAAATACTTAAAGATCTGTAGAGCATGAATAGCAACTAGGAAGTTCTTCCTGTAGACCTGTATTGCTTCAGCCACTCAGTGTTTGTTTATTTATTGATTTATTTATTTACTTACTTATTTACTTATTTTTTTAAATGTTTTATTTATTTCTAGGAGAGAGAGAGAGAGAGAGACAGCGTGAGCAGGGGAGGGTCAGAGAGAGAGGGAGTCACAGACTGAAACAGGCTCCAGGCTCTGAGCTGGCAGTCAGCACAGAGCCCGACGCGGGGCTCAAACCCATGAACCGTGAGATCATGACCCAAGCGAAAGTCAGACGCTTAACCGACTAAGCCACCCAGGTGCCCCTTATTTATTTATTTTGAAGTCACTCAGGCAGCAAAAATAAAATCCAGAGCTCTAGCTTCCCAGATTTGCTAACATTGGCCCCATTCTCCTGCAGGAGACGTTGAGCTCAGGAGCACCAAGGCTTCTGGTGTGGGCATGTGCTCTGCACTTACTGTCCTGACCCTTGAATGCACTTGGGTTTGAGACCCCTACCGTAGGGGGTAATTTGGAATTTCTCCATGTGGGGAAGCAAGGGAAGGGGCAGCCCAGTGTAGTAGGGAGTCACAGCGAAGGCAAACGCCTGGAGATGTGAGTGCTCCATGGGGTATTGGCGGACTGGAGTGATGTCCATCCACCTGAACCAACAGAGCTATTAGGTACTGTGGGGAGTTGGCTATAGTCAGAGAAGTCCGCAGGAACCGGCGATGGGGCCTTTTTGTCTTTCTTGCTAATTTTTGATTTCACCCTATAGTAAGTGGGGAGTTGAGTGGTAGTTTAAGTTGAGGAATGACATGCTCAGACTTGAATTCTGTCCGTGGTCAGGTGGGTGAGTTCCAGAAGGCCCCGGAGTAGATGCAGGTAGACCTGATAGAAGCCTGCGCTCTAGGTTAGTACTTCTCATACTGCATTGATTTTGGTTCTTAGGGGATACTTGGCAAAGTCTCGAGAAATTTTTGATTGTAAGGAAGGGGTGTGCTCTTGGCATTTTGTGGAACAGGCTAGAGATGTACTGCACATTCTACAATGCACAGAACAGCCCTTACAGCAACAAAATTATCCAGCCCCAAATATCAGTAGTAATGAGGCTGGGAAGCCTTACTTGTGAGTTCAGTAGACATCATGTGTGTTCTTAGAAAGGGATGGAGCCTAGGTGGATTCAGGAGGTGGAAACAAGCGCACTGACCGATCTGATCATTTGTTAAAGGGGAGAAAAGAAGGATGAGCAAAACAGGGAAACAGAGCAGAGCAAGATTTAGGTAGCAAATAAAGAAGAAACAAGCCTTTAAAGAGTAACTGAAATCACTAAGTTATCACTTCCATCATTAATTTCTACTGATTGAACAGTACAAACAAGCATGTTCTCATCCTTTTTTCATCCATAAGAACTTATTGGTATTTGTACTTTTAATAGAATGTAGTAAACAACCTATTGGGGAAAAATATATGAAGGTTTTCGTTAATACTTTGGTGCTGTAATTTGCAAAACTTTTGTACTTTCAGGTTTTGAAATAAAGGCATGAGGCCAAAGTCAGTTTAATTGCTCTCCCAGGTCATTTTCTTTTCTTTTAAAAAAAAAATTAAATTCAAGTTAGTTGACATACAGCATAGGATTGGTTTCAGGAGTAGAACCCAGTGATTCATCACTTACATACAACACCCAGTGCTCATCCCAACAAGACCCCTTCTTAATGCCCATCATCCATTTAATCCATCTGGGTACCTCCTCCCCTCCCCTCAGTTAGTTCTCTGTATTTAAGAATCTCTTAGGGTTTGCCTCCCTCTCTGTTTTTATCTTATTTTTCCTTCTCTTTCCCTATGTTCATCCGTTGTGTTTCTCAAATTCTACATATGAATGAAATCATATGATATTTGTCTTTATCTGACTGACTTGTTTTGCTTAACATAATATACTCTAGTTCTATCCATGTTGTTACAAATGGCAAGATTTCATTCTTTTGTAAAAATTTTTTTAACATTTATTTATTTTTGAGACACAGAGTGAGACAGCACATGAGCAGGGGAGGGGCATAGGGAGAGCAAGACCGAGAATCCGAAGCAGGCTCCAGGCTCTGAGCTGTCAGCACAGAGCCCAACGTGGGGCTCGAACCCACAAACTGTGAGATCGTGACCTGAGTGGAAGTCAGACATTCAACCAACTGAGCCACCCAGGGGCCCCAAGATTTCATTCTTTTTGATTGCTGAGTAGTATTCCATTGAACACACACACACACACACACACACACACACACACACACACAAGCCACATCTTAATCCATTCATCAGTCAGTGGACATCTTTTGATAATTTGGCTATTCTTAGAGCTGCTGTAAACATTGGGGAGCATGTACCCCTTTGAATCAGCATTTTTGTATCCTTTGGATAAGTACATAGTGCAATTGCTGGGTTGTAGGGTATTTCTATTTTTAATTTTTTGAGGAACTTCCATACTGTTTCCAGAGTGGGTGCATCAGTTTGTATTCCCATCAACAGTGCAAAAATGTTCCTCTTTCTCTGCATCCTTGTCAACATCTGTTGTTTCTGGAGTTGTTAATTTTAGCCATTCTAACTGGTGTGAGGTGGTATCTCATTGTGGTTTTGATTTGTATTTCCCTGATGAAGAGTGATGTTGAACATCTTTTCATGTGTTTGGTAGCCATCTGGATGTCTTTGGAAAAGTGTTCATGTCTTTTGCCCATTTCTTCACTGGATTAATTAACTGTCATGCAATTGTTAATTGGATGCTAACCCTTTATCTGATATGTCATTTGCAAATATCTTCTCCCATTCTGTCAGTTGCCTTTTAGTATTGTTGATTGGTTCCTTCACTATGCAGAAGGTTTTTATTTTATCTTAATGAGGTCCCAATAGTTCATTTTTGCTTTTATTTTCTTTGCCTCTGAAGACATGTCTAGTAAGAAGTTGCTGCAGCCAAGGTCAAACAGGTTGCTGCCTGTGTCCTCTAGGATTTTGATGGTTTCCTGTCTCATATTTAAGTCTTTCATCCATTTGGAATTTATTTTTGTGTATGGCGTAAGAAAGTGGTCCAGGTTCATTCTTCTGCATGTTGCTATCAAGTTTTCTCAGCACCATTTACTGAAGAGATGGTCTTTTTTCCATTGGATATTCCTACCTGCTTTGTTGAAGATTAGTTGGCCATGCTTTGATGGATCCATTTCTGGGTTCTCTTTTCTGTTCTGTTGATCTCTGTGTCTGTTTTTGTGACAGTACCATACTGTCTTGATGATTACAGCTTTGTAATACACTTAAAGTCTGAAATTGTGATGCCTCCAGCTTTGCTTTTCTTTTTCCAGATTACTTTCGCTCTTTGGGGTATTTTATGGTTTCCATACAAATTTTAGGATTGTTTGTTCTAGCTCTGTGATGAATGCTGGTGTTAGTTTGATAGAGATTGCATTGAACGTTAAAATTGCTTTGGGTACTAAAGTCATTTTCACAATATTTGTTTTTCCAGTCCATGAGCATGGAATGTTTTTCCATTTCTTCAGTGTCTTTCATAAACTTTCTACAGTTTTCAGCATACAGATATTTTACCTCTTTGGTTATGTTTATTTTTAGGTACCTTAGGGTTTTTAGTGCAGTTGTAAATGGGATCACTTCCTTGATATCTCTTTCATTTTTGGTGTATAGAAACACAGCTGATTTCTGTACATTGATTTTGTACCCTGTGAATTTGCTTAATTCATGTATCGGTTTTAGCAGCTTTTTGGTGGAGTCTTTTGGGTTTTCCATCTACAGTATCACGTCGTCTGTGAAAAGTGCAAGTCTCACTTCTTTGCCAGTTTTTATGTCTTTGCTTTGTGTTGTCTGATTGCTGAGGCTAGGACTTCCAGTACCATATTGCACAACAGTGGTAAGAGTGGACATCCCTGTTCTGTTCCTGACCTTAGGGGGAAAGCTCTCAGTTTTTCCCCATTGAGGATGATATTAGCTGTGGCCCTTTCATATATGGCTTTTTTGATGTTTTTCTCCCTCCAGAAATTCTTTGATCTTTAGTATGCATTCTTTATAAAAATCTACTGGAAGATGAGACAATGTGAGGATATGTGTTTTAATTTTTCTTCTAATATGACTGTTCTGGCCCATGTTCCTTTTTTTTAATGTTTGTTTTTATTTCTGAGAAAGAGTGTGCATGTGCATGAATGGAGAAGGGACAGAGAGAGAGTGATAGAGTGATCTGAAGCAACCTCACCACTCGTAGCAGCAAGCTGGATGCAGGGATCGAATTCAGGAACCATCAGATCGTGACCTGAGCTGAAGTCAGACACTCAACCGACTGAGGCACCCAGGTGTTCCTTGACACTTGTTCATACTGGGATTAAAGGAAAGTGGAGCTTGGGCTTTACAACTCTAACCTTCCTTGTCCTAAGATGAATTTGATTTAATCTATTGGTGTGGGAAATTCGGCTTTTGAAGACCCTGGGAGAGGACAAGGGTAGGGAGGAAAGGCAAGGTGATTAAATAGTCCCCTGGCAAACAACTCATCTTGGAAAAACAGTTTACATCCCAGAGCTTCTCCCAGAATGCTGCTTTATTCAGATTCTTGTTCTTAGGTAGCATCGTGTGTCCATTCAGGGCCTACAGACAAGGCAGGATTCCAGAGAGTGGGATGGCAAGTATTCTTTGCCTCCGTCTTTATGGAATGATGACTGTTCTTCATCTTCCCTTTCTGGAACCTGCCATCAGGGAAAGAGAAGGCTCCCCTAGTCTTCCTCCAGTATTCATTGGAACACCTGCGTCCATTCTCTTTTGTCATTGTATCAGCCAGAGTGCCTGCAAGAAACAGGTGGTACACTCAGATGGGGTAATTTGAGAAGAGTGGGTAAGAGTAGGGAAACCACAAGGGATAGTGTGGGACATCTGGGCTACCAAAATTGGAGATGATACCAGCTCTGGCCCTCAAGGTCAAGGAGCGGGTATGTTACTAGGTTCCGAAGAGACTGTTGTATAGAGACTCTTACCAGTGTGACCTTTGGTGCAGGGGGCTGCAGCCAGGCTGCATTTTCTTCTTGCCTGCTGATCTCCCCCTGTACTAATCGGCCAAACCCCTGCTCAGGACCAGAGAGTGGTGAGCCTTTGGGTATGCTCTATTCTGCTCAGCATCCCGGGGCAGAGAGCAGGGTGGAGAAGGCTCAAGGGTGAATCCAGAGAGGCACATAGAACATGTCTGGGACATTTGGACATTCCTCCTGATGGGTTGGCTCCTGTGGTCAGATATTTATGGAGGAGTCAGGTGGTGGTGGGGGCTGTGTTTTGGAGTCGGAGAGTCTGGTACAGAATCACATCTGCTTCACTTGCTAACTGAGCAATTCTCAGGTCTTTTCAGTTCACCAAGCCCTTATTTTCCCATTGGGTAATGGGAGAAGGGTACTGCCTACATCAGAAGGCCTCAGTGAGCCTCAAAACTGAAAATATTTCAGTGCTGTTGACGGACTTGGAAAAGGCTGAAAGAGGATAGAGTAAAATGTGAGCAGTGAACCTCAGGAAAATTGTTTTGCTGTATGAAACAAATTGAGCTGTGTTGTGAGATAACGGTTGATTTTTTTTCTTCGTTACATTATTCTGTGTTCCAGGATTTTTACCATGAGAATAACAAAGACACCATAAATGCTATTAATAAATATGTTAGTACTGCCCCCTCTCCCCCAATTATTGTTTTTGCTTCATATTGTGCTCTCTGGGCTGAGGTGTGTAAATTAGCAGCCATAGCAGAGCTGGCTTGACTCTGGTGACATGTACCCTGTAGTACATGTATGTCATTTCTTGAGATGTGTCCATCTCCATCCCCAGGAAACCCCTGCTATGCTCTTCTAGTGCCTCCCCTCTGAGCTCCTGTAGCCTGGGGCAGTTCCCAGGACTTAATCATGCTGTGTTGCAGTGACTGCCTCTATTACTGTGATCTTCAGGTCCATGCTATGTTTCATTCATCTCCACATTTCCAGCATTGTTCCCTTTCTTGTGGGTAAAGGCTGGCTTCCTACACCTGGCTACAGAGAGTTCTCAGGCTTACAGACCATAGCTGCTGCAACAGAGAGCAGTCGACCTGTGCTTTCTCTTCTCTCAAGTTCTAAAATCCCACAGAAGAATTTGGTTTATTTTCACGTGGCTCGGGTCCACATCCTTATTGGATCAGCTATGCCTAGGGGAGTAGTATGTTCTTGTGGTCTCAGCTTCCTAGTTAAAGGCCCTCATATCTGGGGATCTGTTATAGCCAACAGGGTGGGGTCTTTATCATCAACACAGGTCCAATTTAAATCAGTTGGTTGCCATGAAGGAGAAGGAATCAATTAGGATTGCATTCAGCTGCAGTGACAGTACTAAGAAATTCCTACTTAAATCAGTGGGTTGCCTCGGGAAGAAGCATGTATCAGAAATCCATTTGCAAGAGGGCAAAAATTGGTTCTTGGTGGATGACAGGATCTCAGCCATTACAACCCTCCCTAACAATGAAAATGAATAGAGAGGTATTAAACTAGCATGGGGGCAGGGATAAGGAAAGGAATGTTTGGAAAGACTTTTCACTGCAGTTGCTGGTAAAAAACAAACAGTTGAGAAGCACTAACTTATTATAAAAATAATAATACCTAGCTCGTTCATAGGGCTTACCACGTGCCAGAAGCTGTTTGGAATGCTTTACATATATTATGGCATGTAACAATATACAAATTTATCAGTGGCTTAGACAGATAAACTTGCCTTCCTATTCTCTCACCTCTAAATAACAAATCCACAGGGTGTGATCATGTCAAGGTCAGCATATGTTTAATTCTTTAGACCTTTCCTTGTTAATTACCTCATGGTTGCAAGATCACTGCAGCGCTGTAGACATTCTGTCTACCTTTAATCACCTTTAATGCTGGAAGAATGAGGGAGAACTGGAGAAAACAGAATCCCCCCCCCCTTTTTTTTTAAATGAGAAGAGGAAGTTTCCCCAGAGGGCCGCCTCCTAAATTTCTGCCTTGGTTCTCATTGTCTAGAATTAGGATGCATGGCTACTTTTAGCTACAGGGGAAATAGGGAAGGTAGAGAATAACGTTGTCATGGTCCACTTAGATATATACAATTTAAGATGATCGCCACATATGACTATTTAAGAGGGTTTTTTTTTTTATTGAGCTACAATTCACATACTATAAAATTTGCCATTTTAATTGTACCTTTTAATGGTTTTTAATATATTTTCAGGATTATAGGGCCATATCACTATCGAATTCCAGAACATTTCCATCGCCCCCAAAAGAAACCCAGTACTTAGTTAGTTCCCGTAGTAGTTAGTTCCCCTTCCTAACCCTACCTTCACCCTTGGGCAGCACTCACCTACTTTCTCTCTCCCTGGATTTGTCTGTTTTGCATATTTCATATAAATAGAATCATAGAATATGTAGTACTTTGTGTCTGGCTTCTTTCACTGGCATCATTTTTTCAAGGTTCATTGTGTTATAGCATGGATCAGTATCAGTAGTTGAAAAAATCAATTCCTTTTTGTAACTTAATGACAGTCAACTGCATGGAAGTGGTACGTTTTATTTTATGGATTCATTTGTGGGTGGACATTCTGGTTCATGGACATTTTAGTTACCATAAATAATGCTGCTATGAACATTAATGTACAAGTTTTTGTGTGACCGTATTTTTCTTTTTCTTTCAGTTTTCTTGGGCAAATTCCTAGGTGTAGAATTACTGGATTATATGGTAACTCAAGGTTTAATCCTTTGAGAGAACGACAGACTGTTTTTCAGGGTGGCTACAACATTTTATACATCCTAATGGGAATAAATAAGGGTTCAAGTTTTCCCATTCTTAGTAACACTGGTTGCTTTTGTTTGTTGATTTTAGCCATCCCAGTGGATGTGAAGTGGTATCAGGGTTTTGATGTGCATTTACATATTCATCCCTGATAGTGAGCATCTTTTTATGTGTTTACTAGCTATTTGTGTATCTTTCTGGAGAAATGTCTGTTCAGATCCTCTGCCCATTTTTTAACTGGGTTGTCATTTTATTGTTGGATAGTATTGGCTTTTAAAAGAGATTAATTAAAATTAAAGTAAGAAATTCACTTCCTCAGTCACACTAGCCACATTTCAAGCATTCAGTTGCTACATATGGATAGTGGCTACATTACTGGCCAGTTCCATATATAAAGCATTTCCATCATGGCAGAGAGTTCTTCTGGACGGCACTGGTTAAGACCATCAGGATTGATCATGTGGAACTGGCCACATGGCCTCTCTAAAATCAGGGGTTTGGTAAGCTAAGGAAGAACCAGGGAATGGATATGGAATATGATTACAGAACATTCTTCAGGGAAAAGTTAGATGTCCTGGTCCCCAAAGAGATGGAGGTGTTTCTTCTCTCCTAGAGATATATAGAAGCTTCAGGGAAGAACTGGGGCAGGAAGCAAGTGAGAATTCTAGACCGGGGATTGGCAAACTTTTTCTGTCAAGGACCAGATAGTAAATACTCTCAGCTTTGCTAGCTATACAGTATCTGTTGCAGCTCTTCAGTTTGGTCGTTTAAGTGAAAAAGCATTCAGAGACAATACATAATTGGATGGGTATGACCATGTTCCAGTCCAGTGGATTTACAGAAATGAGTAGTGGGCTAGATTTGTCCCACAGATCATATTTTACGAGGAACGTTATATAGAAAGGTATAATGTGGGGCTAATGTGCTGCAATAAGGGGTATGGTAACATATTTGGTATGTCTGGAAAATAGGCTTTTAGGATAATGGTGTACAGAAGGTGAGGAAGAGAATAGAACTACGTTTTAAAGGCCCTCAGTGCACATCCAGGTGGTTTTGTTCTGGTAATTTTGTATGTTTTTTAAAATCTTGTAGGTGACAAGGGGCACCTGGGTGACTCAGTCTGTTAAGCATCTGACTTCAGCTCAGGTCATGATTTCACGGTTTGTGAGTTTGAGCCCACCATCAGGCTCTGTGCTGACAGCTCAGAGCCTGGAGCCCACCTTGGATTTTGTGTCTCCCTCTCTCTCTCTGCTCCTCCGCTGCTCATGCTCTGTCCCTCTCTCCTTCAAAAATAAACATTCCCTAAATTTTTTTAAATAAAAAAGAATCTTGGAGGTGACAAGAAGCCATCAAAAGATTTTAAGTCAGAAGTCATACAATTACATTGACTTTTTAGGCAACACAATGTGGCAGCATTGTGAAGAGTGAAAGATTAAGAACACCAGTTACAGAGGTGGTGAAGGGCCCAAACAAAAGCAGTATTTTTTTTTAAAGAAATTTTTTAGTGTTTATTTATTTTTGAGAGAGAAACAGAGACAGAGCATGAGAGGCAGAGGGACAGAGAGAGAGGGAGACACAGAATACGAAGCAGGCTGTAGGCTCTGAGCTGTTAGCACAGAGCCAGATGTGGGGCTCCTACTCACAAACTGTGAGATCATGACCTGAGCCGAAGTCAGGACTCTGTTCCAACTGAGCCACCCAGGTGCCCCTAAAAGCAGTATTTTCAAACTGACTAATTTTGTTAAGAAGTATACCTTTTCCTGGGGCACCTGGGTGGCTCAGTGGGTTGAGTGTCCGATTTTGGCTCAGGTCGTGATCTCACAGCTAGTGGGTTCAAGCCCCGTGACCGGCTCTGTGCTGACAGCTCAGAGCCTGGAGCCTGCTTCGGATTCTGTCTCCCTCTATCTCTGCCCCTCACCTGCTCCCACTCTGTCTCTCTGTCTCTCAAAAATATTAAAAAAAAAAAAAAAGAAGAAGAAGAAGAAGTATACCTGTTCCTAATCCTGCTAGGTAATAGGCTGTACAGGATTAAAATGAAGATCTGGTAATTGTCATGCTAATTGTGTCAGCATTGATGCAAGCTGATGAATCAGCTAATCCTTTGGAGATGAGCTGGGCAGGAAGCCATACTGTCTTAAGTGAGGCAGTAAGAATGGGACCAGGCTCGGTCTTGTCCTGTCCCAGGACAGTCACCTGGAAGCCAGGGAGTTGGTGCTAAGGGTTAGTTACCCTGAGAACGCCAGTAACTCGAGGGAAGCTGGGAGAATGAAGTGGAGTCGGGGAGAGACTCACTATGGCGTTGGAGGGGTTGACTTCTAGGGGAAGTAAGCTCATTCTCAGTTCTGAAAGGCCATTGGAGGAGGAAAGAAAGCTTTGATGAACTCCTAATTTATGAAGGTCTCGAGTTAAGCAAAACATGGAGGTTTGCCTGAGAGTGTTTGCCATCAGTGGGATGGCATCATCATTCATAAAGACGAATTATCCACATGGGCTCAGGGAATTGCAAATCCACGCTCTATGTCAGTGGATCTTTTTTTCAACATAGTACTCTTAGCCTGTGAGTACCCAACATATTTTCTAAGCCAGTCTTAGCCTTTTCAGGCTGAAAATCAGAACTCTACAATAAAGGTTACGAAACCATTGATAACTTGGTTTTCGTACCTGTAGTTGATTCTTTTAGTACAGAATTCTCTGGTGATTTATTCAAGGTGGGGTAGTAAGTAGGGATTTCTGACAGACTTCATTCTGTGACCATACTTTTCAATAAAGCATTTTGGTTTATTTGCTAGTTAAACCCTCACTGATTGCTAAAATTAGGAAATATAAGTTAAATAAATGGCTTTGGGCCCTTCACAAGGCACAGTTGTACCTCACCCTAGGAATGAAAATATATGAAGATCTCGTATACATAGCCTTTTATCCTGTGGCTGTCCTGACTCTCATTGCTGTATCAGAAAATGCCTCCTGAATCTGATTTTGAGTGGCCAGGCCTCCATCCGGTGGGAATTATAAGCATTTCCAAGGGCGGGGCAGACAGAGGTTATAACATCAAAAGCGACTACCCCTTGAACAAGGCCTGCTTCCTGAAGTCATTTCCCCAGGGTGGGTGATGGGCGGGTGTGTACTGTGCAGGCCGCTCTGGAAACAGCTCTACACCTTCTCCGGGAACACTCCCTGGGCAGGGCCGAGGCATCCCTTGACCGGCAGTCTTTCACTTCGTTTTTGTGGAAGTGTTAGGAGAGTGGTGAGGAAGCCTCATCCACTTGCTGAATCCAACACCCTGGGACAGAAGGGACAGACTGGATCCAGGGCACTTGGAGTTCACCGAATTCATCAATTATGTTTTAATCTTGGGTTTAGGACTTGCCCACAATAATTTGGCCAGGTGTTTGTACACTGGTGTCTCCTAAAACCATGTACTCTGGGGTGCTTGGGGGCCTCAGTCAGTTAAGCATCCAACTCTTGATTTTGGCTCAGGTCATGTTCTCCCAGTTTCATGAGTTGGAGCCCCATGTTGGGCTCTGCTCTCAGCATGGAGCCTCCTTGTGATTCTCTCTCTCTCTCTCTCTCTCTCTCTCTCTCTCTCCTCCTATCCTCCTGTGCTCTCTCTCAAAATAAATAAACTTATTTTTTAAAAAAAGAAACATATACTTTGTATATTTCTGATTTGTCTTCCCTGACATAGTCAAAATATTGTACTTCTGAGATCTCTGAAGTCCAGAAAGGTCTTCTGAATTTTTAACGTTGATTTTTGTGCTTTAATGAAACTAACAGATATGGGTGATCCCAGTGACTACAAAGAGGCCCCCATGGGCCCCTGACTTCCTGGCCACCAAGGAGCTTTGGGCATATGTGTTTTCTGGATTATTTATGCCAATGAGTGTTCTAGGGCATATTTCTGATTTGGTTTATACATACCTGATAGAAAATCTGGTTTTTAAAAACTGTCCAGCAATAATATATATATATATGTATATATATAAAATAAGTATTATATATATAATATATATAAGATATAATGAATATTATATATAATATATATAATGAATATTTTAATTATATAGGTATATATAATGAAGCTTCTTAAGACTTTTCTTTGAACAGGGAGATTTCTTTGAAACATAGAATAAAACATCCTCTGGCATGAAAAGCTAGTTACGTGATCTCATTTTTCCAACAACAACAATAAATTGCAAGGGAGTAAAAGGAGAGAGGGAGGGGGAGCTATAATGAACTCTGGAAGTTCTTTGTACCACTTGTGAGCATAGCCTTCATCTGAACCCTCCTGCAAAAAACAACTGTTAAAAGAAGAAAAGTAAAACGTGAGGTGAAATATGAACACAGAATGGCTATTTGGTGATCATGAAGATCCTATTTTTTAAGTTATTATTAATGTTCTTACAGAATTTTTGAAAAAAATTTATTTTGAGAGAGAGAGAGAGAAAGGGACAGAGGAGAAGAGAGAGGGAAAGACAGAATCTGAAGCAGGTTCCACTCTGCCAGTACAGAGCCCATGGTGGGGCTCGAACCTATGAACCGTGAGATCATGACCTGAGCCGAGACCAAGAGTCAGATGCTTAACCAACCGAGCCACCCAGGTGCCCTGAAGGTATTATTTTTAATTACAACAATCATATGGTAATTACTTTTTTAAAGCTCTCTTAAATTTTATAGATGCACGTTGAAATATTTGCAGAAAAATAATACATAGCTTGGAATTTGAAAAGAATTGAGTGGGCGGCCCCTGGGTGGCTTAGTTGGTTAAGCATCCGACTCTTGATCTCAGCTCAGGTGGTGATCTCATGCTTGGTGGGTTCCAGCCCCGAGTGGGGCTCTGAGCTGACAGTGCAGAGCCTGCTTGGGATTCTCTGTCTCCTTGTCTCTCTGCCCCTCCCCTGCTCACACCGTCTCTCTCACAATAAATAAATAAACATTAAAAAAAAAAAAAAAGAATAGGAGTGGGGTATAGATAAAAAAACATGGCTAGGAATTGAAATTATCTGAGGCTGAGTGATAAGTACATGAGGATTCACTTAACTGTTCTTTCTAATTTTGAATATGCTTGAAATGTAACATACTTAAAGAGTTTCTAAAAAGTTAACAGATTGGAATCTCTGGAAGCCTTGGATTCCTAAGGGTGCTTTTCTGGTGTCTTAGTTTCTATTCCAGATCTTCTTTTCCCCAGCTCAGGGGTATTTTCCCTCCCTATTTTTGGTCTTTCAGCTTCCTTCCTTCCTTCCTTCCTTCCTTCCTTCCTTCCTTCCTTCCTTCCTTCCTTCCTTCCTTCCTTCCTTCCCTCCCTCCCTCCCTCCCTCCCTCCCTCCTTCCCTCCTCCCTCCCTGTCTTTCTGTTTTTCTATCTTCTTCCTTGTCTTTCTTTTCGTGTCATTTGGGTTGACAAGAAAAAAGAGACACATGTTTTATATCAAGTTGCAGATATACTTGGGGCCTATTTTCATGGCAACACAAAGGCTGGGCAGTTCAGGAGACTCATATGAGTGTTGCAGACTGTCCCCGCCTGCCTGACCCCTGAGTGGTCTTCCCTGGCTGGGGTCAGAACTTGACCAGACCCCCCGCCCCACAGTTAGTCACTGCTGCATGCTTTTTGTTTTTTTGTGTTTTGTTTTGTTTTTTTTTAAATTTTGCCATGATTAGGGGTATGGGGGTGCCTCAGTCAGTTAAGCATCTGACTCTTGATTTCAGTCATGAGATGGAGCCCCATGTTGGGCTCTGCGCTCACAGCATAGAGCCTGCTTTTGAGATTCTCTCTCTTTCCCTCTCTCTGCCTTTCTGCTTGCGCACTATGTTTCTCTCAAAATAAGAATTAAACTTTAAAAAAGAAAATTTTGCCGTGATTAGAACACGAAGGATTTGTGGGAAAGTTAACTTTTTGTCATTAGTCTGGATTTGGAAAGGGGAACGTTGGGATCCCGCTCTTGGTCCTTGTCTGTGACTTGGAATGAGTCTTCTTCTTTGAGGTTGTGCTGTGACATCGGTCTGACCTAATCCTAGCCTGAGGAGACAAATATTAGGTCATTGGATCCCGAACTGTCCTCAGAAAATAAGTCATGATAGCAAGACTCGCCGGGAGAGAGTTTTAATTTTTCATTAAAAAAAAAAAAAATGTACCCAAAATACTTGGGTAACCCCCGGGAATTAATAGTGACACCAGAATCTAAAAACATACAATTGTATCAGCTTCCCATGTGATTTTTGTGATCATTAGGTTGGAGAGCTATTAGGTTCAATGGTGTTTAATAGAGTGGAGGGATTCTCGTTGCTCAAGGAGCAGGCTGAGATAGTATTCCCATATCGTTATGCCTTGTTAAACTGGTGTGGCATGGTTTTCACTGGTATTGTTGTTTTCAATTGTTTTTATTTAAGATGACTTGCTTCTGAACAAGGCCTTCAATCTGGTAGTTATTACATAAGCCTAAGGCAAATAAATGGTGAATACAAAAAGGAAAGGCATCAGGAAACTACTATTTATTGAGTGCCTATTATTATAGTAGACTTGCCTCCTAATTTATATTTTCTCCTTTAAGTTTTGCCTCGGCCTGAAAAGCAGTTATTATTGCCCAGTTTTGCATTTGATGACATTAAAGCTCAGAGACGTCCAGTATTTTATGCAAAGTCGCACAGTAAACCTGTGGCAGGAGCAGTATTTGAACTTAGATGTGTCTTTCTCTTGTGCCAATGCAGCCTTTCTGAATGCTGCAGACCATTTCTCTGTCCTTTCGTGGCCCCAGAGGATTGTGTAACAGGAGGGGAAATCTCTGTAAAGGTCAGGAAACCCAACCAGTGGGGCAGGCCACCAGAGCTTCCTTTGACCAGACCATACAGACGTGTTTATTTCTCTCGGAATACTGGGTAAAGGTCCCACCGACAGACGTCGTCCCTGCTGATCGGTGTGTCATGCCCGGGAACTGTTTGGCAAAGGAACGTGGCAGCTGAGGGGCATAAGCCTCTTCCAGGTGATGTTCCCATATCTTCCCATATTTTCTTTGGCAGCTTCTGACAGGCCTGAGAATGGGAGTTTTGTGCTGATGTGGACCCCATCCAGCTTGTTGGCGGCCTTTGATAGTGCGAAGATCAAAATATCAGATGGGAAGGAAAACTCCCACAGTGGATGCCGGGCCTTCGCTGTCACTTTTCTGGCATATTGCAGCAGTCTGCCTGCTTTTCAGGTCACTTTCCTCAGAGGGGATCCTCTTTAGAAAGCACCAGTAGCACTGCTAGGAATTTACCCAAGGGATACAGGCGTGCTGATGCATAGGGGCACATGGACCCCAATGTTCATAGCAGCACTCTCCACAATAGCCAAAACATGGGAAGGGCCTGAGTGCCCATCAGCTGATGAATGGATCAAGAAGATGTGGTTTATCTATACAATGGAATACTACATGGCAATGAGAAAGCATGAAATCTGGCCATGTGTAGCAACGTGGATGGAACTAGAGGGTGTTATGCTAAGTGAACTAATGCAGGGAAAGATAGATACCATATGTTCTCACACATATGTGGAACAGGAGAAACTTAACAGAGGACCACAGGGTAGGGAAAGGGGAAAGAAATAGTTAAGGAGAGGGAGGGAGGCAAACCATAAGAGACCCTTAAATACAGAGAACAAACTGAGGGGTGATGGGGGTGGGGGAGAGGGGAAGGGGGTGATGGGCATGGAGGAGGGCACTTGTTTGGATGAGCACTGGGTGTTGTATGGAAACCAACTTGACAATCAACTATATAAAAATAATAAATAAAAATGCACACTGCAGCCATCACCAGAATAAATAAATAAAACAAATAAAAAGCAGGTCTGACTATGTTTCTAGCTTGTGGATCCCTTTAGTGACCCTTGATTCCTTGAGGAAGAAGTCAGAGTCCCTGAACATAGCATAGAAGACTCTTCCTGGTCTGGCCCTGTGTCTCCCACTGCATTTCACACCCCTTCCCATTTCACAAGCAGCCAGACACTTGCACTTGATGGCCATGCAGCCCATTTTAGAGAGAATGGAAAAGAACCCCAAGAAAATATATAATTTAGCTCTAACTTGCACGATGCCTGGCAGTGTTTGATTTTTCCATGTCTGTTGTCTCTTTCCTCCTGTACGTAATCTCCTTGAGGGCAGCTTTCTCTTGTCTGCTATCGTACTGTCTCATGGGGTGCAATGCCCAGGACCTAGTGGGTGTTCGCTTATATGATGGCTCAGTGAATACATGAATGGTAGGCAGCATTTAGTGCTATTCAAGGCCCAAGGAAGGCATGGCCAGTGTGGGCTAGAGTGGTCAAGGAGGCCTTCACCATAAGCTGGCTGTAAAGGTTAGGCTTTTGAGAATCAGAAGAAGAATTGGATGTGAGCTTTAGTCTTGAGAATGAGAGCTTTAGAATGGATCAAGAAGATGTGGTTCATCTATACAATGGAATACTACATGGCAATGAGAAAGAATGAAATCTGGCCATGTGTAGCAACGTGGATGGAACTAGAGGGTGTTATGCTGAGCGAAATAAGTCAGGCAGAGAAGGACAGATACCATGTGTTTGCACATATAGGTGGGTTAGGAGGAAGTTAACACAGAACCATGCGGGAGAAGAAGGGGGAAAATAGTGGGGGAGAGGGAGGGAGGCAAACCATGAGAGACTCTTGAATACTGAGAACAAACTGAGGGCTGATGGGGGTGGGGGAGAGGGGGAGAGTTTTAATTTCTTCACCCATAAAATGAAATTGATACTACTTTTCTTAGAGTCTTCTTGTGAGGAATAAAAGTGATATTGTATATAAAGCATGCAGCACAGGGGCGCCTGGGTGGCTCAGTCGGTTAAGCGTCCGCATCCAACTTTGGCTCAGGTCATGATCTTGCAGTCCACGGACTTGAACCCCACGTTGGACTCTGTGCTGACAGCTCAGGGCCTGGAGACAGCTTCAGGTTCTGTGCTTCCCTCTCTCTGTGCTCCTCCCCCACTCATGCTGTGTCTCTGTCTCAAAAATAAAAACATTAAAAAATAAATAAAGCATGCAGCACAATGCCTTGTATATACAGGCATTCCTAGGGGATATTGTGGGTTGGGTTCTAGACCAATGTTGTAAAGCAAATATCACAGAAAAGTGGGTAAAATGTATTTTTTTGGCTTCCCATTGCACATAAAACTTAAGTTTGCACTCTACTGAAGATTATTAAATGTTCAGTAGCATTATGTCTGAAAATTTGGTCTAATACCTTAGTTTAAAAATACTTTATTGCTAAAAAATGCTATGCATCATCTGCTTTCAACAAGTTGTAATCACTGATCACTGATCACCATAACAAATATAATGAACAAGTTTGAAATATTGCAAGAATTACCAAAATATTATACAGAGACATAAAGTCCACAAACGCTTTTGAGAAAGTGGTACCAGTAGACTTGTTCAGCACGGTTGCTGCAAACCTTCAGTTAACTAAAAACAAAAACAAAAAACCATGTCTGAGAAGCACGGTAAAACGAGGTATGCCTGTATGAGGCTCTAATAAATAGAAGCTATACAGATACAGTGTGACTAACATGGCTGTATGATTTAGATGAGGTTGTTAAATTTATTTAAAATGACACAATTATGCTGGCCCAGAACAGAGTTATAATAGATTTCACAGTTTTCGTAGCTGTTTTCATGTACTTTGAAGAGTTCTTTCACATTTCTGTACTTTTTTTTTTTAATGTTTTATTTATTTCTGAGAGAGAAAGACAGCGTGAGCAGAGGAGGGTCAGAGAGAGAGGGAGACACAGAATCTGAAGTAGGCTCCAGGCTCTCAGGCTCTGAGCTGTCAGCACAGAGCCCAACGCGGACCCAAACCCAGAAACCATGAGATCATGACCTGAGCTGAAGTCGGACGCCCAACCTACTGAGCCACCCAGGCACCCCTATACTTTGTTTTTAAGCTTTTATAAATTGGGGGTGATTATGTACCTATCTCCATCCTGCTCACTTGACACATAGATCCCATGTCCCCTAACACTGGAGACTGTTGGAAGGCAGGGGGCACCTAATGTGTAGAAGAGGTGACAGTGATGAGCTTTCTGTTTACTCCTCCAGGGACACGCGTCACTTTACGTCTGCTGTAGGTGTGCACATGCGTGGTTCCTCCAGGGACACCTTCCTTTTCTTCGGCTGTACGTTTGCGCATGCGTGGTTCACTACGGATCTTAGTGTTCGAGTTTCCACTGTGGTCGTGATCCTGACCTCTGCCTCATTATTCCGTTTCATCTTATGCCTTCACACTCACTCGCTCACTCTCTCTCTCTCTCACTTTTGTCCAGCCACATCTACATCTTTAAAATCCCTGAGCATGCACCTGTTTTCAGCCCTGGGTTCTTTACGGTTCCCTTGGACCGAGATTCTTTTCCTCCTCCTCTTTCTAGTTTTCGGAAAATCAGACTTCTTGTCCTGGAGTGGTATTGGAGCAAAAGAACGGAATTGATTTTTTATTTTTTAGTGTTTATTTGATATAAGACTAAGGAATAATACTATAAGAGTGTTTGCAAGTCTTATGTTTTTTTCCCGAGAGAACTTTAATACATTTCAAATATAAAAATGCACGCACATACTAGGAAGCCTTCCTTTGGGTGCTTCTGGTGCCTCTTCTCCTAGTGTCTTTCCCCTGTGCCTGGGCTTCCTATAGAGCTTCTGTTTGTGAAGCATGGAGGGTGTTAAACCCTGCCGCCCCCACCCGGCTAGAGCTCCTGGCACCACCCCCGGGGGCGCGCTTCCTCTGCCTTAGTCTAGCCTGCGTTTTCTTCCTCTCCCTCTAATCCTGGAGGGATGGCCCCACTTGGGCACCTAATTCCTCCCCTTCCCCAGCAGGAAGTGGGCCAGGCAGAGGAGTCGCCCCAGCTGAGTGGCAAAGAGAGGCCTGGAGGGCTTGTCAGTAGTGTCTCCAGGATGGGTGAGGAGGCAGAGGAGGGAAGGAGAGGGGAGTGGTTGGGAGGAGTCCAGAAGGATGTGAGAAATTGCTGACTGATGTCTGAAATAACAGTATCACAGCAACAAAAATAGCAGTAATTCAGGACTAAAAAAAAAAAAATAGCACAATATGCTTTAATATCAGAACGTGGTAGTCTGTTCCTCATTCTCAGCCAGCCATCTGACTTCACAAGTTACCTCTGCAGAGAGGCCCTCTCCGTCCCCTGTCTCAAGTGGGCCTCTCCTACAGTACAGGTTTATGTCCCCGCAGCAGTTACTTTTCTCTGGACATATATCGTTCCCTTTTTTGTCTGCCTTCTCCAAATATAATCTGAGCTCCATGAAGGCAGGGACCTGCCCTCTTCTTCCCAGGGCCTAGAACTATGTCTAGAAAATAGTTGGTCCCACTAAGTATTTGTCAAACGAACACATGGGGATTATTGTGACCATCCCAGCTGCCTTGGAGGAGACTAACACTGAGAGCAGTACAGGTGCCTACAGTTCTGGAAGCCCAGTTAGGCAACGCTTCCACAAGCTTGGCTATTATTGTCACGATTATTATTTTGTTTCAGAGCCCTTTTAGGATGCCAGGCATGTTGTGGAATTGAGGGAAGTAAAAATCTTGAACAGATGGTACCACCTGCAAAATAGGATACATCTCCCTTTTTTTTTTTTTTTTTTTTTTTTAACCCTACCCTCTTCTCTCTGTTGCAGATATGAATAAACAGCCACAATGAAAAACCCGTTTTGAATTCTGCCTTGAGAGGTAGGGTACTTTTAGTGTTCTGAGTCAGGCAAGGGGAGTCCCCAGCCGCAGGACAGCTGGGAACTGAGGTCCGCGGAGGGCACCCAGCACAGAGGTGAGGAGAAGGCGCCTCCCTGTCTGCCGACAGCAGCTGGGGCTCTCTCCGCTTCCCTCCCCACAGAAATCCAGTTGGAACCAGCACATGCTGGGATGCGGCCTGCCTGGCAGAAACAGATGGCCTCCGACTGCCGCTGATCTGGCGGCGGGGACCACATAGCTCCTGCTTTACTCATGGGCCAGGGAGACTGGGGATGGCCCGGGTGAGGGGCAGTCGCCTCACATTCACCCCCTCAGCTGAAGTGACTCACTTGGCTCTTAGCAGAAGTTTCTGTTCAGGTTCTCTGGGCTGGAGAATCTCTCATGTTCACGCTCCTGAGAACCAAACACGGCCAGCAACAGGAATGTGTGTAAATCTCCACGTCGTCAGTCAAAACATTTGAAAGAGATAATTAATTCCCACTCTCCCCCTTCCTCCTCCTTCACCTGCCACAGAAGGGAGTTTGCTGGAATTAGACTGTAAGTAAGTTGCTACATGCAGTGGCCCCTCAGGGCAGCCCTGAGGAGGGTGGCCAGGAGGGTGTCAGACGACCGCCCACCATCTCCCCAAAGGTGTATTGGCAATCTCGAGGGATGGAGATGGAAGACACCATGTGAGGAGCGAGGTGATGTACCTTCTGGGCCAGGATTGCCATAGACGTCAGACCCGTGGCACGTCATTTAAACCCCAGTGGCCTTCTGCTTCTCTCTTCTCTCTCACTGGATGATGGGACTGGATTGGAAACAGCAGATAGATTAGCCCTCACGCTGGTTCTCATCGATTGGAATTGCTGTCTGGAACAGTGTGGGGGTGACTGGGAAGCCAGCCTCAGCTAAGTGGGAGAGAGCAATTAGCTATTCTTGTTTGCCAAGCATGCGGACGGGCGGGTAGTGGTTCATATGTCAGGTCCTTTCTGACCGTTGGTTGTCTCCACCTCTGTTGTTTTATGAAGCTGGGTATCCTACAGGGGTCATCTAACATTTTCTAGCCTTGATAGTTGCGCAGGGCTTTATTACTGGTGATAAGGATCATATGCACAATCTGACGTTTATTGAGAATTTGAGACTCTGTAGTTTAATCCTCCTCCTGCATGGAGAAACGAAGTCTCCTAATGAATAAATGACTCATCCAGAGTCCTTCAGCCAATAAGAGACCGAGCTAGAAAACAGACTTATCTGTCTGCCTTCAGAACCGAGTCCTCAACCACCGTTCTGTTCTACTTCCCAGTTGGACGGTACCTCAGTGCAGATTGTAATTAAACATCAGTGTGTGCAGCATTGCCTGTAAGTACACAGAGATCAGAAAGGTCCTTGAAAGATGTGTTAACTGATATCTGCACAGCTCGTTTGAGCTTACAAAGTACTTTCCAGATACTACGAGCATATACTGATTGATGGGGACCTGTGGGACATGGGGCAGAATGCTTTACCTGGATTATCTCATTTCAACCTTTAAAGGCATCGCTCCATTTTTCAGATGAGGTAACAGTTGCCCAGAGTGTTAGGCAGCTTACCTGGGGTCACGAGCTGGGATCCTAGCCAAGGCCCACCTCCTCTGCATCTCTGGCGGCATCTTTTATACTGGTGGGTCCTCAGTGGCCCACACAGAAGAATTAGAGGCTTTTTCAATATAAAAGGCGGGGGGTGATCAGGATCCCTGTCACTTACGTCTGTTCTGTTCTCTGGAACTTGGGGACTCTTGACCCCTTAGCACTGCAGGAAAGGGAGAGACCGGGGCATGCCTCCTGTGCACCTTCCTCTGGCGGGGACGAGAGAGCTGCTCTGGTCTAGGAGTGCCCCACAGGCATGCTAAGTGGCGGGTCACCGTGTGACTGACATCAGGCAGGAGATGATTCTTCACTGTCATGAGAACTGAGGATGGCAAACCACCTGATGGATGGCTGCACTGAAGGTGAGGGGTTAAAGAGAAGTGACATGGTACACAGGTAACCTGGAACAGACCTTGAGAAAAGTAAAGCCCTTGGTGGCTCTGATGAAGTTAATTTCAGTAACTGGATTTTTTTTTTTTTTTTTTTTTTAACTAGCTTAGAGACTTAAAGGAAGATCAGGGACACCCAGTGGCTCAGTTGGTTGACCGACACACTCTTGATTTCGGCTCAGGTCACGATCGCATGGTTTGTAAGTCAGAGCCCCACGTTGGGCTCTATGCTGACAGCAAGGAGCCTGTTGGGATTCTCTCTTCCTCTCTGCCTTTCCCCTGCTTGCACCCGTGGCACTCTCTCTCTCTCTCTTTCTCTCAGACTAAATAAATAAACTTAAAAAAGAGATAATAACTGTACATACTTCAATATACATGTAGACTTTTAAACTGTGCAAAAATTGAGATCTTCACAGGAGTAGAATATCCCTTAATGCTTCAACAGTTTCTCCTTTGACTTTTTTCCTTGGGGAAGTTTCCATCTTTCCAGTCAACGCAATTCATTTGGTACTCTTGCTTTCCTTTTGTGAAAATGATTAATTCAGGGGATTTGGTCAAAGCCGACTTGAAAATACCACCCTCAGTTGGCAAATATCAGGGAATCTGGAGGTTGCCTTTCTGAGGCTGAAGTAATTTGCTGGGGAAGTTTGCTAGCTTGCCTCTTCCTGCACCCCGCGGTGGTAAGTCTCATCCTCTCCCAGCCACCCCCCTTCCCAGTCTGTTTCTGGCACCCATGCACACATCTGTGCACACACACACTTGCACACATTTTTTGACTGTGTGCTTATAGGTAAAAAAGGCCAGCATCAGCCAAGCAGGGCCACGGGCCTGTCTGGCTTAAATCTACACTGGGAGATCTGGGGTAATAAGTGAGTGACAACAGGTGCACATTTCGTTACACCCTCTGAACCCAGCCCATAGTTCTTTCTTTGATTCTTTTCACCCAACACCCTTGCCTGAGTTGTGTCCAATAAATTTTATAGCTGCATGATCTTGTTTCAGAGCTGAGGGGAGGTTTTTTTCCTCTCCACTTGACTAAGGGGCGCCCGAGTCAAAACCCTGACTTCCTGTCCCCTCCTCACTCCTTAAGAAGTAGTAAGGAATAACCCCAGGCCAGGAGCTGCTGGGTCCAGTATCTTCAGCTTTGCACATGAAGAGCTAATTTTCTGGGCCCATTTTAGAAAAGCTGAGAATTAACTTGCAGAGAATTAGCTATAATTGGGGAGAGAATAATTACTCGGCTTTTTCTGCCCTGTGATAACTGGAGCCCCAGGCAGATCTTTCATAGCAGCGTCCACGCCCACGTCTATTTAAAACAAAGTCTTGTGCCAGGGGCCTTAAAAGCCCAATCTCCTTGTTTTCAGGGCTACATTTTTGTGCAAACCACCCTTAACGTTGGTGTCAAAAGGGGATTTGTTTCATGTCTTTTTGGTGCAAAGTCCTAGGGCAGTGAGACATTTTAGATCTAATTTGAAGAGGTGAATGGCTTTTGCAGGTGTCACATATGTTCACAGGCCTTGCATGCAAACTTAAGGTTGAGCCAGACCAGGGTTCCTTCAGGAACAGGCAGTGGTCTGAGAAGGGAATTGTTTCTGAGAAGGTCCTGTGTCTTCTAGACAGTTCTAGAAACTTGCCTGGCTGCCTCTGTTCTCCAGTGTCTGGACTTTAAAAAAAAAAGAAAAAAGAAAAAAATTTCTAGTTCACAATAAACATGTAGAGGAGACGATAGACTTATTTAATTATTGGAGAGGACCTGAATACAGTTTGTCAGATACTTTAGTCCCTTCAGAGTACAACAAAATATCATACTTCCCCATGATTTAAATACCCACTCTCCACCGATGACCTCACAGTGTAAATGTTTGTCCCGCACTGCTCTCCTGAGCTCCGGACTGAGGAGCAAGTTTATCATCAGACATCTCTACCTGCTGGGTCATAGGCATTTCACCTCAAGTGACTTCCCCTGAAATAGATGTGCTTTTCTTCCTGTATTTCCTGTCATGGTGAAGGAACTGTCATCTGTTACTCAAACCAAAAGCCCTGATAGAGTATACCTTCTGTATCTAGTACTGTTGTCTAAATGCTGGGCAAAAATTATCATATTGACTCTAAAATCTCTCTGGGATCTATTACCCTCTGAATGGGGCTCCTCAGCTCCAGCCATCCTCCCTGCTTTTCCCCCAACCTCTACCCCACCTCACCTTACCACTCCTCACTCCCCCACCCCTGCCCAACTGGTACTGGAGTTGATAACACTTTAAGTGTGGATCTGATAACACTTACCTATTGGAAGCCCTTCAGTAGTGTCCCATGCCTATAGGATATGTCTTAACTCCCTAGCACAGCATATGAAGTCCATCATAATCCAACTTCTCCCTGATGCTCCCATCTCCTATTCCATCTCTCTCCTCATAGGTTGGATGCAAAGAATAATCCCTTTATTCTCTCTCAAACTGATTCTCTTTCAGGTCTTTGTATTTTTGCATGTGCTGTTTCCACTGCTATTAATGCCCTTTCCTTAGCTGGTCTACCCAGTCAACTTCTTTATATTTGTATTATTAGGTTATAGTATTACTGGTACTTTAAGTGAGATAGCTTCCTTCTTTCTTACACGGCAGTCCAGAGAGCAGTACTCTCTGTGAAATCCTCTAGGAACACCGGTGGCTTCTATGTTGAACCATCCTTGTCTGCATGATCCAGGGTGGCTTTCAGCCACAGCCTCTTCCCAGGGATGACAAAGAAACATACTTTTTCCCTTTAAGAGCCCATTTTAGAAACTATACCATCTCTACTTCGCAGTCCTTCATGCCTCCTGGCTCTCTACCCCTCTAGAATCAGTGGCAGTAATGGCTGTGATTGTGGTAGTAGTAATCGATCTCTAGTAGAAATTGTAATAGTAATAGAAAGAGTAGTAGTAGGAGTAGAATAGTACCATAATTTCTCATTCATAGTTTCAGAAGAAACTGAAAGATTAAACGACCTGGCCAAGGTCACATAGGTAGTAAATAAAGAGCAGGCCAAGGTCACACAGGTAGTAAATAAAGAGCAAAGCCAACATTTGAACCCAGAAGTCTAAGTCCAACATTAAGCTGTGGTTGCTTTCAGTCCCATCACACCGAGTGACCATTGTTTCTTTACATGATTATGTCTCCCACTAGATTCTGAGCTCTTTGAGAAAAAGGACTTTTCCAGTTCACCTTTGTATTTGCAGAGCTTAGCACAAGGCTGAAAGCATCCAGTCATTTCTCAGTAAATATTTTAGACCTCTAAGTCAGGGCTTCTGAACCTTGGCACTCTTGACACTTTGGACCAGATAATTCTTTGTTCCGGGGCTGTTCTGTCATGCACTGTAGGATGTTTAGCGCTATCCTTGGCATTTATGCACCAGATGCCAATAGCATGCCCCTCTACACCCAGCCTCCCCAAGGAAGACCAAAAATATCTCCAGACATCAACAGCTGTTTCCTGGGAGGCAGAATCCCTCTGGTTAAGCAGCATGGCCTTAAATGAAATGTTGGCCAGGAAGCCACAAGTAGCACTCACATCCAGAAAGGACATCTTCAGGATTGGTAAGGCTGCTGGGTCTCTATAGAACAATGATGTGTTTTCCAGGCCTGTGTGTGTCCGGAGCACCAAGAGTAGGCCTGCTGCACTCACAGGCTGTCATGGCGGCAGCTACGATGACCTTCTTGAGTGTGCTCAGCCTTCTTGGGAAATACCAGAGAGGGTCCCTCTGGAAGCAGATCTCGCTGGGCCATGCAGACCTGCTGTCTGGCATGGCACCACCAGGCAAAAATCTCAGCGCCTTAATCAAAACTACACTTCTGAAAATCTCCTAGTAAAACCAGGGCCGTGTTCTATTCCCTGATTTCTCTGGTCTTTTTCCAGATGTGTCACCGACACACGGAGCCCAGCAAGAACTCTGCGGGGAGCCCAAGTCTCTTATTCTTCGCCAGCTCTATTGTTAGGATTTCTCTGCCGCCTGAGCCAGTATAGGTTGTGCCGCCCATGTGCTGGGCAGCGCCTGGCTGTCACTTTTCACCTTTCCCTTTCTCAGGCCCATAGCATGTTGCAAGGATAAAACGTTATAGATTATCTCACTGATGGGGTTCACCCTGCCCCGCTTGCCATGCCTTTATTGATAACAAGCGTTGGGAATTCAAGATCTATCATTTATTAACTGTATCACTTTGGGCACCAAACTTAGTTTCTTTGACCCTTTACTTGCCTGCCAAACAGAGTAACCTCCTTGTTCAGGATACCCCTCCCTCCCCCCACAGTTACAAGGGCAGAATAAGACCATCTGTGCAGAAGGTTTAGACTCCCTAGTATGATTGACTCCTAGTGTACATTTTGCACCCAAGGAGCCTGCAACATCCGCCTTCGTGGGCGCTGGGTTATAGGTTCAGTTAACACAGGCTCTGTGTCCTGCTGTGTCTCCAGTTCCCAGGACCTATCCAGTAGTCAGTAAACAGGTGGGGAATGACTGAAGAAAAGTGAGAAGATCAGCCCTGTGGTCCATTGCTCTGGTGGGGACAGGACGGGGAGGGAGGGTCATTGTTTGATTTATGGTTTCTAAATATAGTTGTGACACACATCCCAAACAGTCACATTTGTAGGAGATTGGTGTTAATGGAGGTCACAGACTTACGGGCCTGTAGAGGCCATACACACATAGGAAAGTAGGAGACCAGGCATTGTGGGGAGGGTCCTGGGAAACTGGGGAGGGTACATGCGGCCTGAAGACATTTACATGCATGTGTTTTGAAGTCTCTGCATCAGCCAGCAAACTACGTCTTTGGGCCAGGTTAGGCCTTTAGTCAGCACGTTGCACCTGCTGATTGACAGGTACCTAGGACAAACGCTGGACAGGTACTGGCAGATAAAAATGAGGAGCCTGGACTCCCCTAGCAGAGATGGACAGGAAACGAATCACAGGAACAGCCCAGATATATTCAGATCTCACCCAAGCACTATTCTACATCCTTTACAAATGGCGACTTGGGTTTAATCCTCACAGAAGCCCAGTGAGGCGGGGGGCGGGGGGTTATTTTATGGATGAGGACAGTTGAGTTGCTTGCCCAGGATTATGAAGCCAGTAGCTGGCTAATAGTAAAGTGTAATGTGCTATTTCCAGTGATGAGAGAGAGCACAGAAGCCCCGTTCTAGGTCTCACCCCCTCCACTCTTGTCGTCTTCCTGTCCCTCCTCCACACAGCAGCCTGAGTGATGTTAGCACCTAACTGAGGTCATGACACTCTGCAGCTCACCAGTTGGCACAGTAACGCCCCCACTCTGCGGAGGCCCCATGCCCTCTGGTTGCCGCCTCCCATTGCATCCCAGTCTGTGACACAGTGGCTGGCACAAAGTAGATGCACAGTAAAGAAAGATCTGTTGACCGAGTGAAGCGGCATGTGGGCAGAGACCAACCTCACCGGGTAGAATCAGGCTGGGACTTATCCAACGTGACGTAGTAGCAAATGGCATATTCAAGATTTGAACCGATCACCACGGTCCCTTGGTTGAAAGGCATCGTTGCCTCCCCACTGCTCTCAGTGCCTGACAGGACTCTAGACCTTGATGTCTGGCCCCTGTAGCCCCTCTGGCCTCAGCTCCCACACTCTCTCCCTGTGGTGTGACCGCACACCAGCCCCATCCCTCAGTCAGGCCACTTCCTTTCCAATCCATGCCCTCTGTCAGGTTCTCTTCCTATAGCCCTTGGGATCCTTAAAGTTTCAGCTTAAATACGCCTCTCCCAAGAACCGTTCCCCAAGTGCCTGGCCTAGATGGAGGCCCCCTCAAGTGCCCTTCATCGCATGTGTCACAATTGCTATTATCTGTAGTTCCTTGTATGATTTACTGTCTTAACTTCTGGCTCTTCTGCCTGTGCTCCAAGAATGGTAGCCTGTGTGTCCTCCACATTTCTGTGGGCCCAGGATCTCCTCCTGGGTCTGTTCCGTGGCACGTGCTAAATAAACCTTTGTCAAGGGAATGAGTAAGTTAGTGGATAAATGAAGAATGAGTGAGTGAATGAAGAGCCCCCAAATCTGTTCTATTCTACCTGCCTTCTCAGGGGAGCCTCACCATGTTAAGATTTTCTGGCCCCAGGCGAGTGCTTGTTCCTTGTGGATGTCTGCCTTTATCTGCCAGCAGAGAAGTTCAACAATGGGGACGAGGGAGCCTTGCATTTGTCTTGTCACAGCACGGGAAAGGGAAGAGCTTCAGCTTTTACTCTTACAACTCGGACTAAAATTAGCCCACAGTGGGGGAGGGTGGTGATCTTTGTTTACCACAGCCTGAGGCTGCAGTGCTTGGAGGAAGGTCAAGAGAAACTGGACAGGAGGTGAGTGTTTACAAGTTCTGTCCAGACTGTCCCATAATACCACACACAGGCCCTCGTTTCCCTGACCCCTTACTTAGTTAGAGCCGAGGAGTCTGCTTGAGGAACTTCAGATATTGGTTTCTTTCTTTGAGGACGGATCCAGAACCCAGGGCATCATCCTTCACGTCCATGCTCAGTGTCTCACCAGGTTGTTAGGTTGCCGCCTCCTTAGCTGCTTCTCTTCCTCCTCATGACCTTCGGGGGGATGGGGCGGGAGGCATGGGGGCCAGAGTTCTTTTGTTTCCCAAGGAGCTCTGTGGTCTGACTGGGGTTACATGTGAAGATTTCTGCCATGACCACCAGACTGGATGTCCCCTGGATTGGTGGTTGGGGGCCAGTTCCATACAGAGATTCAACCAGAACAGAAAAGGTGGGGGCAGAGATAAACCCACCTGTGGCCTAATAACAGTGATAACACCACCTCACTTACCTCCAGTGGAGCTCTGTCTGCAGGCCAGGCAGTCACTAAGCAGACAGTTTGCACCCTTCTAGACTGGCCATTCTCAGCCAGAAATAGCTTACCAGTTCATCTTTGGGTCTTCTGTCCCTTATTATTATTTTTTTTACTTAAAAAAAGTTTCTTATGTCTTTATTTTAAGGGACAGAGAGAGTGAGTGGGGGAGGGTCAGAGAGAGAGGGAGACACAGAATCCGAAGCAGGCTCCAGGCTCTGAGCTGTCAGCACAGAGCCCGACATGGGGCTCGAACCCACGGACTGTGAGATCATGACCTGAACCAAAGCCGGATACTTAACTGACTGAGCCACCCAAGCGCCCCTTCTGTACCTTATTAAAGCGTAGGGGAGGCTCACAAACCCTTGTGTGTGTTTTTTTGTTTGTTTGTGTTTGTTTCTTTGTTTTTTGCTAATAAAGGTATCTGAGACCTAGAACTTCATTGGTGTCTAATCCCACCAACACAACTTCTTGTGTATAAACATCTCACTATATACGCACATATAGGGAATTATAACACGTTAATGCAACTGGTATTTGCTAGGGAGCATCTGGAAGAAGAATCACAGTTGCTGATATTAATGGATAATTTGGGCTGTGTAATTTTGCATCAGTTACTCTGTGTAATTTATTTTCCTCTTACCAGGACTATTGGGAGGCAAAAATCAGATAAGTCCAAAGTGCCCAACAGGTTGCTAGGCTCAGAGCTGACACGGCACCATTTGTTTCTTTGGTCAGCATATTTGTCCCCTGGTTGGGACCCTCCTTCTCCCTCCCTCCCTCTTTACTGGACAACCTTGATTTATCCTTTAGGTCTCCACTTTAGAATCCTTCCCTGACCCTTGGAGTAAATTCAACCCCTCTTCCATGATTTCCATGGTACCCTGCATTTTTCCCACTTAAGACCACTATGAGTATTTCTGTAATTGTATGTCAAATACTGGCCTCTCCTGCTTCATTCTGAGTTTAGGAGAGTGGATTCTGTATCTCTCTTAATTCCTTCTGTGACTGGCTTTCAGGCTGTGAATAGGCATTCAGGTTGACTTTCACTAAGGTCAGCATAAGAGATCTCTATGTTACTAAGTCCTTCGTTATTTGGTTTTTCTTTTTATTGGCAAAAATTCCAAAGGCAGACAACTATAAACAGAAAGGAATTTCATGGACCTATGACATGTAGTAGCTGAGGACATATTTGCCCCGCATCTTACTTCCTAAGTGATGAGTTAGGTGACTACTTTGATACGTGTTAACACTGATGTTATAAACGTGAGGCTCGCCCTGGAGAATACGTCCATGTACACATAAACCTATGTCAGTGATTGCTCTTATGGACTGGTTTGAGGGTAGATTTTTAACTTAAAACATTCCAGTTTGTAGTTTTTACATAAATTCCATTGAAGACATGAACATTTCAGACCCTTTCTCAATCTAGCCTGGTATTGGGCTCTGGGGAACTGACTGACTCTTTGAGGGGGAATCTGAGCCAATTGATAAGCTGACAGGAGATTTTTGTAATGCTGTAAAATTTACCTATTCCACATAGTCTCTCTCTCTACTGGTCAGGGAAAGATCTTGGAATTTCAGAAGAGATTATTTAACGTGGAGATTTTCTATTAGACTTGACACACAGATTTCAGAAGTACCTGTGTATGTATGTGTGTATGAGTGTTTAAACGTGGTAAGTTATGATGAAGAAATATGAGTGCTGCTAATAAAAGGTGTTGTTTATTGAGGGCCTGTGTGGGTCACTTGCTGTGCCAGGTTTTCTTTTTACAGTATATCTTTTCCTCACAACAGGGTTTTAGGTTCTGTGTCCTTACGTCTACCTTAGATGGGAGAAAATGGAGAAGTTCGGAGAGTTGCCCAGACCTAATCACATACCAAGTGGCAAAGCTGGGATTTACAGCCAGGCCTGCCCATTTCCAAAGCCTTTGCCTTTTCCATAATACTACACAGCACCCTAAAACATTCTGTTTATGTGAGAGATAAGTACCAGTTGGGAACTTATTCATTTATTTCATTGGACAACCCAGAATGCTTTGCAACTTCTGTAGAAATAGCTAGCCCTAAGGTTTAGGCATTTCATAGATTTTTAAAAAATGGCTGATGTCAGTGTTTCTCTGCTTCTGGTTTGGAAAGCTTTTTCAGAGTCCAGTCTCTGTTGTGATAACATCTTTAAACCCTTACTAAAAGTGCCAAGTCTGTCCCATTTAGCTGTCTTCCACTAGTCAGTCAAATCCCTATTGGTCCCGTATGGATCCATTACAGTGGATGAGAAGCCAAAGGTTTTACATGTGTTTGGCAGCTCTCAATTGCCTGAATTATAACTTTTCAATATTAGGATTTCTGTCAAAAAATAAATTTGGCCCGACTGAGTCCAGCTGAGGGGGGTGCACATAATTGGGAAATGAACTTATTTTAATTCCGGGATAATAAATATCTCTCGATTCACATTTAGAGGCTTACACAGTGTGTCACTTACATGACTCAAGCCAACTTTCAAGTTTTTTAGTTTTGATCTCTCAGCACCTACCTTTGTTCACATTGAACAAGGACATTGCCTGTTCCCAGGCATGATGCAAATATTCATACTTCTGTGTCTTTGTTTATGAGGTTTCTAGCATTTACTGTCTTATGAATTTTTAATACCCACCTCATAATCAACTTCTTCCTCAAATTGTTTCCAGCACCTGACAGCCCACTACATACTGTCTTTCTTTTCTTCTCACTCCTTGGTTACTTACATCATGGTAATTGATGGGCTCATTTTCTCTCCAGTGGACTGAGGACCAGGACTCATGTTTTATCTCCGTGCTGCTGACACCTTGCACAGAATTTGCACTTCATAGGCACTCAATATATTTTATTAAATTGAATTTTAAAAGGAAACTTGTGTGCTTTTATTTAAATAAGGCCATAAATTTGGCACAAGTGTCTTCATGAATTTGAAATTCTCAGAAATGCTGTTCCTCAGCATTGTTCTTTTGTTGCAATCAAAGAGGTTGGCTTTACAGCCAGTGAAATGAATCACAGAATCTTCAAACAAGAATCGTAACAATAATAATGGTAAAAACATTAGAAATCGTCTCCATAATGGAGTCTCTTTCTCTTCAGTCCACACAGTTCCCCAGTCACCTTAAACTGGTGGGGGCTCTTCTTCCTCAAAGATCCCTTTTTAAAATTTTTTTATTTTTTATATGTTATTTCTTTTTGAGAGAGAAAGGGGGGGGGGGCACTGGGGGGGGGCAGAGGATTAGAGAGCCAGGGCTCAAACCCACAGACCGTGAGATTATGACCTGAGCTGAAGTTGGACACTTAACCAACTGAGCCACCCAGGAGTCCCTCAAAGATCCCTTTAAAGAAGACCATCATCTCATACCAATGCATTATGTCTTTTGGCTCTGTAAGTTAGGCCACTTTCCCTCAGTTAATCTGAACCCTCCCTTTCTGAAATTTATGCTCATTGCTTTCCTAGAAATGAAAAACAGCTGCTTTCAACTGAAAACATTTCCCTTCCTAAAGATGGTTATTCCCTCATTCCATATCCTTCTCTTCCCCTTGCCATAGTTCTCCTTTTCTCTGACATTCTTCCTCTTCTCTCCATTTCCTAACTATTGGAATACTATTCTCTTAACTTATGGGTCTTTTAACCAAAAAAAAAAAAAAAAAAAAAAAACCAAAAACCCCCCCAAAACCCTCAGGCTAGGTATGATTAGTAAGTGATCATTGATTTCAGGTGTACTTGGAAACTTGTCTCACACCATTAAAAATAGTCCACNCTCATTCCATATCCTTCTCTTCCCCTTGCCATAGTTCTCCTTTTCTCTGACATTCTTCCTCTTCTCTCCATTTCCTAACTATTGGAATACTATTCTAAAAAAAAAAAAAAAAAATAACCAAAAAAAAAAAAAAAAAAAAAAACCCAAAACCCCCCCCAAAACCCTCAGGCTAGGTATGATTAGTAAGTGATCATTGATTTCAGGTGTACTTGGAAACTTGTCTCACACCATTAAAAATAGTCCACCCAGCCAGATTGGTGGGTGTCTGAAATACTGTGACCCCTGAGTGATATATGATGGTATCTTTTTAAGCCTGCCATCAACCATCCCCATCTCCATTTCTCCAGTTGCTTAATTTATAAGACATGATTTATTTGTCATACCCTGCTGTGCAAGGTTCAGAAGAAACAGAAATGATGCACAAGGGAAATAGAGTAAATTTAGGCCTTTTTTTTTTTTCTTTCCAGATCTGGTTTATAAATAAGCCTTTCTCAATTAGAAAAACACATGCTAATTCTACAGGAGATTAAAAAAAGATCGTGGTACACTCTAAGTGCACTTGTACCTTTTTGTATGCTTTCTCAATTAAGGAACCCCACAGGCTCCTTCGTGTTGGTTATTAAGAAGGATAGCAAACGGGCAACTTCCTTTCCTTATTTAGTTCAGCAAGGATACTGGTTTACACTTAAGCAGAGACCTCTGGTCCCTTTTGTTTGTTGGTTGCTTTGTTTTCAATATGAGCTCATTGAAAATCTCCACATCACAGACCGACTTGCCCTGGTAGAACTCCACTTCAACACTCAAAGCAGACGTCCTCTGTAAGAATGAGATAGTAGATTTGTATGTAGCAGTAGATGAAAGAAGACCTCAAAGATGGGTATCGAGTCAGCCAACATTTATGAAGCATCTTCTATGTGGCAGCCTTACTTGGAAGCCAGAGATGCGGGATGAACCATCCTTGTGGTTGACGTTCCAGGGTGGAAGAGAGAAGGACTGGTGAGACAGAGGTTACACTGCCGTAGATGCTACCATAGGGAGCCCTGCAAGCACAGTTGTCCACACCCTTGGGCCAAATCCCCAAAGGAACTGCCATCTAAAGATGGTGACGATTTACCAGGGTAAGTAAGGTGGTGTTTCAGGCAGAAGGAACTGCATAGGCACAGAAGTGGGGGCAGCGTGGGGAATGGTGCATGACCCCTCCAGGAAGCCACAGGTTCGTTTCAGCCAGAGATCAGGCAGATCAGGGATTCCCACATACTCCTTACCCTGGGTTCCCTAGAATGCACATCTTAGGTTTTCATTTCTCTCTGGTGTCTCATCGAAGTTTCTAGAACTTGCACAGAGTTAGTTTCTCTAGCCTTCTGTGCTCCCCTAGACCATTGTATGTGCCTGTGTGAAGACCCTTCTTAAATCATTTTTTTGCATTTCCCCTTGTATGTCTGCCTTTTCCTACCATCGTCTGCACTGCTCAAGGGAGGAGATCTAGTCCTTACCTCTGTCTGTCTGCATTGTCTGGTTCAGTGCTGGCAAAAATATGTTTGGGGAATAATGAGTCACTCCATGAATGGATGAAGTGTTCTGAGTGGCTTTGCTCCCAGTTTTGCAGAGGGGGACCCAGTGTAGGACCTGTTTTGGGGTGCACACTCAAGACGTGAACCAAGGATTGGTTTTCAACTCAGTTTTATGTTGAGTTGAGCAAGGCTGTGCTAGGTGGCTTATGTCATTAAGTTCATTTAGGTCAGAAAATGCTTATCAAGATAGAGCTGAAAACCCATCTTATTTGTCTGTAGTGTTCTTAGCACTGTGTCAAGGCAAGTTTTCATTTGAATATTTCTCTTTCATTGATATTTTCTTCCTCAGCGATAGCTATGGGATGACGATGATGCTCATGTTGGTGAAAACAAGAAGAAAAATTACTACTTTGTGTTGGGCATGTCCTGTGTACCAGGGGCTGTGCTACATGCTTTATGTAGATTAACTCAGTTTACTGAATTCATGAGGGAAATTACTATTTATCTAGTACCATGTCTCTCTTTAACAGATGGAGAAAATGAAGTACAGAGAGGATCTCTCACTCACTAATGAATGATGGTATCACCATGTCTGACCCAGAACCTGTAGTTCGTCCATGCTTAGTAATTTCTTCTATCAGCAGTGAAATCAGAAGACTGGAAGAATCCTTAGGAGGGCAGCTAGTCCATCTCCTATCTGAAGGCAAGATCATGCTTGAATTGAAGGCCTTGGTATATACACTGCAGGAAATGACTTCTCTGCAACTTTTGTTCACCTGGTGAACTCCTACTCGTATGTCAGGACCCACAATTCAAACTTCTTCTCCTAAGGGAAGCTTTCCCATAGGCCCAAAAGGAGTTGCTCTCTTCCTCTGGTGTGCCTTTGTTGTTGTTGTTTATTTATTTATTTTGACAGAGAGAGAGGGAGTAGAGGAGCGGGAGAGAGGGAGAGAGAGAATCTCTCCTTGACAGCATGGAGCCCAATGTGGGGCTCGATCTCATTTAACTGTGAGGTCATGTCCTGAGCCGAAATTGAGAGTCAGATGCTTAACCGACTGAGCCCCCCAGGCGTCCCTGTTGTTCCACTTAAACACCTGGTATCTCACCTGTGACGGTCCCCTATCTTGCCAGGGGTATGTGCCTGGAGGCAGTGTGCATAGTAGTTAAGGACATGAGCTCTGAAGCTAACTGTTAACCCATGTTAATGGGCGATCATGAGTGCTCTTCTCCTGAGAGACTGAATCCCTGGAGGCCAGAGAGATATTTACTATGAGTCTCTTAGATGGTTAATTAAGTCACAAAACTGCCATATTCTTGACACTAATAGCAAGCCTGACTATATCTTCCTGAAGTGCAGATATACCATTTCTGCCAGTTTTTGGATCTTGATCCTTGAAGGACATTGAGAGAAGAGATTGGTTGGTTGGTTGTTGTTTTGAATAGACTTTATTTTTTTCACCTGTTTATTTAGTTATTTATTTATTCGCATCCAAGCTAGTTCCATACAGGGCGATAATGATTTCAAGAGTAGGTTCCAGTGATTCATCTCCTATGTATAACATCCAGTGCTCATCCCAGCAAATGTCTTCCTTAATGCCCTTTACCCATTTAGCCCATCCTCCCACCCACAGCCCCTCCAGCAACCCTCAGTTGTTTTCTGTATTTAAGAGTCTCTTATATTTTGTCCCCCTCTCTGTTTTTATTTTATTTTTGCTTCCCTTCCTTTGTGTTCATCTGTTTTGTATCTTAATTTCCACGAGTGACGTCATATGATATTTGTCTTTCTCTGACTAATTTCGCTTAGCATAATACACTCTAGTTTCATCTACATTGTCATAAATGGCCAGATTTCATACTTTTTGATTGCCAAGTAATATTCTTGTGTGTGTGTGTGTGTGTGTGTGTGTGTGAGATTTTTATCCATTCATTCGTCAGTGGACATTTGGGCTCTCTCCATAATTTGGCTATTGTCAGTAATTCTGCTGTAAACATTGGGGTACATGTGCCCCTTCCAAACAGCATACCTGCATCCCTAATAGTGCTGTTGCTGGATCGTGGGGTAGTTTTATTTTTAACCTTTTGAGGCACCTCCATACTATTTTCCAGAGTGGCTGTACCAGTTTGCATCCCCACCAGCAGTGCAGAAGAGATCCTCTTTCTCTGCGTCCTCGCCAACATCTGTTGTTGCCTGGGTTGTTAATGTCAGCCATTCTGACAAGTGTGACATGAATAGATTTCAGTTTTTTAGAGCAATTGTAGGTTCACAGCAAAATTGAGTGGAGGGTACAGAGATTTCCCATCTACCCCCTGCCCTCACACATACATTGCCTCCCCCATTATCAACTCCCCCCACAGGAGTAGTGCAATTATTACAGTTGAACCTACGTTGACACATTATAATCACTCAAAGTCCATGGTTTATGTTACTGTTCACCCTTTGTATTGGTCACTCTATGAGTTTGTACAAGTATATGACATGTACCCACCATTATAGTGTCATATAGTTTCATTGCTATAAATCCTCTGCACTCTGCCTAATTCACCCCTGTAGAATCTAGTTTTAAGGCTGTTTTTCTCTTTGTTTCTTTTCCTTTCTCACTTCATTATCTAGTGCCTTCCCTTTCCTTCCTTTTCTTAGAGACAAGGTATCTTGAAAGTTTTGAAAACCTCATGTCTATTCCCTCTCCCCACTGACAGTAGCCTGGCATCTGCCTCTTGTGCTCCATGCCGGCTAACCATCCATCTGATTGGCCTATTCTTTCTTTAGCCATTTTAATGCCTTTGATTGGCGCACTGGGGACGCAAGAGTCCTGGAAGCCATCATGTCTTTTCATGATAATTTTGCAATTTCTGCTCTTCTCATGGGGGTTGATGTCACAGCTTGAACTCTTGAAAGCGATGGTCATTTTTGCATCTTGAGGGAGCATCCCGTCATTGTCCCTGTGTCCTGGCCTATGGAATGCATCTCTTGAACATGTTAAGTTTTACCAAAACATCTTCACAGGCAACCTAAGGCAGCTACCTATTTGCCCCCTAGATCTCCGTGTTTCATCATCTGTTTTTATTCTCATATTTTTCCTTTATTAAAGAAGAGAGGTAACAGACAAGGTAGAACAGAGAAATCAGATACCTCAAATTTATTACACCCTTGTTCATGTTCTAATTGATTTGTAAATATCTTTTCTTGAATGGGCCTGAATATTTACCAAGTGTAGACTTTTAATTGATCAGACCAGGATTTGAACTTCTGCCTTGCCCCTAGTGGTATGACCTCGGATGAGTTACCCAACCTTTCTGAGCCTCAGTGTCCTTCTCTGTTGAATGGGGGATACCATTAGCATCCGTCTCTTTTTGTTGTGGGAACAATCGCAATACCCAGCATTAAGAGTACCAGGCACAGTGCTTCGCCTGTTACAGAGACTCATGACCTGCCCCTAGTTTCCTTCCTTTCCTCCCCCCACCTCTCATGTGCCTCTGTTCGTTATCATTCTCATTCTTTAGGAGTTAAATCCAAATCCGTGAGTCGAAGGGCTTCCTCAAGATCTTGGAACGTTTTGGCAGGGACTTTAGGGTCTTTTGTTTTCTGACTCTTAGATCTCTTTTTTCATGGGGGCATGGGAAAACTCCCTGAGCTCGATTATTTATTCAGTTCTTTCATGCTCCCCAGATTGTCACAGCCATGTTCCAGCCATGTTATCGGCAAGTCTCCCTGAAAAGGCAGTGTAATGTTGCCCTGCGTTGCATCATTGCATATATTATTTCGGTCTGTCATGGACCTGTCTGCAAGTCTTGATGAAGTACAGAGCCAATAGCAACAAGCCTGAAATCTGACAGGTCCTTCACAGAAGCAGCGCCAATCGGTACAGTGGTATTTCTTTAGAAATAAGGCCTTCTTGGTGTCTTTGTTGCTGCAACTAGCAATCTAGCCCCAGTCCTCTCTCCCCCTGAGCTACGTCTTCAGTGCTGGCGATTCAGTCTGTTGTATGGCTTAGAAAAGCAGAGCCATCACAGGCCTGTGATGTACTGAAGGCTGCAGCCAGGAATAGCTGGGTAATTTACCCCCACTCTCGGGCTCTAATTACTCTGTTATTCGCTAGCTTGTTCGATTGACACTCTCCAGGTTCTGCCTTCCCCAAGCAGAGAACAAAAGGCTTCCCTTGAAAGTGGGGGCCTGGCCCTGTCAATACAGTGAACTGCATATAAATAATGCAGCAGCGCAGGCTTCAGTTTTATAAAATCTTGTTGAGAAATGCATGATAATGATCAGGCCCCTGGAACCCAGCAGGCGGTGTGCTTTTGATGTGTGCCTTGCTCTGTGTAAAAGCAGGAAAGTCAAAAGTTCTTGTGCTTGCGAAGGCTGTGGTCTCAGGAGAAGTGACACTTTCTCTCTGTCTGTGTCCCTCATAGGTGGGGGCTTCTCCCTGCCTAGAAAAGCCCTGATATATACACATACAGTGGACCCACGGTAAATAGTTTCTGAATTACTGTGTTTTATGATGATGATGATGGCGGTGGTGACGGTGGTGGTGTCAGTGACTACTATTCACCATCAAAGACGGACTTTACTTATATTCTGCCATTTTCATCCTCCGAGGCCTAGAGTGGCCTATTATTTCTGAGAATGCCCTCCCAGCTAGCCTGAGGTCTCTTCTCTCGTCTGCTTAGATTCCCTCCCCATAAACGAATCTTCAGGGTATAAACCTGGCAGCCAGAGCTCCGGGACTCTAGTTGGGGAAAGGATCTTGAGGGCGGACTCGCAGAAGCGTCTCCTTCCTTTATCTCTCTGTTCTTGTCAACATGCTCCTGCTTGTACCTGTACCTTACTCTTTCTTAAGTGAATCTCCGTCATCTTTCATGGTGCAGGAGACGGAGTACCCTGATTGCTCATGGTGAGGGCTCATGGGGCTCTCATTACTTCCTACGCAGCTTTCGGCCACCTTGCTCTTTATAGCCTCACTTTTATTCCCACTTTCGGAAGCCCCTGGTGCCACCGCTTCCTGGACTTTTCTGGGTCTCTGCAGGGAAATCACTGTGCCTCTGGGTTGTTCACCCTCCTGCTTAGGTTTTATCTTTCTGGGTCTCTCAAGGGCCTTACTGCTCCTCCATCTGTGTTTCCTGCCTTTCAGGTCTCTGTTAGTGTCCTCTCGTGTGTTATCTTTGTCACTGCACATTTTTGCCTTTTTGAAACATTCTTATACTGCCGTTTTATTGGAATTGTTAAAGGGAGCAGAGATCAATGTGTGTAGTCACTCTGGTATCTTTAACTGGAAGGGTCTTTTTGTTTTTGGTTTTTTCAAGAAAGAAAAGAAGATGTGTTAGCGATTTGGCGTCTGGGGAAGTAGACAACGGGAGGGAGGTGTGTGAGGTAGGCGAAATGCATTTTCATAAGGTGGGTGGTTTGTTCAAGGAACGCAGTGTTTTGCTGCTGCTTTTGGTCACTCCAGGGATCAAAAATCTAGCTTTTTCTCTTCTAGAGTGTGCACAGAGAGCCCTTGCTGAAGGTCTGGGCCATATAATAGAAACAATTAAAAAGTGATTAGGGACCTGAAAGCTTCCTCTTGTAACTGACATCCTAGGGTTCTCATACATTACCTCAGTCAACACGGATTGAGCTCTGAAAATTTGCCAGAGAGGCACTGTGCCTCGTGCTGGGGAATGGATGATGTATAAGGTACATATGGTCCCTGCTGTGGGAGGTCATGGCCGGATCTGAGGCACTGAAATTCCGGAAAGGCTAGACGGAGCATCAGGAAATGAAACAAAATAACATTCTTTTATCATAAGGAGGTAGATGCTTTAGTACCTCCTGACCTTCCTCACTCATACATGCTCTTGTCTAAAATAGTATAAAATAGGGGCGCCTAGGTGGCTCAGTTGGTTAAGTGGCTGGCTTTGGCTTAGTTTATGAGTTGGAGCCCTGCATTGGGCTCTGTGCTGACAGCTCAGAGCCTGGAGCCGGCTTTGGAATTTGTGTCTCCCTCTCTTTCTGCCTGTCCCCCGCTTGCTCTCTTTCTGTCTCTCTCTCTTAAAAATGAATAAAATGTTAAAAAGTAGTATAAAATACCACAGGCCCAGAGTTCTGGACTCCTCCACCCTGTCAGACCTTTTGATCACCATGGCCCCCGAGACTGCCGAGTTTTAGGCAAACCTGTGTAAAAAACAAAGGCGACCTCAGGTGATCACACCCAATTACTCTGTCATGAATCCTTGATTTCATGTGCAGCTTTGCATTGCTTGTTAGTTCTGAGCTACCACAAAAAAAAAAAAAAAAAGAAATGTAACTTCAGCCAAGTTCAGGCTGCCATTCAATTACAATTTCTTTTTTAACCCACAAGTCTTCTTGGTGAATTGACCCTTTTATCGTTATATAATGGGCCTCTTTTTCTGGTAATATTTCTTGTTCTGAGGTTTACTTTTGGATATTTATGTATCCCCTTGAACTTGCTGATTATGAGTGTATGCATGGCATATCTTTTTCTTTCCTTCCACTCTTGAACCTATCTTGCGTGTTTATATTTAAAATAAGTTTCTTACAGACAGCAGAGAGTGGGATTGTATTTGTTATTTTTATCTAGCCCGAAATTTTTTGCCTTTTCAATGCAGTTTTTAGGCTAGGTTTCAATCTACCATCTTGCTATTTGCCTTTTATTTGCTCCATGCATTCTATGTCATTTCCCCCTCTTCCTACCTTCTTCTAGATTATTGAAATATTTTTAGTATTCCCTTTTCTCTCCCAAATTGATATGTTACAATTTTATCTGTTTTTACTGATTCCTCTAGGATTTATAATACGCATCTTTAACTTATCACAGTTCACCTTAAAATAATTTTATATCCCATCATATGTAATATCTTTCATATCTCCTTATCATTGTGCTATTATTGTCATGTTTTGTTTGTACATATGTTATATATAAGCCCCATAGTACATTGATTTTTTTTCCTATTTTATATTTTTAAGATGAAGACAAAGTCTATTATCTTTTAAAGAAATTTAAAACTGAAAAGCTGACCTTTGCATCTACCCACAAATTTCCTTATTCTGATACTTTTCATTACCTGCAATCAACATTCATTTATCAATTAACATTTCCATTTAATGTCATCTTCCTTCTCCCTAAAGAATTGCCTTTAACGTTTTTTGCAGTGCAGGTTTCTTGGAAATGAATTCTCTGTTTTTGTTTGTTTGAAAAAGCCTGTATTTCATAACTTGTGTAAAGATCTCTTTTTTTTAAGTTTATTTATTTATTTTGAAAGCACATGCCTGATGGGTTGGTGGGGCAGTGAGGGGCCGGGGGCAAGATAATCTAAAGCAGTCTCCGCGCTGATGGGGGCTCGAACCCATAAACTGTGAGATCATGACCTGAGCCAAGATCAAGAGTCAAATGCTTAACTGACTTAGCTACCCAGGCACCCCTGAGGATCTTTTTTTCGGAATATGGAATTCTAATTTGAGGTTTTTTTTACTTTTTAAAAATATTCAATGCTCTAAAGATGTCATTCCATTTTCTTCTGAGTTGCATTATTTCTGGTAAAATATCTGCTGTCTTTTTTGGACTATTCCTCTGTTACCACTCTAACCACTTTTACAATCATCATTTAAAAAAAATAATTTGATTATATAATATGTCTTGATGTGATTTTCTTTGTGTTTATCTTGCTTTGGTTTCTTTCAGTTGAGTGTGGCTCTGTGGGTTGATAGCTTTTATCAAATAGAGGAAAATTTGGCCTTTGTTCAAATATTTTTTTATTGCATACTGATACTGTCAATTTTCTGTTACTTGGTGTCTGGGTTTTGTTGTCTTTTTTTTTTTTTTTTTTTTTTTTTTTTTTTTTTTTTTTTTTTTTTTTTTTTTTTTTTTTTTTTTTTTTTTTTTTTTTTTTTTTTTNTTTTTTTTTTTTTTTTTTTTTTTTTTTTTTTTTTTTTTTTTTTTTTTTTTTTTTTTTTTTTTTTTTTTTTTTTTTTTTTTTTTTTTTTTTAAGGACTGTTGTTACTTTTTCTGGTAGGCTGTTAGTGTACTTTTGGCTTAGTTTTATCTTTCGGAATATTCTTTCTAAACTTTGTTAGTGCAGGTTCACTGTAACCTTTACCCAGGAGGGCTCACTTACACTTCTAAGGCATTCTTTGGAGGTTTCCACTGAATGTCCTAAGGGGTCAGTGAGGATGGTGCGCTCTAATTTTCGTAACTCAGATGATTCCCATTCTCCTGGTGAGCCCTGAGACCTGTTCAGCTCACAGATTTCCATTCGCTCTCACCAGATCGCCTGGCGCATCTGTGTGCTTATCTGCATCTCCCTAAAGCTTTCCCGGGACTTGTGTGCAGATTTCCAGGACGCTCTTCCTGCATGGCTGCCTCCTCTTTGGAAATCTGGGCCAGCACAGCTTACAGCCACCTCGCATTCCTTGAATTCTGATCTCAGTCTCCTCAGTTTCATGAACCTGACTTGTTTTCCTTGGCATCCTTCCTTCTGCTTTGTGGTCGGGCATGGGCTTCCTGGCAGAAAGCCCGAGCAATCCTGGGCTCACCTCATTTGTTTCCTTCTCTTAGGGATAGTTCTGTGCTGCCTGTTGTTCAAGGTCTAAGAGCAGTTGTGTCATGAGCCCCCCTCCCACCCACCTCCCCCTCCATTTTTCTAGTTTCTTGAGGCGGGAGGTAAAAACCTAGTCTCTGTGACTCCATCTTGGTTAGAAGCAGAAGCTTCTATTGATGTTACTTCAGTAAGCATTTCTATCTTGATGTGGCCCTTAACTTCATCAAATATTTTTCATTCTTCTGTATGAGTTGATCCTTTTCTCTCCTTTCATTAAAAAAATGGCAAAATACATTCATAGATCTTCTTTCATTAAAATGTGTTGGAGTATTACTCATGATGTCTTTTTTTCTCATTTTTATGTAAAATTTGGTCTTGTCTTACTTAGAAATGTTATGTTCCCGTTCCTAATCTGAGAGTGGCCTCTGAGTTTTGTTTCTCATGCTGTCTGTTTGGCGTTGTAATATAGTTGTCCTAGCTTCATCAGTAACTTGGGGAGCATTTCCTCTTGTAAACGCTGCAGTAATTTGGAGTACTTTGTTCCTTGAACGTTTGTTAAACTTTCTAGAGTGGCCATTTGGGCCAAAGTTTTATTTGAAGGATGATTTTTAACTATTGGCTCATTTTTAAATAGTAGTTTGTTAAGGTTTCATATGTTTTCTTGAGTCCGTTTTAGTAAATTCTGTTTTTCTAGTAAATTTTCCATTCCCCCTAAATTTTCAACTTTATTTGAAATAATAAATTGTTACTTTTATGTTATTTACCTAATCTCTGTTTTTCTATTAATGTGTGCTTTATCTGTAAGTATGTCCCTCATTTTCATTCATGATATTTGTTATTTTTTTCCTACTCTTCTTTCTCCTTCCTGACTTTTACCAGAGGGTTTGTTTGTTTGTTTGTTTGTTTGTATTGCCTTTTAGTAGAGCCATATTTTGGCTCTCTTGATTGTCTGAATTTTGTCTTATTATTTTATATCTTTTATATTCTTTTTTCTATTTATTTTGATTTTTTTCAATTTAATCTATGTTTTTTGTAATTTCTTTAAGTTGGCTGCTTAGGTTATTAATTTTGAGACATTCTTCATTTCATTTTTTTAAATGTTTATTTATTTTTGAGAGAGAGAGCCAAGTGGGAAAGGGGCAGAGAGAGAGGGAGAATATCTGAAGCAGGCTCTTCACTGCGAGAGCCCTGTGTGGGGCTGGAACTCACAAACTGTGAGATCATGACCTGAAACGAAGGATGCTTAACTGACTAAGCCACCAGGGAGCCCCATCAAGGGCCTTTTTTCTTTTCTTTTTTTTAATGTAGGAACCCTTGTTTTATAGATTTCACATTATGTTGTTTAGTTCATCTCATAAAACTTAATGAATAGTAATATTCTTTGATTGAGCATTTGTCGTTACAGAATGTTTCTCTTAATCTTGCTTCGTATTTTTAATCTTTTATTCTTTGTCTGATATTTATATTGTCATATTAAAAACTTGTATCTGTTACTTCTTTGTTGACCTTTTCATAAAAACCCCTTTTATCATATTTTAAAAAACTGTATTGTAAACCAGATATTACTCAATTTTAACCCCAGTGTGGATATTACTATCTTTTAACCAGTTGTGGAATTCAGCCCTTTCACGTTTGTTGACATTAACTATAATCAATTTTATTTTTTCTATGGTATTTTTATTTTCTGCTTATATTCCATTACCCTCTTTTGCTTTCCTTTTTGATTGATTTAGTTTGATTTCACTGACTTCTTAACTTTCTCTTTATTCTTTTTTAATTCCTTGTTATTTTGAGAGTTCTACTAAGCTTTATGATTCTGTTAGAAATTGCCTTCTCATCCTGTACATTCTTAAACTTATGTTCTGCCCAAACATACATATATACACACATGCATACTTTTCCTGTGTACCCCTTCTTCTGTTCTGACTTTGAGATTTTGCTAACAGTATTTTCACTTCTGGGCCATTAGTAGATTTTTCCTTCTAATACAGCAGGAAGGTGTTTCAGGAAAACGGAGTATTACAAATTCCCGTTCACATGGTTTATCTTCATCTATGTAGATTTAAACCCGTGTGTATGTGCATATATGTATGTGTGCACACACATATACATGTGCATTATGTAAGTGCACGCACATTCACATGGAGAGAGAGAATGAACATAGGTGCACACCACCACTCGTTCCTCTAGTCTCTGATTTCCCTTATGTTGAATCACTTGTGGGGCTTTTTTTTTTTTGGTTAAGTTCATTCTCAAGTGTTGTCTTCAGATCACGTATATGGGAAGTTTGCTTTTTTAATCCTTACATGTTGAAGATGTTTTTCTTTTCCCCTGACAGCTGAATAATATTTTGTCTGGGCATAGGATTTTTGGATCGTTTTTCCTCATAGTCTGTACACTGTTCCACTGTGTTCTACATTCCAGAGGTGTAGATGAGAATTCCTTAGCTGGGCTGAATCTCTTGCCTTTGTAAGTAACTTACTCTTTCTGTCTGGAAGCTGGTATAATTTTCTGTTTATACTTGAAATTCAAGTATTTCCTGGATTCACTTCCTGGACTTAATGAGCGTTTTAATCTGAGGGCTTAAATCTTGCTTCAGCACAGTATAATAACAATAAAAAAAATCTAGTAGTGTAGTCATTTAATTACAGCATCTCTTTCATCTCTCTCTTTCTCTCTCTCTTTTTAGGTTTTCCTTTTCTCCTTAAAAAAAAAATCCCATGTGGAATTAGAGTAATTCTCATGTTACACTGCTCGATCTGCTCTCCATGCCTCTTCTTTCTTACCTCTTTATTTTCCTCTTCGTGCCTTTGCTCTGGGTAGTTGGAGATATTGTTCACCTGGTCTTCCTGATCATTAATTTGATTTTCAACGGTGCCTGTGATTTTCTTTTTAGTTCTTCTGCAGAGATTTTTAACATTTTAAATTTAAAATCAGTCGTTTTTGTTCAGAAAGGCTTCCTCGCCGCCTTCTCTACTCTCACTACTTCCGTTATTGACATCGAGGTCCAGGCATTTTACTGTTACCCTCTTCAGAGACACCTGCCCTCCTATATATGTTCTCTGACACCCGCTCTCACATCACCTGGTCCCCTAAGTTAGGCGTGGTTTTTGTGCTGCCTGCTCCTTGGTTGCTGTCCTTTTGACCTGAATATAGGATTTGACCGTCTCTTCAGCAGTAACAAATCTGAAAGCAGTGATGCTCCTGCACTTTCTGCTCTGGCATTCTGGCCGGCAGGGAACAAACAGCCAGTGGTCTCTCTCCCTGGGGACAACACTCCTCCCTGGCTGCCCATTTTTGAAGCAACACAGGCTGCTAGTGTGGCCCTCTCTGTGATCCTGATCCTACAAATTACACCCTCCACCCTCAGTGGGCTGCTAGGTCAACTTGCCTGATGGGGAATAGCTATTCTGGGAGTTGCAGGTTGCTCACAGATGCCTCAGGGAGTGGCAAAACCTGGGTCTTAATAAAGGCTTCACCTTTTGTTCTGCTACGATACCTTGTCTTGACTCACTCTCCCTCCTGGAGTTTTCTGGAGAGCCGGAGGCTCCGGATGCACTCTCTACATTTTGCCAGTTCTGATTTTGTTTGTTTGTTTTTGATGTCTTAAAAATTTTTTTTAAGTTTATTTATTCTGAGAGAGAGAGAGAGAGAGAGTGGAGGAGGGACAGAGAGAAAGAGGGAGAGAGAGAATCCCAAGCAAGCTCCAACTATAGCCCAATGCAGGGCACCAACTCACGAACCATGAGATCTTGACCTGACCTAAGATCTAGAAGCAGACGCTTAACCATCTGAGCTACCCAGATGCCCCCACTGCTGCGTTTACACATTCATATCACCTAAGAGTTGATTTAAAGAGATCCAAATGAAAACACTCTTCAGACCCTAAGAGTGTTTGAATAATCCTGAGGAGGGAGGGTGGAGTTGCCTGCAGCTGTAAAAGGCCCTGCCTCCTAGGCTCAGTCATTTTCCCCCAAAGCAGGCTCTCTGGCCACTTATTCTAACTTGCCTTGAGGACCTAGACATCTCTCTCCCTGCCCTAAAGGGTGAGGGGTGGTGAGGCAGGGAATCTGCCTGGAATAACGTAGTTGCACTATAAAGTGTTGAGTTGTTCAAGTGTTGCTCCCTTACAAACCACCACCAGTGCTCAGTGGTTTAACATAGGAATCCTTTATTTGGCTCACTGTGTTGCTCATTTAGGCTGTGCTCTGCAGGGTGGTTCTTCTAGTGTTAGCTGAACTCGCTGTGTCAGGTCTGGCCTGGGCATGTGTGATCCAGGCTGGGCCTGGCCATCATGGCTCCGCTGGACATCTGTCTCCTCCTCCTTGCACCGGTGTGCTAGCCCCACGTGATTTTCTCAAGGCTGTGTGCGAGGCGCAGGAGAGCCAGCAGAAACACAGAATGCCTCTCGAAGCTTGGGCTTGAAACCAGAATGTGGTCCTCCTGACTTATTCTTTTGGCTGAATCCATGTGACAGAATCCAAAGTCTAGAGGCAGGAAAGGGGGCCCTGTGCACAGGGTGGGGACAGGAGGGGCAGGGCAGCTACAAATCACATGGCAAGAGATGAACATAAGTGGAGGGTTGGACCCTTTGGGCCGCGACCCCAACCTGCCACCGCTGTTAAGAACTGGAAGGCAATATTACCACGTTAGAATGCTACCTCAAAAGAGGGAACTTGGAGCTAGTGGTGGGGGGTGCCATTGGGACTGGACCATAAGGAAGACTTGGACTTTGCCAAGTAGTCAAGAATGAAAAAAACAAAACAAAACAAAACAGTGAGTGGAAGGAGCAAGAAAGCAATTAAGACAGAAGGAACGTTGAGAGCAAAGAGATAGAATTCTACAAATGACTAGGGCCTTTGGAGAGTGAAGTGTTCTGTGTGGCCAGATCAGTAGAAATAATCTGTTCATGCCATCTTCTGTTCCATAGCCTTGAGCCATCAGAGCTTCCAGAAAGTTGGAATTTCAGGCTTTGTGCCAAGAGGATTTGGCCTATTTTATGTTCTTCAGAGCATGCTACATAGGTGACTGTCTTCTTGACACCTCTGATTTTAAGAATTGTCTTTTATAAGGTAAAGGATTTAGCATGTGTATATTACATTTCTGTTGACACTAGTGCTCTTTTAGTTTATCTTTCCCACTTAGCTTCCTTAGCTCATGATGTTCTGCCATCTCGGCTATGTCTGAAAAAGTCCTTCATGACAAATAACATGCATTTGCTTTCAAAAGACATTTAGATCTCACATAATGTTATCTCCTCTGTGGAGCCCTTCTTACTTGATACTTTCTCCCCTTTCCTCCCACCAAGTTATATCAGATTCCCTTGCTAAAGCTTTTCATTTTTCTCTCTCCTTCCTAGAAATTACTGTCAGTATGTGATTTGAAGAGTGATTTATTGTTATAAATTTATTATTATTTCTATGTCCCCCCCATTTGGCTTTCAACATCTGTGGAGGCAGCGGACCAAGTCTTTTGCATACCACCAGTTTCCCTGGGCATCACCTGGTGCCAGGGGCATAGTGACTGAATACTAAATACTTATTGAGTAGGTGAATGAATGAGTGAATCTATGTGAATGACTGAATGAGATGCACCTCGACTATTGACTCTGAGAGAGAGTTTTATCCTTAAAACTATGTGTGCTCCCCAAGTTTATCACTTACTTGTGGTGAGATGGACAGACCATATTTGGTTGGTGGTGCTGCCATTCAGTCAGTATGCATTTTGGCTGAATGCGGACTAAGTACTGAAGGCAGAGCTGGGCAGGGCTGGTTTGGCTCTGAAGGCTTAGCTAGAGTTACTGGGAGGATAGGGAAGTGAATGGGCAGAGACAGTTACCATGGTAAATGTTAAGGGTATGTCCAGGTTGAAGCTTAGAGAAGTGGCTTTGTGCCTGAGCTTGTTCTTCACTGAAAAGGGATCGTCTGAGCTGAGTCATGAACACTAACTAGAAAATCCTTAACAGTGAAGAACATTGTAGGCAGAATGAAGGGTTTCACTGCACAGAGAAGTGAGGAATCAGGCCTGCTAAGGGAGACTTCAAATAATCCCACACTGGAGAATGAAGAAAGCAAGGGTGGGAATGGCAAGACGGGAATCTGGAGGTTGGCACAGTCATATTATTAAAGACGTTTTAAGCCCAGCTACGAGACTGGACTTCTTCCTGAAGGCAGTGAGGAGCAATTGAAGAGTTTTAATCAGGGATTGATATAATCAGATTTCATTTTATAAGGTTTGCTATGGGCACAATATGAGGCATGGGTTGGAAGGCAATAGCACTATTGGGAAGGTATGTAAGGGAGCAGTCAATTACATAGCATGTTAAGGTCAATGATAGAAGTATGTTTCGCATTCTAGGAGCTCAGAGGAGGAGCACTTATACCCAGAACTGGGGACTCAGTTATGAGGGTAAAGAAGCTGGGAAGAATTTTCCAAACAAGTAGGAGTAGGGCAAAGACATAGAAATGTGTAAGAATATGGTCCCTACCCCCCCACGTCCCCCCGCCGGAGAACTGCAAATGATTTATTGTTGCTAGAATGTACATTACTAAGACTGAATGTATGAGAAGTGAAGTGGGAGAAGAAAATACCTTCCAGCATTTGGGTTTTCCTTCTATTAAATATCACTTTAGACTGGAGTAACCATATGTATACCAGGCATGTTTTGAATTTATTTTTATGTTTTTTATTATAGAGAATTATGAACATACACCAAACAGAGTAGAACACCCATTTACCCATCACTCAGCCCCACAGCCACCAAGTGGTGGCCAGGTAGAAATGCAGATGTTGAATCTGAACAGGGATGTGTAATTACTTACTTTGACTTATTCTACTTCATAACACTACTTCAGGTATCTGGGTAGGTATTTGGCGAAATCTAAAGGAAGCCTGAATCATATTATTGGTTCTACATCTCTCCCACTTTCTTAGGTCTCTCTGCTCCCTGGTGTGCAAATGGACATATTCAGCAGATAAAGGTTGGGATGACAGTTTCTGGAAGATGATTGGCCTGGAAGATTTTGTGGAGGATAATTACAGCAAAATAGGTAAAAACAAAACAAAATGAAGACATCTCGAGAGTGATTATGTGTATGTATAGATGAGGATATTGGTTTTTTGTTTGTTTTTGTGTGAATTGAAATGCAGAAACTCAGCCCTGTTTTTCTAAGAGGAATGGATCAGTTACTGTGGGTAGATCATGTCTTGTGGGCCCTTATGTTGGGACTCATAGGACTCGAGTGGAGATATAGGCTGTAGAAGTCTGTATTGAAGTAAAGAATTGTAGACATTGGGTTAGATTTGAGGAAGACATTAACATGGAGTAGCTGGGAATAGCGTAATTGGGGGTACATACAGATTTTTTCCCATCAGTACTAGGAAAATGTTTAGTGAATTAGGTTCAGGGAACCACGCAAGGCCACGAACAGGAAAAAAAAAAAAATTGAAGACATCAAAGTTAGAAGAAACAAGAACAAAACAAATTAGAACATGAGCCAGTGGTTCCTGACTAAGGCCGTAGAGTCCCAGACATCCAGATTTATGTGGCAATGAGTAGGTATTAAAAGCATGGGTGACTAGTAGGGGTGTACTTGGTGAAAGAATATAGATGCCAGGTACAAATCACAGCAGCTGGCATTTGAAAGTTTAAAGTTTACATGTTCATTTCACAGAGACTTTTTTATTTCCCTTAGTTACTACTTAACAGTTCTAGTAAGCTGTCATCAGGGAAGCAGTTATCCCTAATTAAAGAGAAATTCTTTGGTATTGTTGAGTGTTTAGGCTAAGATGTAACGATAAAAGTGAAAAGTACAGTGGGTTAAACAAGATGAAAGGTAATTCCCTCTTTATGTAATACAATAGAGGAAAGTGACCATCAGACCAGCTCTGCCATTGTCACAACATGACCTCCAACTTTGGGTCCAAGGTAGTTACTCAAATTCTCATCAGTTCCCAGCCAATGAGTGGGAAGAATGCAAAGGACCAGGGAAATCCATCCATGTTCTTCTGGAGAGCACATAACCTAGAAATGAGCCACGTCATTTCTGATTGTATCCCACTGGCCAGCCCTTGTTCATAAGACCCAGCTAGGCTGCCAGGGCTGAGCAGCCATGTGTCCATGCACATGACCAGCTGAAACTTGAGAGTTGTGCTTTTGAATATTGACAAAAAAAACTGGTATCTGCTAGGAAATGTGGTCATTGGCCGGGCAGCCATGTGTCCATGCACATGACCAGATGAAACTTGAGAGTTGTGTTTTTGAATATTGACAAAAAAACTGGTATCTGCTACACCTTCTGACTGCCCTTGATAACTGAGTCATGCAATAGGTTATTCCAGTTCCATCTTTCTCTGAGGGCATCCTCAGGACCCATCTGCTAAAGTTCAGGGATAGAAACATGAGAGACTCAAGTAGGCCCTGCACTACAATGTTGTAGACAGGATAACTTGGTTGTCTGTGGTCTGTTCAACTATGCATTGCTAAGTCTGGGGGAAAAGAACAGTCAGAGTAGTATTCACAAAGAGCCGTTCTGGAATTTCTGTGGCTGGGTTCAAACGGTCTCTGGGTCTGAGCTGATGGAGAAGGGGAAGAACTCCGAACCAGGGATGAGAGGAAGACAGCAAAGCGGCTTTCTTCTTCATCAGCTACATTCTGAGTCCTTGGGTAGGCGATTTATATGCATTGTCTCATTTTATGGACGGGAAGACTGAGATTCAGTTCCTGTCCACTATTAAGTTGCCAAGTCAGTAGTAGAACTAGGGTATCTAACTCCACACTTTCCTACCAAAGCAGACTGACTGTTGGGATATATGAGATGGTAGCAACTGGTGTGGGTGTATGGTGGCCTCCAGAGGGATTGGGCAGCAGTCTCAATATTTAGCACCCAAAGCAACATCAGGTAGACTGCAACAAGTGTGCATACCCGAACAGGAGTACGGTGTGATGGGATCTCAGTTGCTAAGTGGAGTATAATTTCACAGGGTATAAACAAGTCTTAATATTTTAAGTATTACTGTGATTAATACGATGGTTGGCTTGAAAATTCTGGGTGGCCCGGCCATTTGGAGGCAGCAGCTTGGAGAGTGACAGGGAACAGGGTTGGTCTTTTATGGTGGGGGCTGAGCGAACCGGCTGGAGGGTGGCGTGTCGGGTCTCCTGCCAACCAGGCAGGGGTTTTAGACAGTGCTTCCTGTTCACCAGGGAGAATGGGCGGCCACACAGAAGCTGATGCTCAGCGGGAAGCTTCTCGAGGGCAGGGACCACTGTGCCTTACCCTTGAGTGTCTTGGCACAGGTAATACTGATAAATGGATGCTGACGGGATATGTGGGACACAGGCAAGGTTGTTGGAACCGAGACAGGTGACAAGGGTTCAGAGAAAACTGTGGCCCAGAGCTGTCCTGGGTCCTAGCCTGCTGGGGCTGCTATGACGGACCACCGTAGGCTGAGTGACTTACAGCAATGGAAATATATTCCTCACCCTTCTGGAGACTGAGAAGTCCAAAGTCAAAATGCCAGCAAGGTTACGTTTAATGCTGAGACCTCTTTTCTTGGCTTGTTGGCAGCTGCCTCTCACATTGTGCTCACGTGGCCTCTTCTTTGTCCATGTGCAGAGAAGGGGTGTGCACAAGAGAGTGATCACTGGTATTTCTTTTTCTAAGGACACAAATCTTACTGCATCAGGGCCCCACCCTTTGACCTCATTTTATCCCCGACACACCATATCACCAGATATAGTCACCTTGGGGATTAGGGCCTCAACATAGGAACTGGGGGGCGGGGGACACAAATACAGCCCACAGCACCATGGTATTAGTGTACTGGTCATTAGAGCTAAAGCAGGGCCACCAGGTCCCGAGTGCCCAGTGTTTTGTTCTGGAGGCACTCCATGAGTTTGCTACCTTGATGAAGAACCGTCAGGACTGAGTGCAAGGGGAGGGTCTCTTGTCTTCTAATTGAAGGGTACGGGCAAGATGTGTCTAAAACACTGAACCGGGGGCCATGGTGGTTCTAGTTCTGGCACTGACGGTTTGAACTTAGCTCAGTCTCGTCATGTGTCCCTATCTCTCCAGTCTTACCTGTGAAGACAGAGTTAATGGTAGCAATTAACACTGCTAGTGTACTGCTTCCCAGACAGGGTACTACTGTATTACAACCATTATCTTGTTAAATTTTTAAAACTGTGTAACAGAGTTGTTTTATTTGATCTTCTTCAACTGCAGAAACTGAGGATCAGAAAAGGGAAGGGTGTTCAAATAATGACTGTGCAGTTTGCTAGGGATAGAAGGTGAATTCAGACCCACGTTGGAGTGATTCCAAATCCTGCTCTAACCATTTTGCTATATTGCCTTCCAATTAGTAGTCATTTTGTGCCTATGAATAGTAAGCAGCAAATAAGTACCAGCCCGGCTTCCCCTTCTATATTTCAAGCACATTTCTGTGTCCTTTCCCATACCTTGTTGCATGTAATTCTCACAATCCGTGACAAATGTAGTGTTTCCCTGTTTGCAGATGAGAATTTGGTAAATAATCTCATTTAACCACGGAGAGAAGCAATAAATGATAAGTCAGGATCGAAACCCTGCCAATGGGAGGCCTTAGAAGGAGGTAATATCTTATTGGAACACAAATTTCAACTTCAGTTACTTATGCTCCCACCACCCCCAAAATTTGGGGAACACTTCTAGTGTTCCTTTGGTATAGTGGCCATGTCTTACTCTAGTACACGTTGTTTACCTGGATGTGTCCTGATTCCATGCTAGACTGTGAGCTTCTCAACATCAGGATTTTCACTGATTTACCTTTGTGTCCTCCATCCTGGCACAGGGCAAGGCACAGTTTAGTAACTCAAGTACTATTTGCTTAGTAAGTGGATAAATTTTACTATTTGATTAGTAAGTAGATAAATTGAGATGGCTGGCCCTGGTAGGTTGGCCCTTTTTGCTTTTAAAAGCTGGAATGATATTTACTGATTTGTATAGTATCTTTGGGAACTTAGGTCTAACCTCAACTTTTTTTTTTATTTTAATATTTTGGTGCTCCTCCAACCCTGACACAAAACCCATGTTTAATTAGTATATTCAGTTTGCTAATAGAGCAATACCTACAGGAAATATTCGTTAAAAATCCATAATGTTAATCTAGCAGAAAATTTCCAGAGTAACTTTATTAGATTTAGCCTGTTAAGTTAATGGATTTTTAATGGATGTCCTAAAGAGGCATATCATTAACCAGAATATTACCATACGTGAAGTAAAACTTACCCATTCATCAAAATTAATTAGGTGATGTTTCCTTTGATTTTCATTTGTGGTGACTTGAACTTGTAGTTTCATTCTGAACCAAAAGTGGAAGATAGTAAAGAGGTTGTTAACTCTCAGTTTTGACTGAAACTTTGAAAGATTGCTCTGGAAGATACCTCCAGTCATTCTTCAGTAATTCCTGTAACTATGAGAGATTAATCTGGAAAGCCTCCCTATGAAGTGTTAAACATTTCCAGTGGACTCATTGCCCGTCAAGATGTGGGCAATAAAGTGCAAAACCTTTTAGCAGATTTGAGCAGAGCTTTGTGAATTTGAGCATTAATACAATTACCATAATTCGCTCCATGCGGAGCTTTTAGCCAAGTCTTTACCAGCCTTCCTCGGCTTCTGCAGTAAATAAGTGCTTTCCCCGAAAACTGAACACCTCAGCAACTGATGGTCTTACGGAGGGATATTTTTGAAATGAATTATTGATGAAGTGTAAGTTAAGGATCAAATGCAGTATTTATACGGTGCATCTGAAGGACAGAGGAAGAAATTTACAATGTTGTAAGTAATTTACATGCAAATTTCCAAAGCAAAAATGTTAGTACCTAATGCCTTCTTTCAAGGAAATATTTGTAAGATTTGATTTGGGAACATGAAACATGAACATGGAGGAATGTGGGAATCATTTTGTGAATCAAAAGACTACATACAGTAAACATTTCTTTATAATCGAAACTATACTAATGAAACAGACGTTGAGAATTGATGGGAAACACTCAAACCCAGTGATTTGCAGGAATCATCTGCCCACAGTCCAGCAAAACCATTTGTGGCAATAAATGTTGACCTTCAGTTTCATGAGAATCACTCCCCGGATCACCCATCTGATCCTAAATATCTTTCAGAAGCAATTGGAAAGAAGAGATCAGTGAGGAACAAGCACCCTTAGGAAGACACGAAGCATCCCACCACCCACCTGCTGTCATCCATTATCCAGGCTCTCTTTCAGCACTTCCCAGTTGCCTTTTTACTTCCCAAGTAGAGTACTTAGCCATGTTACTGGGGCAGGCCACTTCATGGAAACATGAGTACACAACATGGCTGAATTACAGAGTGATGATTTACGTTACAGAGAGCTTTGTTTTGTAAAAGGGTTCAGTGTGTTAGCTTCTAGATCATTCATTATTTGGGGTCAGAAAAACCAGGCAAAAAAGAGCCTTAAAGCTCAAGTAGAAGGAGTTACTAACTGTTAAGTGAGAGGCAAAATGGAAGATACAGCATATGTGAAGGAAAATAGTTCCTTAAGAGGAGGAAAGCTATATTTTTAAACTTCATATCTCTCCCTCTGGGAGATGCAGAGGGCACTGGCTACTCTCTGGCACATGGTAGATACTGATGAAATATTTGTTGAATGAGTGAATACATGTTTGAATGGAGGATTTGATAAACAATTCCTTTTTTGGCCTCAGTTGTCCGAAATACTTAATGTACCCTCCATAAATTGTTTTGAATTATTTGATATCACTAGGTGACAGTGATTTCATTTCGTAATTTTAATGTTCCCAGTCCTTTCTTCATGAATATATTTACCACTTAAAAAAGGACTCTCTGGAAGACACACCCGAACCGCAATGATAGCTGCAGTCCAACCTCATTCCTATAACACCATCTGTCTGAGACTTTTCCATGATGGGAAACATTTCAGACTCCTTCAGAGAAAACACAACAAAAACAAACAAAATCTTACTTGAAGGAGATTATGAATATCACTTCTCCATAAGTTAAACCCTGCAGTTAACTAAAGCTACATTTTGGAAATTTTTGTCATGTAGGCATCACGTTGTAGGTAAAGAATCCTGACTAATCGCAAGTATGTGTTGATGACCTATCTGGGCCAGTATTCACCACTGTTCTGCTCTAAAGTCTAAACAATTGAGACCAATTCCCAGAGCCACCTGAAGCAAAGCATGGTACTGAATTAAAGGGCACAGGGGGGAAATTTTACCTCTTTTCTAAACCTGGCTAGACCTTGGGCCCTGCGTGACACTGACCTAATCCATTCATTGGTAAGCCACGGGGCTGAGACAAAGAGATGATACCTGGCTTGCTTTCCTTCAGTGCTTCAGCTTCCCAATGCAGAGAATCAAAGAGCCCGCTGGCCTGGGTATAGGTAGTTGGAGAAGAAGGACACATGCCAGGCCTGTGCTGACTCCATTTCAAGGCAGCGGCTCTACTTCCTTGTTAATGTGGCTCCGGAAGGTTGTTTTATTCACCCAAGTCTTTTGGATGAGCTAAACTATCCTTCTTCTCACGGATGGAATAAGTAAGGGTATAGAAGCATGAAATGGGAATGTTCACATTGATTCTACTCCATCCTGAGGGAGAGAAGAGGAGATCTCTTAGTAGAAACATGCGTAAAGGGTTTCTACCAGTAATGTGCATCAAAGCCAGTGTTGGGAGCCTGAATCCAAGCATCTCTTATCATCCGTAGTTGTGGGTATTACAAAATACTCAGTGATGTGAATTCTCCCGCTAGAACTAGACATGTTTGCAAGGATTCATCCATTCATTACTTAGAATGTGACTTTTCACTCAGAGTTTTGTTGAACTGCTGCTCCATCTTGGTATCATGGGATGTTAGTGCCTTTTTTACTAATATATTTTGGAAGGTCTGTAGAAATCTTTGGCCACATGTAATCCCAGCATTTTCTAGGCTCTATGGGGCTTTATATAATACTATCTCCCATGTTTGGGGGAGACCATCCCTGCGGGTGCTGTCGACTGAGCTTTGCCTTTGTCCTTCACCCTGAGCCTTTGGCCTTACCCCACTTTGTCTTACTACCCTTCTCATTCCTGTCCAGGTGATAGAACAAGGTCTTTTCAGTACCTTAGGCAAGTTCATATCATCTGGGTATTGTGCTATCTTATTTTATCCTTTAAAATCAAATTTCTGCCTAATGGAGAATGACCTAGAAGTTTTCTTGTTAGTCACTGATCCATCCAAACACCCACACTACTGAGTGCTTCCTATGTAGCAGGTGCTAGGCTAAGTGTGAGGTATAGAAATATATTCATCATGATCCATGCCCTTGGGCATCTTGTGTCTATTGGGTAGAGAGGGGAGGTAAATAAAGCAATAATCTCAGTGTTTTTCTTGTTTTTTTCAGTAAGCCTAGACACGTTGACAATACCGTGGGGAAGCAGAGCAGGAATTCATGATTTGAGGTGGTATCAAGCAATATTTTGATATTTCATAAGGAATTCTTAGGAGATGGCACTCGAGGTATCTAAAAAATACAAGTGGTAGTTTTTTAAGCAAAGAGGGTAAATGATTTTCAAGGCAGAAGAAACAGCCCAGGTGAAGATACAGAGGCACAAAAGACTAGGTGTCCATGAATTGGTGGATGTGGCTGGAGCCTAGTGGATCTGGGATGGCAAAGGAGAGGGGACTGGGTTTAACTTCTAATCGGGGTTTCTTTCCTTCCTTAGGGGACCACTGGTAAGAGACTCAGTGTAACAAGATTGGCTCCATTCCTCTCAAGAGATGGTTCTAACTGTTACTCCAGCCCATGCTGTAAATAAACTTGTGGGCAGTTTTGAAAGTTTTGTAGCTCCTGTGAAGACGCGTGCATGCACACCTGAGCACTCCACGTCGGTTTCTTTCCTCTAATCGTGTCCAGTGCCCACTACCTACCTCTTTACCATAAAGGTTCGTTGTGGAGCTGAAAGGAGATATCACACGTCACAGGACAGTGGGGCTTACAACGCCTGTAGACCTGTTGCTTATCATTTTTAAATGTGTTTTGGCACCGTGAGAGCAACGATCTTTACTCTCTCAACACTCTGTTCCCTGGCTGTTGAGCCTCAAAAAAGTAATTGTGCTGCCCCCACCCACCACTGCCACTCTTAGATTCCCAGAAGTACCGTTCCAGTGTTGGCCCTTCCAGGAATAACCGTGCAGAGCCAGGAGGGCAAGGGAGCAGTGACGACCACATCATGCTGTAACGTAATGGCTTTCAAAGTCTCTCTGTGTCTAAGGTTTCATGGAACTGCCCTTCCTTTCTTGATGGCATCTGGAAGATAATTGGAACCCCCCCACCCCCCCACCAAAGTGAGGTCAGCCTCCAACTTCTTTTACTACTGCTGGGCAGTCAGAGAAGAGTCGAGCTGAAAGCGATCATAGAGATTTTGCTCTCACCCTCATTTTATAGATGAAACACCAAGATTGAGTGTGGTAGGGTGAATTTCCTTGGTCTTGGAGCACGTTAGTGACAGAGGTGAAACCAGAAGCCAGGTGTCCTGGGCCCCCCACCCTCCCCAATCCTGTGGTGGTTCCACTGCTCCGTGCCACCTTTTCTTGTCATTTAACTAATCTGGTTATTTAAATCTGTTCACTTAAAGGGGACTCAGCACTAGAAGAATGTCACTGAAGGACAGGCTTATATATGTGAATTCACCCAACCCATTGTCCAGTATTCAGCCTTGGAAATGCAGGAATTGGACTTTGTCCAAGCAAAGTTTGGTCACCAGTATCAGGCCTGAGTTCAGTTCTGGCTCCGTTGTGCAAGCCATGTAGGCTATGTTGTATTGTTAGGTGAGCTGCTTGATTTTCCTGAACCTTAATTGGTATATTATGAGGATTAAAGGAAATGATGCAGGTAAAGATCCTAACACATAGTTAAATCTTCAAAAAATGCTACTTTTTACTGTCTTCCTAACTGTTCATTCTCTTGAACTCAGAGTCTTCCCTAGGTAATAGGTGATATCTGCCAAAGCCAGTACCCTATGAATGATCCCATATAATTACTGCCAACTTCTTCCGACTTTGGGAAATGCTTTTCTGAGTTTTACCCTCAGGTTCACACAGCTTCTCTTCCAAGCAGCATATAATAAAATAATCAGACTTCTACTTCAAAATCATCATCACATTGAAGTCTTACCTCCTTGAGAGGTTCCCTTGACCAGAATTATAGGTTTTCCTAAATTCTTCAGTCTCATAACTGACGATCTTTAGCTTTTTCTCATGAACCAAAGGGCACATATTGATAGGCAAATAAAAAATACGGGACACATAGGTGATGATTAGCTAAGAAATTCAGTGACTAATGTTCCTAAAGTGCTTTATGACTTCAAAAGAATGTTTCTTTTCATGCACTGTCACACTTACTTTCCCACTGGATTTGAAAACTGGTTTATACTCCAGATTTGCACTTGGGGAAATCAGAAGTCAGAAGCTTTTGGGTCAGAAAGACCTATGATCGAATCCCAGATTCACCACTCATTGACTGTATGACCTTGGGCAAGTCACTAAGCCTCTCTGAGACTCGATTTTATCCATTAAACAGATGTAGGTCTTCATAATGGAGTGGTGTTGTATGTAAACTGACTCCTGGTAAGGCCCCAGTAAACAGTAGCTAAGTCAACTGACATGAGAAGATTCCGTGCTATGTAAAATATCATACTGACAAAAGGAGCTAATATTGGGCTTCCCTAATACCAAATTCTGTGAGCAACCAAGGAGGACTTTTAATAACAATTTTCATAGGAAGAAAGACCAGAAGGTTGGGTTAATGGTTTGCAAAGATCAGATCATATTTATGATTGGGTAAAAAGAGAGGAAATACTTTGTGTGTGTGTCTGTTTTATTTTTTATTTTTATTCTTTTTATAGTTTATTGTCAAGTTGGTTTCCACATAACACCCAGTGCTCATCCCCACAAGTGCCCTCCTCCATGTCCATCAAGAGAGGAAATACTCTTATATTCTTTGTTTGTTCTCACTCATGAACTTAATACTTGGCATCATGGTCCCTGCTGAAGAATAATGATGCACCAAAACCAACATGGTTCTTACCTTCCTGGAGTTGTCAGTGTAGTAAAGAATGAATTAGCCAATCAATCATAAAATTGACACTGAGTAAATGCTACAAGGAACGGTAAAGGGGGCATTAAGAGTGTATAATAATGGGATATGGCCTTGTCAGGGAAGCTAGGACATGTTTGAGGAATTGATATTTAGATGAGGTTGATATGCATGAATTCTGCTAAGAGGTTTGGGAACAGTGTTGCTGTTAGGGAACAGCATTTGCGATGACTGTGGCAGGAAGGAGCTCGGTGAAGGAAGACCATTCTGGCTGGAGCTGAGAACATTGAAAGGGAACAGGATGTAAGACAGTGCTGAAATCATTATCTCAAAGAACTAGCTTCATTCAAACTGAGTGTGGTGGAGAGAAAGCTAAGGGAGTATTTTGATGTATATTCATGCTCAGCTGGGCATCTAGAAGTAGGAATGTAAATTGCAGATGTGATCTTGGAGCCCCTGGGAGCAAGTGTGAATTGCTGCTCAGATAAGATGCTGCTCCCAGTTTTCCAAAAAAATTTGGCCCCTAAAAACTGTTGACTTATGTGCTTCCTGTTAGTGACATACCTTGGTTTTGATGATTTTGCATATGATTGTAAAGGGGATGCCGTTAGGAAGTAGCAGAGGGTCACTATGAATAAGTTCTGCTGACCTAACCTTAGATGTTGCCTGTTCTTGGAATTTCTTTCTCAGTAAGTCCCCTTCTTTAGATGGTTGGGCACAGTTTAAGCTCCAGTAGCAGCTAGTGCTTATGTCTTGTCTCTCTTCTCTTGTATCCTCAACTGCACTGTTCTTATTGTCTCTTCTGCCTAGCATCACCACTAAATAAATGCTGGATGGATTGCTGAATAGGGGAGATTGAGATGCCACACAGAACTCTTGATTTTCCCACACAGCCCAGCCACCCAGAATGCTCTTCCTTTGGTCTCCTCTGTCTCCCTATAAGGTAACAACAGTTCTCCTGTTGGGTCAGGACCCAAACCTAGAAGTCATTCTCGACGCTTCTCTTTCTCTTAACCTTGTATTCAATTTGTCAGCAAGTTCTTTTTGCTTGGCTTCAAAATGAACCCTGAATTGGATCATTCTTACCCTCTCTACTGTTACCATCCTCGTTCAAAGTACTTTCATCTCTTGCAGGATTAGTGTACCAGACTCTTAATAGGGTTCCTTGATTATATTCGTCCCACTGATAATCCATTTGCTACAGCAGCTGGAATATTATTTTAATAATGTAAATCAGATCAAGCTATTCTCATGCCCAAATTCTTCTAGTGGCTTTCCATTACAGCTAGAGAAAGAATTTAAATCCCTTGACATGTTTTACAAAGTTCTACACAGTAGCTCTCTCCTCCCCCTTTGTTTTATTGCTTGCCATGCCCCACTTACTTAGCATCCAGCCACAGTGATGTTCTTTCTACATTTCTAGTGTATGTAGCCTTTGCATTAATTCATCCCTCTATCTGCTTTGCTCTTTCTCAAAATATTGACGTGGCTATCGCTTTCTCTTTGTTCATATCTCAGCTTCAATGTCATTGAAGAAGAGCCTTCCCTTACCTCCAGAGCTACCACTCCTTTCCTTGCTCCAGCAATATTCCGTTTCTCTCTTGTATTTTCTTTTTAGTACTTGTGACTGTCTCATTGACTTAGTCTTGTACGTATTTGTTGATTGACAAAATAGCTGCTCATTGAATATTGTTGAAAAAAATAAATGGGTTAATTAGAATTTCGAGAACACTACTGATCAATAAAATGGCACAGAAGGAATGTATCTTGTATGCTATATATTTCTGAAGAGTTTATAAAAGTTTTCTCATAGTTAAAATAAGGGAATTTGGAATGAATGATACATTCAGGATGTATCCCCAAATGGCTGAGAAACTATCACAAAGACTATTTATAAAGTACTTAATCTCAATTCATTGTGACTCGCTGGTGGTATGACATTTGGCATTGCATTTTAACTTGCCCTTGTTAATATTCTCAATCAGTGAGTTAGATAACACATAGAGGGCTTGCTGAATAAATATATAAGTGATACAAAACAGGGAAACATAAATAATACAGTAAATAACATAATCCAAATTTCTTTTTAACCAGCAGATTAGAAGAGTAAGCTAAAATTAACAAGGTGAATTTTTATCAGGGATAAATTCAGAGTTATTATGTATTTTCATTAAAAAATACAGAGAAGGAATGAGTAGAAGATCTGAATGGACAGTATAAAATAGAAAATAAAATTAGATGACAGTGTATCTTTTCTGAAGAAGACATAGGGATGGCCAAAAAGTACACAAAAACATGCTCACTGTCACTCGTCACCAGGGAAATGCAAATCAGAACCACTATGGCATGCCACTTCATGCCTATCAGAGTAGCTAGCATCAAAACAACAGGGAATAACAAGTGTGGACAAGGATGTGAAGGAAAAGGAACCCTCGTGTTCTGTTGGTGTGAGTGTAAATTGGTGCAGGTAATATGAAAAAATTGTACAGAACTTCCTCAAAAAGTTGAACAGAGAACTGCCAGATGACCTCCCAGTTCCACTAGCGGGTATTATATGTTCCCCCGTCATGTTTACTGCAGCATTATTTATATAATCAAGACAAGGAAGCAACCTGTGTTCCTCAGTGGATGGATGGATAAAGGAGATGCTGTACACTTGATATTAATATGACATCGTATGTCAGTTCTACCCCAATTTAAAAAATTCTCAGTGATGTACATGTAATCCCAGTAGTAACCTAGGTTTTCTAGAGAATGCTTGATTTGCTAAAGAGCAATGAACCAAATATTTGTTGAGTACTTTTTATGTACCAGTCGCTTTTATACGGTTTATAACTATTAATTTATTTAATCCTTTTAGCCAGTCTAGGTAGGTACTATTATACTTTACTGATGAGGAAACTGAGGCACAGAGAGGTTCAGTAAGTTGCAGGTCACACAGTAAGGAATGGAGCCAGAGATAGGCCTTCTCTAGAGCCTGCATATCTGACCATGAGGCCGCAGAGCCTCCTGGGGCAGGGCTGTATTAATATAGCTGCAGTGTTAGGGTCAAGATCAGCAAGAGCCTCAGTTTTGGTCAGATCACATCTAAAATCCTGTGTCCCATTCCAGGCCTCACATTTATGAAGACCACTGACCACCCCCTCCCCCAAGTAATGCATCTGTAGGAGAATGACGCTGATAAAGAAGATAAGTTAGACCCAGTGAATGTGAGAAATAGTTAAACAGTCTGGGGTTGTCTAACATGATAAAACCACGTGCCCCAAATCAGAAACATTAATAAATGATGGAGCTAGATTCTAATCCAGATCTTTGACTGGATTGCTGACTCAAGGAGATGACTGAAGAAGATCGCAAAAGATGCAAGCCATCTCAGAGGCTCCTCCTCCCCTTGCTCTGAAAGAGTGTAGGGAAAAGAGTCCTGAGGATAATGGCTTGCAGAGGATTGGAATTATCTTGGCTTCTCTGAAATTCCAGGAGGAGAATAAGTAGACAATATGACTCTTGCAAAGCCGCATATGTTTCATTCACGTTAAAAATTCACAAGTCACTTTTGGATTTTTCCCTTCTTTTGAATGTTACTAACATGAGACTTGCATCTAGACCCCACTTGGACCTCTGACCTCCGGCCATTATTGTCAACCATTTAGAGGTCATTTAGTTCAGGGTTCTTGGAAAGCAGCCGTTTCCAGTGGCTGCCCTTCTCTGTTGTATGTGGCACGTCAGAGCTGCTGCCTCTTTTACTCAGCTTCTCTTGGTCATGCAGCCAGTAGGGGATGACCTTGGCTTCCAGGGCGGCCCTTACCCCTGACTGCCTAGCTCCTCTGCGATGCCCTTCATCCCACATCTGTGGATTTTGATTGTGCGATACTCACGACCTTTTCAGTTTTCCCAGCACAGGCTAACCTTTCTGAGAATACACATCAGAAGGCTGCTGTGGTCAGGTTGGCAGGTCACTGGTTGACTAATGGCCTCTCCAAGGTTCGCTGGCAGATACTGCATTGTTGCGAACCCTATCGATCCCAAAAGTTCGCCTGCTGCACAGACAGCCTCTGCGGGCATGAGGAGGTAGTGAGTCATGGCCCCATCACCCCTGCCACCCATCTGTTCTCATGGCAAGGAGAACAAAGATGATCTCTTTGTGGTATCGTAAAACCTAGAAGGACATTAAAAATTCCGTTAAAATTTCATACCCTTTTAGCTGTTGAAACGTACAATCTATTAGGAGGGGAAAAAAGCCTCTTGCATTTTTTTTCCCCCATAACCCTTACTTCAGAGGCTACTTAAGGGACCAGGTAATGATTTTACGATGTTTATTAATACTTCATGTTCTGCTTCCCTCCCCCCTTTCTTTTCTACCAAGGACTGCATTTGTCTTTAAATTGAAAGTACAGAAGCTGCTGGGGCCAGGGAGGTTGTTCTTTCAGATATAGAGTTTTTGCGGTGTCATAGATTGCTCTGTCATGGATCTTGTACGTAGAGATCTTTGAACTTCTGGGTGAGGGATATTTATTTTTGAAATGCACTTTGGGGTAATGGAAAGAAAACAGGTTTTAGAGCCAAAATAGATATGAGTTAGAATCCTGATGCTGCCATTTATTAGCTGTGTAACTAATATCAAGGACGTCGCTTAACCTCAGAGAGTCTAAGTTCACCTACCTGCCACATTGAGACAGTAATATCTGAGTAACACTTGGAAACTAAGATGACCTGAGACAGACACAGCCTAATGTAGGCTTCATGGGAAAAATCTTGTCTGATCTGAGCACTCATATTATTTTTAGTTCATCCCCGTTTTCCTGAATAATTATTTGGTTTTCTCTGTCTCTCGTGAGCATCATATTGACTAAGTGGCAGGATAGCCCACATCCCTTTGGCTGCTTGAGGACTTCAAGCATATTTGAGACTCATCTGTGTGGTGTGTATGTTGAACCCCATCTCAATTCATTTTGCTCCCATCCGGGGTTTTATTTCATTTTCGATCCCACTGACTTCATTCCAATTTTGTGTATTAGTTGTAAACTCTCTCAAATATTTTTGAAGACAAGATCGCGCACAGAAGAAAATCTGGAACATAGCAGGTACTCCATAGATATGGTAAATGAACCAATGCGCGTTAGCGAATTCATCAGAGACACACAGATGCTTTCGAGGGGAGTTAAAACAAGTAAAAGAAGGTGAAGTTCATGAGTTCACACCTCCAGGATACCCAAACGAAGACCTGGGGAAAGCAGTGAGAAGATGGAGCTATGAGGCTAGAAATAGAGATTTGAAAGTTATCAGTGCTGAAGGCATTTGGGACCGTGGGTATGTGTAGAAGACTCCAGCAGCAGAAGAACGCTGGATCTGGGGAAGAGGAGTTTCAGCAGGCCATAAAACTGGATCTGAGGAGGAGGTACCTGCTAAGAAGGCTAAGGAGTAATGGGCAGGGATATAATAAGGCAATGAGGACTGAAAACTGGCCATTTGATAAAGTGACTTGAGACTCAGAGCCACCCCTTTTATTATATTGTGAAAGTGGGGGCAAAGGATTAGGGTTGAGGAGCAAATAATAATTCAATAAAAACTACTACAAACATGTACCAGGCATTTACTAGATGCCTGGGCCTATGCCAGGTACTTAATATATAGCAACAACAGCATTATGAGGGAATGTTTTCCCTTTCCCCTCTTTTCACAGAAGAGGAAAATTGAGGCGTCATGAAGTTAATCACCCAAAGTCACACAGCTGGCTAGTGTGGATTCAAGCCACAAGTCAGATGTGTAGTAAGGATTCAAGCCAAGACAGTTGGATGCCAGACTGAGAATAATTGCTGAGAAAACATCCAGCACGTTTAGACAACCCTGTAAGAAATTTGGTTGGTAGGAAGAGAAAGGGAAATGGAGGCGGTTGGTAGAGGAAGAAAAATAGTAGAAAGTTAGTTGGTTGGTTGAAGATGAGAGAGATTGGCTTGAGCAGGTCTAATTGCTGACGGGAAGGTTCCGGTAATGAGTGATAGGTGAATGATACTAGAGAGAGGAAAGAGAATTGATACAGAGAAGACAGGAGGAATGGGTTCTAGAAAGAAGTGGGGATATAGTTGTTCTGTTGCTCTAGAAGAAGGTGGTGAGTGCAGACTCGGGGACAACGGTATGCTCAGAAGGGAAGTGGAGGGAGCTCCCTTTGGGTGGCTTCTGTTTTCTGTGTGTAGTAGATGAAATGATCATCTGAGAATATGGTAGGGGAATCAGACGTCTGAGAAGACTGGAAAGGTTTACATAGAGAATGGGGGAACGAGAGGGCTAAAGAAAACCTGGAGGGTTGTTAAATGATACTGCCAGCCTTGCTGAGGGGGCAGTCGTGAGTTTGTTCTTAATCTGCCCTGTTGTATGATTTTTATCTGTCTGCCTTGCACAGCCTTCTGGCTGCGAGCACAGTGGAAGGGGCTGTTCATTTGCTGTTTTGTCAATTGTAGTGAATAGTAACGCTACCCATCTAGTTCTGCCAGTCCATGATAGTTCCTCCCTCGTTGCCTGAATCTCAGGTACCAAGTGCTGGCAGTTCTGTGCTCCAAATGTCTCTATAATCCACACCCTCTCTCCCTCTTAAATGCTTTCATGTCTGGGTTCCTGTAACCTCCTACCCAACAGGCTTCTAAACTTCTCATTGGATGGAAACTTTCTTTCTTTTTTTCTTTTAAAAAATTTTTAATGTATTTTTTTTTAATGTTTTATTTATTTCTGAGAGAGAGAGAGAGACAGCCTGAGCAGGGGAGGGTCAGAGAGAGAGGGAGACACAGAATGTGAAACAGTCTCCAGGCTCTGAGCTGGCTGTCAGCACACAGCCTGATGTGGGGCTCGAACCCACAAACTGTGAGATGATGACCTGAGCCGAAGTTGGACGCTCAACCGACTGAGCCACCCAGGCGCCCCAATGTATGTTTATTTTTGAGAGACAGAGGCAGAGCATGAGCTGGGGAGGGGCAGAGAGAGGGAGACACAGAATCCAATGCAGGCTCCAGGCTCTGAGCTGTCAGCACAGAGCCTGATGTGGGGCTCAACCCCATGAATTGTGAGATCATGACCTGAGCCGAAGTCAGACGCTTAACCACCTGAGCCACCCAGGTGCCCTAACTCTTGCTTTCTTCAACCCAATCTGCACATTGCCACCAGCATGAGCTTTTTATAATAAAAATCTAATGCTGTGACTTCCTAGCATAAACCTTCCCAAGTTTTCCCATTGCTCTTGGGGCACAAAACAAAAGCCTTCCCATGGCTTCCCTTTCCGGCACCATTCTCCCCTTTGATCTCTGTCCTCCAGTTCAGTGCCTTTCTTTTGATTCTCTGGACCTCACCCTCTCAGCACAGGGCTAGTTTTTTTGGTCTTACAGTCTTGCCTTCAGTATCAAGTCTATGGTGTACACAGAAGAAGGACATGAAAAGAGGGCAAAATGTGTGTGTGTGTGTGTGTGTGTGTTTCAGGATGTTACCTCTGACACCTCACCCAGTCACGTCTCTTGACATCTTAGTGAAAGGCCAGAAGTATTTTACATGAATACCACTGTTTGTAAGGGAAGCTGGGGAAGATAAATTCTTTGCTGGTCAAATGACCACCTCTCGTAACATCATCAGAGTTGAGGCGCCTGGGTGGCTCAGTCAGTTAGGCATCCGACTCTTGTTAGACATCCGACTCTTGTTCTCAGCTCGGGACTTAATCTCAGAGTTGTGGATTTGAGCCCACATTGGGCTCTACACTGGGCAGGAACCTACTTAAAGACAAGCCCAAACAAAACAAAACCAAAAAGCCCACATCAGAGTTGTATTATTAAGAAAGATGAGGAGGATGTGCGCTAAGCAGGAAGCTTATACTCCCTGCTGTAGATGAGGAGGTGTTTTTCAGGTGAAGAGCTGAGTGAAGGATGTTGCTGAGGGAAGTAACAGCAAAGTAAAGGTTCAGAGCTGAGTAATAGGGTGTGAGCAGGGAAGGAGTTGCTGGGACATTGAATTTGGGGCAGAAAAAAGATGTGAAGCTGGATAAGTAGGCAGGGACCAAATTATAATGGCTTTTCTTGCCATGATGAGTTGTTTAAACTTTATCCTCTGTGTTCATGTTCTCTAGATGGGATTTTATGCCCCAAGTGACGTCAGGCAAGATGGTCCAATGAGTATGGAAAGACATCTAGAATTGATGTTTACCTCTATTTTTATTTCATTCTTTAAAATTTTACCTTTATGTATGTTTCACCATATACACATGTAACTTACAAGTCTACTAGCACATGCATATCATTTATAAGTAATACGTATGTTGGGAAATCATGCTAAGACTTTTCTAGTGGCACACACAATTAAGATGTTCAGAAACCATTGGATTAGGCATCAGGGAACTACTGAAGGATTTTCAACAAAGAAATGGCATGGTATGGTGTGTCATTCCTTATCCTTTAGAATGTACAGTTCTTTAATTGTTTAAATAATAACTTCAGAGTGTTAGTGTTGGTAAAGGAATATAGAGAACATGCACTTTGTTTTTACAAGGATGATAACTGAAGGTAGCAAATAAGGATGATATCTGAATTAGTTTGGGGCTGAGCTGGGGCTCAGACCTCCTGGGGCTAGATCTCCTAGCGGTCTTTTGTGTGTCTTCCCTGCATGATTCTTTTCTCTGCCTAATGCTCATCCTCTTTGTCTGCAATTGGTTTTCTTGCCTCCTCAGGACCATGGACACGTGGGCACCCAGAAGTGAATTAAGGTATACATTTTTAATAAACATAAACACCAACAAAATAGAGTTTTGTGGAAATGAATTACCCACTTTGCTCAGGATTCTGTTAACTGTTCTGCCATTGAGTTGAAGTCTCTAGGCACAGATTCCCACGGGTTCTATTTCCATGATGCTAAAATCATCCATAGTTCAGCTCCCTGGAAAGCCTTTTGACATTGTGCTTGCAATGCTAACAGTCTAAGTAAGAGATTGCACTGAACAGATTTCTGACTTGGGAAGAGAGAGGCTTTCCAAGGGGTACACTGCTCATTTTATTGCAGCTCTGTGCATATGAAGGAACATGTGTTCCCATGGGAATATGTCTGTGTTTGGATATATTTCATAGAGAGTATCTTGTAAAAACCGATAGGGAAAAATGTCTGATTTATAGAATCCTATTTCCTGATGCTGTGAATGCTTGTTCAGGTCTCTGTTAACTACTTCTTGGCCAGTGTAATTGATTTATTTCCACCATGCCTCCACTAGCCCAGCTCTGCAAGTATGGGAAGAACAGGGGCTCTGTGATAACCAGGTGGTGAGCAAGATCTTCACTCTCCTGGGCATGCTAAACTATTCAGAAAAGTCAGTTTATAGGGGTACAGATCAAGGGTTAGATGTCTCCAGATGAATGTGTTTGTCAAGTTGATGATCATGTTTACCAAGATCCTTTTTATCACCAGCTGAGTCCTCTTTTAATGGCTTAGGTCACCCTGGAATTATTTCAAAAACAGCTTGATGTTAGAACCTCTTGAGAGCTTGCCAGACACAAATCTAAAGTGAAGTCCGTAGTCTTCTTGGGAGCAAACTCCAGTCTCGAGCTCAAGCCCACTTGAGTGAATCCTGAACAAATGTTTTCACTTTTGAGCGGTTATTTCTTGCCCCTGCAAAAATGACCATTTATTTTAAAAAGAGAGTTTTTGGATATAAGAATCTTGACTGCATTTCCCAAAGAGGAAACTTATATATATATATATGTATGTGTGTGTGTGTGTGTATATATGTATATTATATATATATATATGTATATATATATATACACACACACACATATATATAATTAATATAACTATATAATTTATAAGTTTTATATTTTATATGCATATTAAATATATGTACATATGCATATATATGTGTGCATTGCATATGTATACACATGTACACAGACATACATACATAGTTATAGGACTTGATAACAGAATTTTAATTTATTTGACACTCCTGCATAGTCTATGAGACTCGGTTTGGATATTGAAATATTGCCATTTCTAGAACATTCTAATAGCTTATGGGCACAACAAAAGAGAATCAAGTATATACCATGTAACTTTATGGTTGTTTTCAAATAAACATATGCATGGCTAGAATTCCTGATTTTTATTACTTAGAATACAGACCTGCTGCTGTAAAAGAAAAAACTCTTAAATTACAGGGCTCAAGTGAGAGAGGGTTTTCTCCCTCCTGGTCTGTGACTGGCAGGATTCCCTGAATAGATTCAAGGATATAAGCTTTTTAACTGGTATCCTGCCCTGCATAGGGTTTGGTCCATGTGACTGAAGGAAAAAACCATTCCAGTCCATAGGAAGGACAAAAAGAGGAACATGTGTTCCTTTCCTTGCTCTTATTCTTTTGACCAGAGCCTGGTCACAAGGGCACAACTAGCTGTGGGAGTGCCTGGGATATGCATTCTTTAGATGGTGGCCGTGTACCCAGCTGAGATACCATATACTATAGGGGGAAGAGAGAATGTATATTGGGGGCCAACTACCAGTTTCTGCCATCATGATTAAGTTGAATGTTACTTTTCCAACATCTTTTTTTCAATCTTTTCTACAAGTGGATCTCAAATCCTCTGACACTAACCTTCAGCCTACCCTAAATCATAATGGAGCAAGGTGGCGTGAGAATTAAGATGATGGACATCTACTATGTTCTGTGTCCTTTAGTATATAGTGTCATTTAATTACTATAACCACCATGAGTTAGTAGCATTCTTCCCATTTTACAGTGAGGAAGCTGAAGCTCAGAGAGGCGAAATGATGGCATGAAACCAAGAAGTGGTAATTTTGACATCCTTTAATTGTCCAGTTATTACAAAAGCTCATTCTGCAAAAAATGACTGATTTTCCCTTCCTGGACTTCCATTCTGCAAGGACACTGAACTATATCAGCTACTTTCCAACTGGAGCACGTATCAGAACACCTGGAGAACTTCTTGAGATGCTGATTTCTGGGTCCCCCTTAGAGTTTCTGATAGAGAAAACCTGAGGGCTCCAGCACTGGCATTTCTAGCAAGTTCCCAGGTGATGGTCCCCAGCCATACTTGGAGACCCATTGGAGTGGATGGTCTCTCAGATTTCTTCCTGCTGTTACATACTGGAAGGTCTGCAACTTGGCTGGCTTCAGCAGTCCTGCATTGGTTGGTGATCCAAAACACTACACCTTCCCAACTGTTTTGGCCAAGTTTGGTGGTTATCCAGGAAAGTCGTCAACATGAATGGCGGAAAATGCTGATGAAAATCTCTCCTTCATGTATTAATTTACTCATTTGTTCAACAAATATTTAGCAAGCATTCGATGTGCCAGGCATTGTCCTCGATACTGGAGACCCAGCATGCTTAAGACACACCTGGCCCCTGCCTGTGATGTGTATATAGACTGTGGAGAACACAGATGGTTAAATTTATTGTTATGACTGAAAAAGTAGACTATGAAGAAACAGATTATTAATTTTTGTTATTACTGAGAAGGAAATGTATGGACCTCTAAGAATAAAATACTCTGCTCTGAAATTTGCAATTATGACTAAAATTTTACCAAAAGAGGCTTATTTTCTACTATGGTCTTAAGTCATACATTGCCTTCTTTTCTCTATCCATTTTGAGTTGTTCTTTGCTTTTGGAGGAGGTATTTCTATCAGGCCGGCTCAGTAAGTGGCATTTTCGTTTAATTTTTGCTAACCCAAACTTTGCCTTCCTGTCCTAGATGAAATCTTGGCATTGTTCAAAATTTGCATTTTCATTTTTAGCAGAAAGTGACAGTTTGAATCAACAGCAAGGGCAGAAACCCTTGTCTAAAGCAATTTCCTCACTATTATTCCTCACTTCAATGAAATTAGAAGTCCTAGGGTGATGAATTCACATAGTCCTCTCCACCCTCACCTGCACCTCCAGCTGTTTGCCTTTCTTAAAGAATTAAAGATGAAGGATAGAAGGTTCTCGAAAGAAGAACATCTAGTATAAAGAGAGATTAGGAAAGGCACTCATGTACTGATAATGTTGATCACTTGTCGAGCGTTTATTATGCTATAGGGATATGTTCAAGCACTTGATGTGAATTATCAGGTAAATTTCCCAACAAACCAGTTAGGTGCAGGTACTATTATTATTATTTCTCTTTATAGATATGGAAGTCGAGGCTCACAGACATTAGATAACTAGCCTAAATCTCATACTTGTTGGACAGAGGAGCAGGGATTCAAAACCAAGCCTGTCTGACTTCAGAGGCTCATGCTCTTTACCAGTAAATTAAGCCTCCAGTCATTTCCATGCATTTTTCATAGTGTTGGTGCTGAATCATTTGACTTACTGGTTTTCTGAGTCATCTCGGTGAACAGGGCCAGATCAGATGTATCTTCTGCACTCTGTCTTGTATCTTCTTTATTCCTCTCCTTTTTTTCCTTGTGTAGTCCACCTACTCCATCATCTTTGTTCCTATTGCCCTGAAAGAAATAGCTTCTTAGGGCCTGCTTCTCTGATGCAGGAGAAGTCTGGTAGGCTTGCCAGGGAGTAAAAGTGCATTTATTCAGGATAATTATGCTTATTTGAAAGGGATGTTCAATCACAGATCTGACTGTTTTATGAGCCCTGTTCTATATCCTTGTGATTGGAAAAATACATCAGTAAGTAATGCTTCCTTGACGACTCACTCTCATGTCCATTATTTTAAAAGATTGACCAGTAAAAACACTCAAATTATTGATAATCCATAATTAATACGAAGTACATAACATGCATAATAAAGTAAAATCTACCATGATTGTGATGAGAATATGAGTTCTTGTTTGTTTGTTTGTTTGTTTGTTTGTTTGTTTGGTAAGGCCAAAGCCTAGGTTATCTGTCACTAAGGAATATGTAAGCACATTAATCCTGGGGTTCAGTTATTCTCTTTTTATTGGTGAAAACAGGATTCTGCTCTTCAAAAGAAAGAGTTAGTGGTTTTATTTTTTAAGCTCATTAAGATAGTTCAGAAAGTCTTGGCTAGCAAACACCTTTTTAAAAAATCAATTTTTCAATAATTTAGAGTGAATCAGACCCATATAGTTACATTTCCCTTAAGGAGGCTGTGCTTTCAAAATAATTAAAGTAGAGCTAGCATTATAGATCTTGAGAAGGATCTTGTGCTCAGAAAGTGTCTTTTGATTTGTTGTGAATCCCAAAACTTTGGGAAAATGGGACAGGACTGGAATCACCTTTCCAATGTCATCACTAGCCAGTGGTACATGACCAGTAATACAAAAAGCTCCAGGGGCCCACCTGATCTTCAGACTCTTATCCTTTTCATTAACAAAACGGGCTTGTAGCTGCACACAGGCCTCTTAAAGACCACATTTCCCAGCCTCCTTTGCAGCTACATATGCTCATCTACATTTTGGCCGATGAGATGTAAGCAGAAATGGGATTCCGGAGAAGTCCTCTTTAAGGAGAGGGTGGGGGAGTGCGTGCTCTCCCTTCCTGCATGCCAGGGGTGCCACAGCAGTGTGCCTTTATGATACCACTATCCCAGCATTGGATCTGCCATCTCTGGACTTGACATGAGAGAAAACATTTCTTTTTTTCTTATGTCACCGTTTTGTGGATTTGTAGCTACATTTGATCATAGCTAATAAAACACTGACACATTAGGTTTGGGAAAAGAGTGAGTGCATTAATGTAATTAGTTTAGCCACCATTATTGAGTACCTTCTCTCTGCCAGGAACTGTTGTGAGAGCTTGATTTCTCATAACTTACATAACCCCCTCTATGGTCTTCTAAGAGATTATTATCCCCATTTTACAGATGATGAAACAGAGGCATAGAGAGGTTAAATAACTTGTCCAAGGGCACACAGCTAAGCCAAGAGTGGAAACTAGTTAGTCAGCCCTAGAACTTTCTCTAAATCACTGTGGGAGGATAACTTGACAGTATTTTAAAAAAACAAGCAAAAGCTGTACTCCGACTCTACCTTTTCCGCGTGTAGGAAAATTATCCTTTAGATTTGACTTTGTCACTGATTATGTGAGGGACTTCTGACAGGCATATCACTTAACTTCACAGTGCCTCAGACTTTTCACCAATAAGAGGCATAGGACATCCGTCACCATGCTTATGGGGCGTCCAGTCAGCCTGGCGCTGTTCCAGGTACACACATGGCATTAGTGGCAGCTCTGCCCAGAAGGGGCCCACAAGTTGGTCAAGGAGACACGGCCTGAACACTTGAGAAAAAGCTAAGGAACAAGGGAAATATGTTTTGCTTCCTGAATGCCATGTACAGTTGAATATGTGTGTCACATCTATGCAAACCACAGATCTTCTGCACTTCCTTTTATAATGCTCCTTACATTTGTATTTTTCATGGATTGTTTGTATTTATGGGTCTATTGTTCCTGCTAGAATTAACACTCCATGAGGGCAGGGGCTACATTCCTCTCCTTACCTGCTAGGAGCCCCACATCAGAATAGCACCCGGCACACTTTGGGAGCCGTTCTGTTCCATCTGGCTTAGGACTCTCCTGCCTTCAAGAAGGTCCACTCAGCTTCATTTGCGGTCCCTCAGTGGTGAGATCTGTCGGTGCTGAGGCACTCGGTGAAGCCTAGGGTGGAGACCTAACCTGCCTGGGCTGTGCTGCTCTAATGCCACAGGAACCCTTAAAACTGATCATTTTGCAGAGATAACCTGGTATATCTAAGGGCCTAAGGGGTCTTGGACCACCTGGGCTTATTCTCACCTCACAAAGTACTCCCCCCCTCCCCAAATGGTCTTCTTCATTCCCACCCTGGTCCCACACCCTAGGGCTCCTCCCCAGCATAACTTTGACTGAGGCCCGTTTACAGGTGAAGTTCCCGGAAACCGGAGCTTGAACATATATCAATACTGGTCTCTGCAGAGGCTATCCAGTAACCGCATCTTCATCTTTTAAATTTTTCTTCTATTTTGAGAAGACTCTAAATGTAAAACAAAACAAAACAAAAAAAAAAACAAAAAACCCCCAAAACTAAAGAAAACTCATAGAGTAAATGAAAGCAGAAAATAATCTCACCATTCTACTTGCCCAGTACAGTTTTAGTTGACTTTGACTTTTTTCAGGCCTATTTAACAATTGAAATTCTACTTTTTTTTTAAGTTTATTTATGTAGAGGGAGAGAGTGTGTGCACATGAGTAGAGAGAGAAAGAGAGGGAGAGAGAGAGAGAATCCCAAGTAGGCTCTGCAGTGTCAGCATAGAGCCCAGTGTGGGGGTGGATCCCATGAACTAAGACCTGAGAGATCTTGACCTGAGCTAATACCAAGAGTTGCACTCAACCAACGGAGTCACCGAGGCACCCCAAGATAATTTAGCGATTTTAAATCCATTACTATTCATCATTCTACTTTCTGACTTCCAAAATTTTGCTGGTATTACCTTTTCTCATAAATTTGGCTTCATTAATTTGTACTTCTTTTATTTTTTTTCTTTTTTTAATTTTTTTACTTAAAAAAAATTTTTTTTTAATGTTTTATTTATTTCTAGGAGAGAGAGAGAGAGAGAGAGACAGCGTGAGCAGGGGAGGGTCAGAGAGAGAGGGAGTCACAGACTCTGAAACAGTCTCCAGGCTCTGAGCTGGCAGTCAGCACAGAGCCCGACGCGGGGCTCGAACCCACGAACCGTGAGATCATGACCTAAGCGAAAGTTGGATGCTTAACCGACTAAGCCACCCAGGCGCCCCTGTATTTCTTTTAAAAGAAATACTCCTTCTACCTCATATCCTTAGACTAGCTAGTAACGAAAACCCAGAAAAATAGTTTATGTTGGTAAGAATATCGAGAAATTGTAAGCCTTGTGCTCTGTTGCTGGAAATGTAAAATGTTGTATCTACCATGGAAGACAATATGGTATTTCCACCCCAAAATTAAAAGTAGGATTATTCTATGATCCAACTCTTCATTTCCAGTTATATACCCCAAAGAATTGTAAGTAGGTTACCTGAAGAGAGGTTTGTATATTCATGTTCATAGCAGCCCCATTCACATTGATCAAGTTTCCAGTGACAGGTGAGTGGCTAAACAAAATGTGCTATGTGCGTAGCATATAGCATTCTTCCACCTCCATAAAGGAAAGAAATTCTGACTGAGCCTTGAAGATATCATACTAAGTGAAATAAGCCAGTTACAAAAGAAAATTACAATATGATTCCATTTATATAAGGTCCTTATAAGGTACTTTGTGAGTTTTCAAATTCACAAAGACAGAAATTAAAATAGTGGTTGCTGACAGGAGGGGGGAATGGGCAGTTTTGCTTCATGAATCTTGGGTTTCAGTTTTGCAAGATGAAAAGAGTTCTGGAGGTGGATGGTGATGATGAGTACACAACAGTGTGGATGTACCTGATGCACCCTGAACAAGTGATTAAGATGGCACATTTTTTGTTATGTTCATTTTACAACTGAAAAAAATACTCCTTCGCTTTTATTTCATTTCCATCTTAGAGAAAGAGAGAAAAAAAATCTAATGTGTTCAATCTATTACTTAAAATAGAAGTCTCTTATTTCCTATTTTACAGGAAGCCTGTGGAAGTTAAATGATGCGTCCTGGCCGCAGAGCCAGTCACTGGCAGACGAGGACTTGATCCTCTTCTAGAGGGAAGGCTGGGTCTCTTACCTGCTGTGATACAGGATTCAGTTCAGTTCCTTCTTTCAGTAACCAACAAGGACTCGTGAAGCATCTTGTTAGGCTCCAGAACTCTTTTATTATTTTCTAAAATTATTATTGGGGCGCCTGGGTGGCTTAGTCGTTTGAGCGTTCGACTTTCGCTTGGGTCATGATCTCGCGGTTCGTGGGTTCGCGCCCCGCGTCGGGCTCTGTGCTGACTGCCAGCTCAGAGCCTGGAGCCTGTTTCTGAGTCTGTGTCTCCCTCTCTCTCTGATCCTCCCCTGCTCACGCTGTCTCTCTCTCTCTCTCTCTCCTAGAAATAAATAAAAATATTTAAAAAAAAATTATTTAAATATAGTTGATAGACCTGATTCAGTACTCTCGATGGCAGCAGTGAGCAAATATGTTAAGGCTGTATTACGTGCCAGCGTGAGCTGAGGATGGCAGGTTCCGTACCATAAGCAAGTACATACATGAGCAAGACAGTGGCCACTACTGATGTGTGTCATGGTGGAAGTAAGATGCTGGCTGAAATGTGGGGAAGACTTTTGGGTTGAAACGTCATCCTTCAGATGGTTTCAGTGATGTGAACACGAGCACAGGCGTGCTCCTGGAAACAGCAGCAATAAAACCTAGCACGTGCACAGTCCCAGGGAGGGGAAGAAATTTGGCACATTTGAGCAAGTATAAAAGGCCAGTTTAGTAGAATGCAGTCCAAGAGGGGAATGGCAAGATATGGGGTAAGAAATTTCAACACTGTGGAGCCTCATGAGCCCTGGAGTAGAGCATCCAAAGTTTTCTGAGGGGTATTAATAGAAAGCCACTGGAGGGTTTTGAAAAGGGAAGTGTGATGTTACCTTTTTTTTTTTTTTTTAATTGTTTTAAGTTTATTAATTTTGAGAGAGAGCGTGTGTGTGCGGGTATGCAAACAAGGCAGGGGCAGAAAGAGAGGGAGAGAGAATCTGACCGCGCAGAACCTTTCGTGGGTCTTGAACTCACCAACTATGAGATCATGATCTGAGCTGAAATTGACATGTCAGGCATTGTCCTCGATACTGGAGATCCAAAATGATTAAGACATACCTGGCCCCTGCCTGTGATGTGTATATGACTGAAAAATAGACTATGAAGAAAAGATTATTAATTTTTTGTTATTACTGAGAAGGAAATGCATGGATCTCTAAGAATAAAATTCTCTGTTCTGAAATTTGCAATTATGACTAAAACTTTACCGAAAGAGGCTTATTCTCCACTATGGTCTTAAGTCATAAATTGCCTACTTTTTTTCTATCTTTTTGCCTTTTTAACCTGCCGTTTGGCTTTCAGCAAGTATGTACCATATAGCAAGTGCTTACGTAGATACCAGAAATGCTCTATTGAACGATAGTGTTGCCCACAAAGAAATTACCGTCTGGTAAGTAGGAAAGCAGACGGTGACAGTGAAAGATAGTAAGTAGTATAGCTCATAGTGTGCGCTCTGGAGCTACAGGTGGTTTTTAGGAGAAAAAAATTCCCGTGATCAAATCGGATTGGGGATTCATATTTCATGCTTCCTTAGAGATCTGCAGTGCGCACGAGTGTAGTAAAGTGTGCACTGGATGGTGTATGGAAGCCAACTTGACAATAAACTGTATTAAAAAAAAAAAAAAAGGAAACCTGTCTTGGTTCACCTTGGCATTTCCCAAACTTATTTGCACCACGATCTGCTTTTAAAAATAGTAGCAGGTTTTTGAAGTCATTGTGTGTGAAACACACTCTCGGAAACACGAAATTAAGGCAGTGTGGCAGTTAAGTTACACGCTAGGTGTGACGGCTGTCCCAAGAAGGGATCCAGCGCTGTTCAGCGGGGATTCAGGGTGGCCTTCTCGGGGAGGGTGACCTCTGAGTTCTTTTCTTAGGACTGAGTAGAGGTTAGGTGTGTGCAGAAGCAGGGAAGCCTTTTCTGTGGAGAAAGAACAGCCTAGGCAGACATGGAGACCCAGGAAAGCACATTATCAGCCTACGAAGGTAGATTTGCAAATTCCAGGCAGGAAGAGGAAAAGTTTGCTTCTTTTGCACCTTAGGGGAAATAACTGTTTTGTAGTGGAGACAGAGTAGAACGCCACCTTCCTAATCTGGATTTTAGTATGAATGCCGATTTTGGTTGTCCGGTGTTGCCACGGTCTGCCCCTCATCAGTCTCTCCCTGTACCACTCTCCTGCACGTGCTGTGTAGCTTGGTCTCAGGAAAGCCCAGACAGAAAGCCCCTCGCTGTGCACCTCTGTCCCCTGCGTCATGTGGCTCAGCCTCCCTGGAAGCCTGGGGCTCCTGTGCGTACCTCCCGCTCTGTCAGCTCCGCTATTTCTGTCTTCACATCGTTTGCGAATACTCTCACGCTGCACCCGGTTTTTCCTTCCACATGCTTCCAGATTCATTTTTGCATCTGATTTGTGCGAGGCAGCATAATTAGAGGATGTCACACTTCCCTGCAAGAGACGGTCTCACTCGCTGTGGGACACGGGCGGACTGGGAAGACTTAGAGGTGCCACAGAGTCCGCCTCCTGTGCAGTCTCCCCCTCCCATTTGATATAAGAGAGGTTCTCTACATGGGCTATTGTTACTTCATTCCTATTAGGTGATTAATAACAATAGCCCCCACTTAACTTACTATCTCCTGCGTACCAGACATGCTACCGAGCGGTTTACATTATCGTTTTCAGTTTCACACCCCGAAGTATGTGTTATGAACTGCGTTTTACACCTGAGAAGGTTGGAGAGTAACCTGCCCAAGTTCATGCAGCTAGTGAGGAAAGAAGCTATCATGTAAACCTAGGGGGCAGGTGTAAAGTCCGTATGTTTAGTCCATAGTGTCATTCAGTGGGCTAACAGTAGAAGCGTTTCTCTTTGGGGGAGCCTGTGCTGACGTCTGCTGGGGCAGCAGGATCACCAGGGCATTTTTAGAAAATAAGGATTCTCTTCATAACCAGATGTCGGGACTGGGGACCGGGTGATGATGCAGGGATTCTCATCAGAACCACCTGGAGGGTGATTGCTGTCTCCCCGCCCCCTCCACTCCGAGTTTCTGCCTCAGTGGGTCTCCAGCGGAACCTGAGCGTGCGCTTTCCCGACAAGTTCCCCGGAGCCGTTCACACTGCCTGTTCGGGAACCCACTTTGAAAACGCTGGTGAGAAAGGAGGGGACAGGCAAAGGGACGGGAACGGGAGAGTTAGTGTAGGGAAACCAAACACTCATGCCTTTTGCATTCTTTCTTCTCTTTCTTAAGCCCTTGAGGTTTTATTTGGTTTTGACCAAATAGGTCAAAAATAGGAAAGGGTGACGTGCCGGAGTAGGGTGTGGACTCAGGCAGCTGGTATCAGTTCCCAGCTTCAGTGCTTATCAAGGCTCCTCTGCTGAGAAGCGGAGATGCTGGTAGCTGCCCCCCAGGCACTTCATCAATGATCTTTCAGCCTTCCTCTCTTCCCTTCCCACTTACCTTGGGGTAAGAAAGGTGAAAACCCGGAGGCTTTACTTTTCATCTTTAGTTCAGGAGGTTATTCACGCTAGGAAAGCTAGCTGTGGTATGAATTCACTTTGTGAATTATTTAGGCTGTTGTAGCTCATTTCCGGCTGCCTCTTGTGCATGCCCCTCCGCTGTTCCCAAGAGGACCTTGGGATCCTACAAGAAGTGGGATCCTGGAGCATCTGCTCATAGTTTGCTGGTTTGTGCCCCCGGGTCGCTGGCTCTAGGCCCCGGGCCAAAGCAGCACCGACTTCTCACTGGAGAGGTTACCCCACTGAGGGAACTGGCAAGTGCATCGTTAAGGAGATGGTAGCTGTCCCAGTAGAACTAATAGCCATACCTGAGCCTTGGAAGACGAGTGTTTCTCATTTGGCTGACAGAGAAGACGGGGTCTTTCAAAACCAGAGCAACTGTCATCCTAGCTCCAATCCTGAACTTGGAGGTGGGGTTCAGACAAGTTACAGGTCCATTCTGTGTTTGGGTCGCTGTCTGCAATATGGGGAAGGTTTCCCTTCCCTCCCCGGATTAATGAGTTTCACAGAGATGAGAGCCATAAAGCAGCGTGTCGTATCTCAGCTGACACTTAGTGCAAAATAGTGTCTTTCCCTCGTATCATTTTTTCCTCCTATATAACTTCCTCTTTGTGGGGAGAAAAGGAAGATAATGAAATACCTATGGAAAATCAGTTAAGTTCTGTGCAGTGTCCTTGGCCTCTTACGTTCATCACGTCATTCATTTTTGGCTTCCTTTTTTCGTACTGTTCTTCCTATCACATACAAGGAGAAACAGAGCAGTTACATAACCCAAATTCCTGAGGCTGGTAAATGTTGAAGTGGATTTGAACCCGAGCATGCCCGAAGTCAACACTTCGGCCAGTTCTGTTCTATGTTACCGAGCAAGGAGCCTGGGAACGCATCCATCCAGTAAGGAGGGGGGTTCACATGGTTTCAGATCTGATTTTTCCGGCTAGAGAACAGTGTTCAGACTTTGCCTTGTTTTTCTGGTTCCTGAAGGATGTGAGCCACTGGGCTGGAGGATATGAGGTTCCTATTTATGGCTTCTGCTGCTAAGTGAGGGGAAACAGAGATGCCGTTCCTAAACTCTTCATAAAGGCTGTGATGCTGTGTGGGCAAGGATGGGTGTTCACAGATGTTCTACAGTATTCTTTATAATAAGAAAACTTCCATGACAATGTTGAGTTTTACCGAGCCCCGTGCTCCTAGAAAATAGTGAAGGTTAACAGATGCCACCATGTTTTGTGCTCCAGGAAATGGCCTACAGCAAAGAATTACTCTCCTCCATATGATTTTGGTAAGACTCATGGATGCCTCCTTCGTTTACTTTTGACAAATCCAGACACAGACCCTCCAAATTCCCATTCTTTGTCTTATGAAAGGTTAGCTAACCTGCTTGTTCCTACTGAGATCAATTGGAACCAAAGCCTTTGTTTAGGATTTGGTGGCCCAAAACTTTGTTTAGGATTCTGTCCTTCCTCCAGGGCCCTGGACATTACCCTACCTTAGCCCTGGGCCGGGATATAGCCCTCCTTAGAAGTCCTGCACTGTGGGGCACCTGGGGGGCTCAGTCTGTATCTAGGATAAAGTTTTTATGCTCTCCATGTTTAACACTTAAAGAACACTATGGTAGGGGCGCCTGGGTGGCTCAGTCAGTTAAGCTCCCAACTCTTGGTTTCAGTTCAGGCCATGATCTCACATTTTGTGAGATCAAGCCCTACACTGGTCTCCTCACTGACAGCAGCTGAGCCTGCTCTGGATTCTCTCTCCCCCACTGTTCTCCACCCCTCCCCTGCTCTCTCATTCTCAGAGTAAAGTCCTGAGTTCTGCACTCGTCAGGGCTCTCCAGAGAAACATATTGTGTGCACATGTACATTGTAATGAATTGGCTCATAGGTTTGTGATTAGATGAGGCCCACCCACATTGCAGACAACAATCTGCTTTACTCAGTCTATTGATATAAATGTTAATCTCGTCTAAAACACACTCACAGAAAAGCCCAGAAAAATCTTTGACAAAGTATCTGGGACAGAATTGCAGTTCATGGCTCTACACTTCCAGACAAGGTGACACATAAAATTAACTATCACAGGTCCCTCCCTCAAAATATACTGACCCCAGCTCAAAATGCTCTGATCTACTTTCCAGTCGTACCACTATTTGATTCCATTTCCCTACATTCTTTCTCACTTTGCAAAAGACCTGTTTTATCTAACTCTTGAGACACTTGAAGATCTTGTGGTCACAACATTGTCCATCTTGCAATAATTCCCCTCCCAGCCCCTAAAGCCCCTTTACCTCCTTATGCTAATCGTTAATAAGCCTTTTCTTACGAAGTTTGGATGTGTTTTTAATTTGACAGAAATGAACTAGGTGTCTAGTACTAAGGATTTGGTTAAATAATATAGTACATTCAAATCAGAGAATATGTTATATTTTCCAGAAGAATCTACTATACTCATTGGTGAGTAAAGATGTCTGGGGCATACTGTTGAGTTCAAAGCAGAATATAAAATTACATACTTATATCCCTTTTATGTAAAATTAAATACATGTGTATCTTAATATTTTGGAATGGTGGTCTTTAATAGTTTCTGATATTTCAGCATTAGTTATCTGTGGGAGGAGGAGAAATAAGGGCAGGTTTTTTCTCCTGCCTTTTTGTATTGTTTGAATTGTTTGTAATGAAGTTTGTGTTGTCTTTGTAAACTGAAGAAAAACTACAGTGAGTAATAGCTTCATGATCTTGATTTTTCTTTCAAAAAAAAAAAAATCAATTCTGATCATACAGGCCCTACCCTGGTGGGCTGGCCTCACAGATGCACTTCTCCATGGAGGTCCATTCTTGGTCATCTTCCAGAGGCTGTACAATCCCAAAGTCTTTCCTTGGAGACAGCTCCAGAAGGTCAAGTCCTGCACACCTTGCCTGTCTCTGCTCTCAGCCGCAGGCACTAAAGCCTGTTGGAGGTTGGGTCTCCCTCCCTTAGCCATCACTGCTCCCCTTGGAAATGGCCTCTGTAGCCATCCAGAAAGTGTGAGGCAGCTAGGGAACACTTCTGGGTTCTGGGCCAGACTTCCTTTTCCATTTTGCCTAAGGTTCTTCATTCTCACAGGTCTTGTGTCCAGAGAATGAGAGACTTAATAACTGGAGAAATCAGATTCTCTTTCATCGGCAAAGCTTGAGGCTTCTGTCTTCTTACCCTTGAGTGTTTTCCCCACAATCTGCATGAGGCTCCCTACTTTGCACACATATACCCTGGATGACAGAGATGGAGATTTAAATGACATTAAGTGAGACCATCATTTTTGGAATCTTCCCCTGCTAAATTCCCATGGCAGTGTGGGTGAGCACTTCAGCGATTTTTCTCTGACATTCTGGCCAAATGCCAACCTGGCAAATTCCGCTCCTTTCCTTGGATGCTGTAGTGCCCATGTCCTCCTTCACCCAGGGTGAGGTCATAGTCTTTGCAGTGAAATAGTGGATGCTCTCTGCTTCTTCAGCTTCTCTGCTACAGGAAAGCCTAAGAGAAGGGGCTTCCTTTACGGCTCCAAACTTCTATTCCTCCGTGTCTCCAGATTGCCAGTGTCCACCATAGATTAAATTCTAGATTCAAGCCTGTGTTCATCAGCCCCCACTCTCTGGATGTCCCTCAAGTGTCAACGCTAAGGCACATCCCTAATGGACATTTCCTTCTTTACTCAATCAGATTTACATGCCAGGGTTCTGTGAAAGATTTCTTTTGGGTGAAAAAAAATATGGTCCTTGGAAAAAAGTTCAAAAACCATAGCCACACTTCATTTCTTCGTGTATTTGAGATGTTTCTTGGCTTTGGTGATACAAGAATCTAACATGTTAGGATAAACAATAGCAATAACAAAGTTAGCCCTGTGTCTCTAAGTGCTGTATTTCTGTGTAGCCTAGATTCTGGCTTCTGAAATACAATGGCTATTAAACCACACAAAAGTTGTATATGGCAGCCTTTCCTCGCCCAGTTGAACTCTCTATACAGTGCTCTCTCCTTTGTGTGTATAAGTTCATATCTGTGTATTTATTTCCCCTTGAAGTATCTCAAACACAAAGACCCTGGTCTTTTGTATATTGTCTCTGTACTGTTGCGTTTTACCTACTAAACCTGACTGAATACATTGTCGTCTGCTTTCCATATTCTGTCTAGTAAATGGTTGGTTGTCACGACAACTGCATAGAAGGTGGAGGGTCATTGATAACCACATGAATTCTTTAAACAAACATGATGTGAGCAAATCTCAATATGTGCTTGAAAGCAGTACAAGAAGAGGAAAGGCTTCAGACAGATCCTTCCTTTTTACAAACTTGATACTCCCTTTAAAAATGAGCCACAGTCGAAGTTGCTCATAATTTTATTAAGAATCCTGAATAAAGGCATTGCCTTTGTTGGACAATATGCTGCCATTCAGGATATGAAGCATGACTTTTCTAGCATGCCCTTCAGAGCATGTGGTTGTGACAGGCTCCCAGGGGGCAGCATGATGGCCCTCTGTCATCTCTCAGTGATGGGCACGGAATGAGTGCCTGACATGTATCATAGGAATGAATGACCTCAGGCCTTCCTGGTGTCCTTTGTAGATGGACTTAATGATTTATAACTCCAAGGAAACTGAATTCAGAAACTTTAACTTTTTTCCAGGACCCTTAACAGCTTGAGAGTGGAGGTATGCACAGAATTAGAACCCAATTCATCCTGACTCCACAGACCATACTCTTTTCATTATAGCACACCGCCTTGCAGTGAGCCCTCAAAGAGAAACATTTTAAGAGACAGAACATTTCTAAAATGCAATGTATGCTTTTCAAAGCAAGAGTGGAAAACCTTTTTCAAAGGTAGAATGGTGGGAAAAAAGAAGAAATAATACGTGATTTAGTATTCATTGAGAATAAGCAATTAATTCTGCCCTCCAGGGGTGAATTTGTGTCTAGCTTATTTGCACATGAAAGTACAAGATTGGCTTCATTTATATGAAAGTAAGACATCTGGTTGGGAAGTGAAAAATTTGGTCAATTACCTGAATCATGTTTGGTCTACATGATAAAAAAGCCCCAGATGTCTTCAAATCACCAGATGTTTGGCCTTGTGTGGTGAACGCTGGACCTGCTGACTCTCTCTACGTGAGAGCTCACAGTTCAATATCCTGTAGACCCACCCGTTGTCAGGAGGTTGTTAGCATTGTGTAAAGGAGCAGTTCACAAGCGGGAGCCTAGAGGAGAGACCATCAACTGGCCCCTGACAGAGAGTGTGTGCCAGGAGGAGAAAGTAAGGTCAGAAAAGGGCATTGTATTTCATTTTTTAAATGTCCTGTATTTTGAGATCATCTCCTTCCTATCTTTTTACTGATAAAGCATCCCATTAAATGATCCAGCTTCTAATGTTTGTTTTTAATGAGTGTATGGGATTAAAGAAGAAAATGAAGGTGCCTTAGACAGGTCCCTGGTTTTCTTTATGTGTCTTCTTTACTAGATTGTGGGGAAGGGAAGAAAAAAACCCGGTGAGGAAAACCCGGAATATCTGCAGCACAATGATGGCGAAAATATTTTCACATAGTTCCCAAGTATGTCTTTCTCAACTGACTGTGGCCAAACTGTTTGCCTGGGTCTTGAAAGCGTTGGTCATCCTCACAGTCAAGAGTTTTGCTGACAAAATAAGGATTTTTCCTTTTGAAATAAGCATTTAGTCCTTAAAATAACTCCAAAGAGAACACCTTCTGCACTTTGAAACATTTCACTCTGGAGACACGCCATGGAGACATGACTATGGGGAGTCTCTTTTTGTGCTGGAAAACTGAATTCCATCCCTGTGAATATTTTAACAGCTCTCACAGTTTCTGTGGTTTGCTCTCATGACCCCAAACGCATATATCCCCATATGCTGTAACATCAAGGGTCTCTCCCCAAGCTTTATAAACTCAGCCAGAATGGACTGAGTAACCAGCATGGGCCACGCGATATCCGATAGACCAGGAATATGTATGGAGGTTTACCATGATAATATCTCATATTAATTGGGCCTTTGCCACGTGACCGCATTCTAAAATCCTTTACTTGTACTACCTTGCTTGATTCTCACATCCTAGAATAGCATTATTCTAACCATTTTACAAGTGAGGAGAATGTAGCAAGGACATCACGTAACTCGCCCACCATCACAAGCCTGCTCACCTCCGGACCTGAACTCCTGAACTGCATGCTTCCTATGAGTATGCCTGTGAGAAGACCTATACCCTCAAGGTGGTTATAATCTAAAATGGCAGAATGAGACACAAGGAGAAAAGCCACTATGTAGAACAGAATGATGTAATTCTAAGAAACACGCTGTGGGGTTGTGGAGGAAAAAAGTAATTAATTATGATCTACCCAGGAAAGGCTTTGGGAGGTGGCCTTAGGCTAGGTGGGAATAAAATAGGGCACTGGCAATTATCTAGAGAATCAGGTCACTGTGGGTGTCAAAGTGGATGATTTCAAGCTGCAGAGCATGCACTGTACGCTCTGAATAGTTCAGAGTCGGCAGCCTGCGCCGCGTGGAACCCACTGGATTTTTGCCTGCTCTCTTGCTCGCCCCGTGACTTGCTCGTCCTGGCTTGGGTGAGCTTCTTGCTCTACATGGGGGTAGGTCCACGCTGACACTGCCACGGCAGGGGTGCAGAAAAGTGAGTTCTTGGGCTTCAGTGTAGACGTTGCCACCACAGCACGGTGGCCCCAGGGAAGCCACCTCCTTCTCTGGGTTCACTTTTCTCTACTGTGAAAGGAATACACTGAAGTCCACAGTCCCTGGGGGCCAGTTGAAGTCCAGAGTCTGTGTTTGGAACCTGCCTAGGAGAGGAAAGGAAGGAACTAGAAGAGTGAGCAGCTGGATTTCATGGCTTGCGGGGTTTTGTTCCTGGACAGGACCCGCCAAGCGAGCCTCTGCAAATAAAGCTGCCTCCCTTTTCTATCCATGACCCCATGTACACTTGAGATTATTCTTATTGGGTCTGGTATCTGCCCCCTCTAATCTACACGGTACAGTAGAGAAATCCTAGACACCGGAACCTGAGGATCTGGGACTGAAAGCCTACCCGTGCCCCTCATCACATAGGTGACTCAACAAATTAAATAAGCTTTCTGTGCTTTTGTTGCCACCGTTGTGACATAGTGATTCTGACACCAGCCCCGTAGGTTTGTTGCTGTCACGGAAGGTGAGAGCAACTGAAAAATGCCAAAGCGCAGTCACTGGAAGCCCGTAGGTTTGGATAAGCGGCTCCTCTTATGCTGATGATATTGATCTTCCTGAAATACAAGTGTGCGCACTGCTCCTGGGCTCATTGGCCTGTAATAGTTACCAGTTGCCTGTCACAGCAAGTCCAGACACCTTGGCCGGGTGTCCCTCCTGCCTTCCTGAGGCCCAGTTGGCAATGAGACCTGGGGTTTTTCACCTGTGCGGTAACCACCATCCACTTCTTGATTCCCACTTGACCACGTCAGGAGAATTTGAGAGTCTGTGTTCCACAAGGTGATGATAACCCTAGTGTCTGGTCACAGCAGCATTAGGTACCTAGTAAGAGGCCTGGGCCTGCTGGTCACCATTTTCTAGGCACGTGCATAGGCCTCGAGACCTTCCATTGTCCCTGAGTTTGAGAGAGGAGGGGGTGTTACGGATGGGATTATATAAGGACACATGTTATTCTTCTCTTTACTCTCCTAGCTGATACTCAGCATCGTGTGTGTGTGTGTGTGTGTGTAATCTTTCTGTCTGATTTGATTGTTCTGTGTCTGTGTACTTTTATGTATCTATTTTAATGTTTTTATTTATTTTTGAGAGAGACAGAGCAGGAGCAGGGGAGGTGCAGAGAGAGAGAGGGAGACACAGAACCTGAAGCAGGCTCCAGGCTCTGAGCTGACAGCACAGAGCTTGACGGGGGGCTCAAGCCCCATGAACAGTGAGCTCATGATCTGAGCCGAAGTTGGACGCTTAACCAACACAGCCACCCAGGCACCCTGAGGTCTTTTCTTTTAAAAAGTAAGCTATAAAAAAAAAAATAATAAAAAAAATAAAAAGTAAGCTATAAATTCATTTGAATGAATGTTACCAAGAACTCTTGTTCTACACCCTGCTGTGTGCTGGGGGGAAGGGTACATGAGTGCAGAGATAAATAAAATCATCTTTGAGTAATTCTCTGTTTAGTAGGAGAGAGGGGAAGAGAGAAACATGGGGGAGAAACAAAACATAACATGAGGTCATTGAGAATTTGATTTAAAGTATGTGATTTGTTGGGCGCCTGCATGCCTCAGTCAGTTAAGCATCTGACTCTTGATTTCAGCTCAGGTCATGATTTCACAGTTTGTGAGTTTGAGCCCTGTTTCGGGCTCTGCACTGACAGTGTGGAGCCTGCTTGGAATTTGGAATTCTCTCTCTTCCTCTCTCTCTGCCCTTTCCCCTGCTCATGTTCTCTCTCTCTGTGTCTCTCTTTCTCTTATTCAAATAAACATTAAAAAATGAAATAGGTAATATGTTTATTAAACAAATACATACTGTAGGTCAGAATACAAGAACGGGGATATAGAGGTTTATAAATAACAGCCCAAGCCACAGAAGAGCTTACAATATAAAATATTTACAAGATATAATCCAGAAGAGGTATTGGTTGGGAATTGTATGTCTACCGAAAGTTAAGCCCTGCAAGTAAGGCCAGGGGACTTCTCTGCCTTGTTCCTTAATGAGTGTTCTGCATTACAGCAATGCCTGGCACATAGTAGGTACTTAGTAAACATTTCTGTATTAAATAATGAATAAATCAGAAAGTTTACATTTCGTCAATAATTTAAAGTAGAATTAATTCCTAATTAAAATGAGGTCATTTTTAGGAGGCAAATGAAGGGCAACGGACAAATTAATATTTGGGAAGATGTCTTTCAACAGATGGTGGGGCATATCAGGTTTGAATCTTTTGTTAATTCCTCTGGTTGAGTGAATAGTTCTGGATGTGCGTGACTCCTTTTCGGGAGCACGAATTACCAGAATGTTCTTCAGTCAGTCTTGTATCTGTTTTGGTTCCAGAATGTACCCTGCTTTAACCTGCCTACACCCAGGTCTCTGCAGAGGAATTTAGGTGCTGCGTATTGGTCAAGCCCCTAATATTGTCAACTCTTTTAAGAGTATCAATAGCCAGTCCATTGGCAGCCATACTCCCTTCGCAGTATTGTTTTCTTTGGGGAGAGTTCGTGATAAGTTGAGAGCTCAACCAGAGGTGGACCAGGTTATAACTGTCTTTCAAACCACGCCCACGGTACGCCTGCACGGAACGCCAAGCTTACATGCACCGCCACGTGCTCTGAAGATAACACCAGCCTGTCGCTGGAGAGTACGACAGTATAATTTTGTTTTTGTTCTCCCACTCCTAAGCCGGATTGAAAGTGGATTCAGTCCCACGGCACTCGGAGAGCTGGCTGGGCCAGGTGAGAGCGCTGTCCCAGCCAGTCTGATTGGCCTGTTGACCTTGGCAAAATGGAGCAAGAACCGGTGCCCTTAGTGCGAGACACAGAGGAACCAGGGTCTCATGGCGCCCAAGCCCAAACCCCTCTCTCTCACATTTCCAAGGACTTCGAGCCAACTCTTCCCCTGGGTTTCATCCCCATTTGTAGGACTACAAAGGCACAATGAACCTTCCAGTTAATACAACACCCCTCCCCCGTCTCCCTCTTCCTGGAGAGGATAACAGTTCTGTTGACCATTATAATGCATTTTCTGTCTCCCAGCAATCCACACAGTCATTAATTTCTGCTGCTGACGTCAGGCAAGAGGATTATGTGTGTGTCTGAAACTGTTCCCAAAGTGCTCATTAGTCATAGATAATTGAAAAACTGGTAGGGAAAGATTTGGTGTAATAGTAGCCCCCGCCCGTGAGGAGGGACCGCAACCACCAGATAATTGTAGGCTCCAGCTTTGGACCGCTCGCACTGCATCTGCCTGTCTGAATAGGAGTTCAGTGGACATGAGCCCACGCACCCTCAGAGCAATTGCTTTTTTATACCCCAGCGTGAGTGTGTGTTCACAGGGACAGAACCAGCCAAACCAAGAAGATAACTGACCTGTTCTTGGCCTCTCCTGCCTTCAGGCTAAGGAACAGGGTTCAGAAAAGGTGCACAGTATTCTCCTTAATTGAATTTTGCTTTTATTTTAACTCGGTTGAGTTTGTTTTGATCACAAAAGAGATATAAGATTAGGGCACAGAGGAAGCACAAATCCTAGAGAAGAGTGTCCTACACTGGGTCCCAATCTCTGCCGTGTAACGACATTCTGCATACTTTCCTTGGATTTTTCTGGAGGTATACATGTTTGCATTTTTGTATTCTTGAGTAAAACTCACAAATGGGGGCATACTCTGAACACTATTCCGTGTCTTGACATTTTTGCTAAATGTCTCTTGAACTTCCTTCTGAATTCAGACCTTAATTCTTCCTCATTCATTTGAGTGGCTTTGTGGGATTTTTCTGAATACACGTGCCCTCATTTATTTACCCTGATTTAAAGAGGAAAACATCTATTAAAAAATGACTCAAGAAATGTGTGTTCGAGGCAGTACAGTTAGAAAGTATGGGTTGGTAAAAGTAATAGTAATAATAATTTCTTTATGCAGAAAAAAAGCAATTTTCTCCCCCCCACCCCCAGAATGCATTTTTACAAATAGTCCATCTACCCTCTTTGTTGTTGTTCTTAAAATGAAGTCATACTGTACACAATGTTTTGCAGCCTGCGTTTTTCAGTTGGCTTGATTATTTTACAGATAAAAACGATTTCCTATTCTAGCCTTTCCTCACTGCAGGTTTATCTTCTTAAAAAACAAATCTAAGTGCTCAGAGCCCCTGGCTGGCAGGACTTCATTGCCTTAGTTGGAGCTCCTTGCAAGCCCTGAGGTCCACACTGCTCCGCTGCTCCCTGGTGCCCTTTTTGCCCACATACTGAATGCCTCAAACACCCTGTGCCCCTCGGGGCTCCCTGCAGTGAATGGCTTTTTGCTCTAATGGCATCCATTTCCCTGGAGCATTCTAGCTCTGAAACCAGCAATCCGCCACCTGTCTTACCAGACTAGCCTCAGATGTCACCTTCATCTTAAGTTCCTGCACTCCCAGGGTCAGCTCCCCGTCCCCTCCTTCCTTGGCGTGCCTGGAATCCCATGTACATTTCACCTGCAGAGCCCTTTATGAGGGGCTGCAAGCCTTGGTTTGCAGAGACCACCATGTGCGTCTCACAGGTACCTCTTTCCCTTACACCCCTCGATGTTGCCACTAGGGAGGGGGGTGGGCAAAAATATACAGGGCCACCATTGTTCTTGAACGTTTGTGAAGATGTGCAGACACATGGCTGAACAAAGGCTAGGAGAGACAGCCAGTGCTGAGGCTGTGAGGTCTTGATTAAGTCTGGGAAAATGGATGCTGTGATTAACTTAATTTTATGGTCAAGGAAGAGCCGAAAGGAGGATTATTTCCAGAAAAGTTGTCAAGGCGCACTAAAGCTTGCTTCTGACAGCTCCACCAGCCCCTCGGATGCAGCCCTGGCTGATGAACCTCAAGCATGATCTGATGGGGTGATCTCTCGGAGACTCCCACCTTTTCTATCATCTTCTCCTATGCCAAGCTGTCTCTTTTTGGTCCCTTAATAAACAAAAGTTCTTCTTGCTTTGGGCACCAGATAGACTATTCCTGAAGGTTGTGGTTCCAGTTCGAAGGAGGATGTAAATCTTTGTGCATATTTCTTTTCATTCCTGGACCACTGGACTCAGGAAAAGGCTCATTGCCCTAGGTTGGGCTCTCTGGCAGCAGATGCTGAGACAGATTTGAGGGTGCAAGATGCTTATTAGGGGTTGCCTTCTACGATAAGAAGGGGGCGAGAGGGGTATGGGGCAAGGGGAGAATTTGAGCCCTGGTAGAGTCCCCTGCCCCTGGCCCAGCCCAGCAGAGCTCTCCAGAGTGAGTGGTGCCCCTCAGAGCCCCTCTGCTCCCTCTATGCTAAGTCATCAGGTGTGGCTGTTCTGGGAAGGGGTCACTTTGGCACAGCGGCTTGGCATCTGGAAACTGTCTGCTGCCCTTGCTGGGCTGTAAGTCTGTCCTTAACAGGGAACCCGGCAGTAGGGTCTCTGTGTCTACCATACTTCCCCTCTCCAGGCAACCGCCATGGCCTGTATCTTCTTGCTTCACAAAATCTCTCCTGTTGCCCATGCCTGTCTCTGCATTGCTCTTGCCCAGACCTTGATGAAGGTCACTGTCATCCCTTCTGAAATAGCTTCTCAACTGTTCTTCCTGACCCCTTTGTCTTCTGCTGCCGTGCTGCCAGAGAGACCTGTAAAAATACTCCAATCCAGTCACCTCATTCCCTGGCGTCATGTTCCTCCAGAGGCTCTCAGTGATCTTCACGATGAAGTTCAGACACCTTAGTCTGGATTACAATGCATGTTCTGGTTCCAACTCCAACGTTATCTGCCCTTTCCACCCCCTGCCGGGTCCCAGCCAGGATTCTCTTCCATTTTACTCAGGCCCTTTTGGCTGTCTTCCCTGTTTCGTGGCCTTTGCTCAAGTGCTGAGAAGTCTACCTGTAGTCCTCCAGCATGTGATTTGAACCTAGATCTGGCTGCAAGCCCTGGACTCTTGTGTACCTCGCCAGCCAAGGCTTCTTTCTAACCTGCTGCCCAGAAAACTAAAAGACTACACCAACTTGCTAATCCTGCTTCTGTCCAGAATCTTTTTAAAAAAATTTTTTTTAAATGTTTATTTATTGTTGAGAGAGAGAGTCAAGAGTGTGAATGGGGGAGGGGCAGAGAGAGAGGGAGACACAGAATCCGAAGCAGGCTCCAGGCTCTGAGCTGTCAGCACAGAGACTGATGTGGGGCTCGAACTCCAGAACCGCGAGATCATGACCTGAGCCAAAGTTGGATGCTTAACCATGAGCCACCCAGGTGCCACCCAGAATCTTTTTTTAGTGAAAATTATGTTTGTGAAGATTGGGGACAAAGGTGAAACAGCTTCCGTTTTTACCTTCCTATTAAAAATTAGTCCTCAAATCTGAAAGTAGCATGACTTCCAAATGATGCTACTTTTTAAACATACATAAGGTTTGCTCTAAAAATACTTCTCTTGGGGCGCCAGTTGGTTAAATGTCTGGCTTTGGCTCAGGTCATGATTTTATGGCTCATGAGTTCGAGGCCCTGTATGGTGCTCTATGCAGACAGCTCACAGTCTGGGGCCTGCCTGCCTCTTTCTCTGCCCTTCCCTGTTCACGCTTTCTCTTTATCTCTTAAAAAATAAATAAACATTAAAAAATATATTTCTCCTGTTTTCTTCATTCACTTAAATTTTTTTAAATAGATACACCAATATGTAATTTAATGAATAAGAGCAGGTTTGTATCATTATGAGGAGAACCCATGGCCTGGATCCCAACATTTAATCTGAATGACTACAGGGAATTTACCATCCCTTTATACACCTGACTTTCCCCATCCATCTGTGCAACGGGGACAATCCCTCACATGGGACTGTGTGACAACGAACTGGGAAAATGTGTAGTAGATCCTTAGCACAGTCCCTCTCACCGAAATGCTCAGTAAAGGCAAATGCTGCCTTTTATGTGCCAGATACTGGATGTAGTGACATACTTGACAGTGTCCAGATACAGATTGTCTACAGCGAAGGGCACCGCTCTCCTTCAGGATCCTGCTGGCTTGGACATTCAAAGCAGGCTAGGAGCTCTCCTAGCTCTCTACTCCAACATTGGAGCATCTTGACTTTATTTTCTAGACCAGGGCTGTCCTATAGAAATATAATATGAGCCACATATGCAACTTAAATTTTTTTAGCGGCCACATTCAAGTGTAAAGGCAATAGGTGAAATTAATTTCAATGTAATATAACCTAATATATCCAAACCAGGATTTCAACCTACACTTGATATAAAAGTTATTACAGAGATATTTTACCTTCACTTTTCTTCCAAAGTCTTTGACATCTGATGCATATTTTCCACTTAGTACCTCCCAATTCAGACACGAAATTTTCATTGTAAATATTTGATTGCGTTTTCCTCAGTTAACATTCAAAAGCTAGACTTTCACACCAGAGTGTTTTCAGACATCCTTAAAAGGTTTTTCAGTAACAGAATAGAGTATCAGGTTTTTAAAGTGAAATGAATTAAAATGAAAGTAAGGGAAAAATTAAGGTCTTTAAGTTCTTCCAGCCCACAGTTCAAGTGTTTGGTCGGCACGTCCCAAATGGGTACCATATTGGACAGTGAAGGCATTACAATGGCTTTAGTCTTCTTCCTCTTCCTTTGCTAGACTTTTTTTTTTTTTTTCAAATTCAGTTATAGATGAAGCTTATTACCTAAAATGGATAAAAATGATGTTGTGGAGGTTTTTTTTTGTTTCCAATTAGAGGAGATTGGTGAGCCATTCACCCTCTGCCTCAACCCCTACCTTGCCCTTCACCCCCCAAAAGTCCTGCAACACCTTAGCCTAGCCCTGGAGCTCCATGCGACAACTGACAAGTGGTAGGTATCTTAGCATCGAGCAATTTACTGAGCACACATTCACGATCTTAGAGTCTTAGAGCTCAGAGAGGTCTTAGCATATATGTGGATCTGCCCCAACCCCTCTTTGCAGTGCAGAAATACTTACTATGAATTTCTTGGCAAGGGGAGGGGGAGGACTCAGCCTCTGCTAAACACCTGAGAACAGATGGATTTCTTCATTCTGTTCTGACTTATGTGGCTCCCTATGTCCTGATCTCATCTCCTTAACTAGGTTGGGGGCAAGGACTGCCTTTTACAGCGCCACAGCGCCCACACAAAGCAAGACAATCAATAAATTCCTAACTGAAGGCCTGACTGACTTTAGGAATTCAAGGTCACTTGAAATATCAGGGTCGCTGCATTGCACAACTCCAAAGAACACCATTCAGATTGTACTCTGTATTGTGCAAGGAGCGGCCTTGTAAAGTCTGCAGATTTGAGACTGGGCTCTCTTTTCCAACTGAGAAAAACTTTCAAGAGATTTTTTTTTTTTAATTGAACAAAATAATTCCCTCCCTTATCCTCTGACAGGAAGCAACTACAGAAGTAAATGTTCTCAACTTCCTTAGGAGTAGATGATAATCCCGGACTGTGTATGGTTGTGTGTATGTGTGCATAAGGTATGCTGGTAGAGCTGTTGCTGTGTTAGGAAGCCCATTTGGAAGAGTTTGACTGTTTCAACTAGTCTTTAAGAGGGCACCGTATTTATATCTGTGGAATTTCCCGTGAATAGAATCTTTCTCCAATTTGAAAGGTGCCTTAGAGCTCTTGATTTTGTAAAGTACCCCAGAGCGTGACCCATGGGAACCAAGGACATACACCTAAGTCTCCAAAGGAGCAAAGGGACTCTTTGTGGGTGCATGGTTTGTATCTTCAGGAGGTTGAGAAAATGCAGAAGAGAGGGGAGGTAGCAGAGAAGTTCCCTTAAGAAAACCCTGTGTTTGCTTTTGTGTTTTTCAAACTGACAGGTGTTTGTTGTTTCTCATGTCTACTCAGGAAACCAAGTGCTGCCTCCTGGAACTTCTCTTGGAAATGGGCTCACGCCAGAGGCAGCCAAAGACCTTGGACTTCCTGCAGGAATTGCGGTGGCAGCCTCACTTATTGATGCCCATGCAGGAGGCCTAGGTAATCTCCCACCCAGTGTCCATGACCAACACGGTGTTCAAACGGAATATTCCTCGGGACCTGAGACACTCCTTTCCTGTTTTTAAAGCAGGGATCAAGGGCTGGTGGTTCTAGGTATAGTAAGGAAAACACTTTTTTTTTTTTTTTTTTTTAATTTTTAACACTTATTTATTTTTTAGAGAGAAAGAGAGAGAGCACACAAGCAGGGGAGGGGCAGAGAGAGAGAGGGAGACATAGAATCTAAAGCAGACTCCAGGCTCTGAGATGTCAGCACAGAAGCCGACTTGGGGCCCAAAGCCACGAACTCTGAGATCATGACCTGAGCCAAAGTTGGGGCACCCAGGTGCCCCAAGAAAAGCCTTTTTATAGTTAGGCATTTGGATAGAACTATCAAACTTTTAATCAAATGTAGTATTTATAATGTTAATTTTTCAATACAGAATAACTGAAAAAGAAAAAAAAAAGCCTGAATTAATATCTGGAAGGTTCTTTGGTTTACTGAAAATTTGAAAAAGATGGTGTTAACTTCAGCCGGCATATATGATGGTGGTACCCTTACTTGTACAGTTTGTTCTAAAGGTACTCCAAACTCTCACAAGTCTAATGGATTTATTTTCATTCTTTTGGCTTATATTCTATGTCCAATTGTGTGAGTGCAGTCTTGATTTCATCTCCTAAATAACTCTCACATCTGGCATTCAGGTGTTTATTATTTCAAAGAGCCATGAACACTTAAAATGTGTGGTCGACATGGTGCTTGGGGACGGTGATTTTAAAATGGAATGAAAGCAGTGTGTCTTCTCCATGAGTTTTAATAGAAAGGCAGACAATGAGACAAGGCTTCCGGTAAGGTATGATGAGCCTTTCCCCTTCTTCATCCTATTTAGTGTCTCCTTCCTCCCTTCTCTCTGCTTCCCTTCCCTTCCCCCCTTCTCTCTTGTCTTTCTTTTTTCTTCTCTTCTCTCTCCTCTCCTCTCCTTTTCTTGTCTCGTCTCATCTCTCCTCTCCTCTCCAATTCTCAATGTCTCTCACTTCTACCGTAGCTATATTTCTTCCCTAGACTTTCTTTCTAACAATGTTTTTTGTTTTGTTTTTGAATTATGGTTAAGACTTCATGCGATCAATTTAGTAGGTCACGACTATTGGATTTGTAGAAAAGATTCCACTGGAGTAGAAAGCATCAGAGTACATCTCACATAGTAAGGGTAAACACTGTTTTTATGTGACTTAGGTTTATATTTTATGTGTAGTGTACATGTGTACTCGACTGTGACGAAAATGAATTTCTTACCTTGGGTCATAGTCAAAGAAGTTTTGAAATATATTCTAGTCCATACTTTGTGTTAGAACGAAGAGTTATCTTTCAGACACTTAAATAGACTTGTGCTCCCAGAACACAGTTTGTATAAAGGTGTGTATATTTCTCTTCCCAGATTGGTTTATTGGTCCTCTAACTTATCCCACTGCCTGATATCCACTCGAACTTGAAGACTCATAGCAGATGCTTTGTTCTCTGTGTATCCTTCCATGGAACACTCAGATTTATTGTAAACTTCTCCAAAGTTGTACTTCATTCAACACTTTTATCTACCCCTCATAGAGAAATAATTGCTCTGGGTTGTAATCCCTCTGGGTTGTAATTACTCATTTACCTGCTTCTCTTTTCCAGTGGGCTATGAGGTTTTGAGGGCATTGTATTATTATTCTTGTCTCATTTATGCTGAGCCCTGCCTAGATCGGGCTCCTATAAGTGCTTGATAAATTTATTAAATGAATACAGTCATATTAAGGCAATAAGGTAAAATGGCCATAACCTGTAGAGTGGAAGTTAATGTTTCCTTATGCACCAGGCTAATAAGCAGTATCTGATTCTTCTACATAGTCCGTGGACTTCCGGAGCAGGGTAGCACTCATCAGTTTATGAACGTGTCTGTCTTGTTCACGTTTATGTGTCCAGGATCTAACACAGTGCCCGAGAAATTGTAAACAGCCGATAGTACATGTGGGCCAATTAAAGGGCAGATAATACTGAGTGTAGGCAAGGCGTTTCTCTCCCTTTTCAATGTGAGCAGTGTGTTCTTTTCACTGGAATGGCATGATTTTGGTTTCTGAGAGCAGACACAGAAAGAACTTGTGGTCAACATAGATAGGGAACTTTCCTGTCCCCTTGTAATCCTGACATCCTGTATCATGCTGGAGGCCAGGAAAGCTTTCTCCACCATGCTTTTTCAATTATCATGCTTTTTCCATTTGTTTTAACTGTCCACTCCCAGCCAGGTGACAAGGACTTGGCTTGGACCACTGCATGCTGAAAGAAAGCCTGCACCTTGCGGGGGCTTCAGGACTCTGTTTCCCTATCAGTTTCCCAGACCTCCCTAAAGGACAAACCAAAGCACCCTTTTTCACTTCTTCCCAGTGCTTGCTGTGCCCTGTATGGTACCTGGTATTTGTAGACACTCACAGTGTAGGTTGAATTCCACCGGGAGGAATCTAGGCCATTGAGGGACCTCCCTCTTTTCCTAAATCAGATAGTTCAGTGGCAGAAATTTTGCCCTTCAAAGCTTTGGCTGAGGCTTTTTGATCCTTTTAATACTCTTCAGTTAATGAGTTCCCCTTATGTTTTCTGAAAGTAAGTTCTTTACATTGAAAGGTAGAATAAGGGCCTTGGGTTCTTTAAGGGCGGAGCTTAGAGGCTGGTGGTAGCTGGAAGGGCCCAGGAAGGGGCTTCTCAGCAACTGTGAGACCATCAAGATCGTAATTTTGACCAAGTTTTATCCTTCATATACTTTCTTATGCTTCCTCATCTCCCCTTACAGTGCTTATAGAATTAGGGTATCTGGTGAAGAGGGGAGGCCTGGGAGCCGACGGCGCCTCTTGTTTCTCACCCTGCCTGTGCCCTGTGTGGGCCTGAGAGCCTTGAGAAGGTCGTGCACGCACCCAGCTGTCTAGTCACGAAAGATACATGCTGAGGGCTTGCAAACCTGCCAGTTAGGAGTCTAGACACGGGACGCTGTAGCGTGAGCAGAACTGACAAGGTGCCACTCCTTCCAGAGAGAAAATCCTGGCTCTTCTTTCCTGGCCTGCATGTTTATTGCTTACCAGTACTGGTTGGAGACCGCTGTTGTCATGATGCTACAAGAAGGGAACTGAATGTGGAGTCTGAAGATCCGACTTTAGATTCTCACTCCCTCTTCCTGTGCCTTGGGCCAAATATCGTATTTCTTCACTCCTGCGTTTCCTCTTCTGCAATAAGAGATAGCAATGCCCACCCCCACAGGGCTGTTAAGATCGCTGATGATGTGACTCGGTAAAGCAGCTGCCACATCGTAGGCACTTAATAATGAGGCTTCTCTCTGGTTCTTTCACTCTGGAATCACAATGGCTGCCTGAAGTAAGAGCTTTTAAATTGGAAGTTCTCTGAGTTACTCTTGTAGTAAGATGTGTACCAGGAGAACAGTATTCTTTTTGGACAGGCAGTTGGAGAAGAACCACAGACTTCTGGATTCTGTCAGGCTTCCCTGAATGTGCCCTGATTCTCCTTGCCTGGCACTTGGGAAGAGAATGCAGGATTCAGTGCTTTCGATCTTGTCCAGGGTGAGATCAGAAGCAATCTCAAGAAACAGGTAGATGAACTCCATGTGAAGAGGTTGCTGAATGTCAGGTTAAGAATCCAGCTTTGGAGGTCAGAATTGGAGGCGGTCCAGGAGGCCCTCAAAACTGGCTTTGACATTGATGGCCCCTTCACGGGCTGACCCGGCAGGACCTACCTTGGACCCTCTGTTCTGACTGATAGGAGGGGTCAGAACTCTGCTTTGGAGAAATCTCCCTGGGCTCTCATTCTCAAGGGAGCCTGGGACAGGAGGATAAAGATCAAAGAGGCAAGTAAAACTCAACCCATGCTTTTTCCAGTTCGGGATGAAGAGGAGGAAGAACTTTGTGGGAATAAAAATCAAAGATTAAAGAACATTTTGTTCTTAAGGTGCTGGTTAGTAAGTTCTCCAGCAGACAGCCAGAAGATAGGACTCGCTTTGTTTGCTCTTTGTGGGGGCGGTTCTGGCCAGGGCTCTTGCTGCTGATATTTTTCTAGCTTATAAAAATAGTATTAACTTTGTTCCAGGTCTGTTCTTGGCTCCAGCACCCCAGCTGTCCTGAAAGGCAATAACAAGCCAACAAGCCGATTTGCATCTCAGGCTCCCCACTCAGTTGTTTTGTGCATCAGACAGACTCCTGACCACCCCTCACATCTTCAGTCCAGTCAAGTCACCTCCTTTAGGAGCCTTCCCTGATTCCCTCAATCTGACTTAAGTATTCCTTCCTCTTCTCCTGTGTATCTTGGACTCGCTTCCATTTTACTGTGTATGTCACCCAGTTGTGTGCGTGCATCCTGGTCTCATTCACCAGTTACAGGCTCTTTGTGAGAAAATACCATGTCATTTCATCCTTACGTCCCAGGAACCTGCACAGTGCTTTGCCCATGGAGGCCCCCTAACACATGCGTGTTTAGTGAATGAGTGAGGGAATGAATGAGTGGTTTTCCCTCCCTGAGGGATGGATGTTACAACTGAGAGAGAGCATAACTTCTCATTGCAGAGGTAATTATCCCTACATGGTAGGCATACTGGGCTCAGTTCTCCATGAAGCAAGAGAGTTTGGTCTGATCCACTCCTAGACGTCTGGAAATTGGTATCATTTGTAGCCTATCATGTTAGCAGACTCTGTGCCTAGGTTTAGCTCTTTGTTTCCACATACTGGAATTTTTTTGCCAGGTGTTGAACTGGCATAAATTGTTCATCTGAGTTGCAGAGTCAAACCAAAATGAGGCCATTTGAATCCCTCCTCCCTCCATCCTCCCTTCCTTTTCTTTCGTCCATTCTTGCCTTTTTTTCAATAGAGAAGAATTGGTTTACCTAGTCTTACAAAAAGAGCTTCTGGTCCATCCCTTCCTGTAGGAAGACCTAGTTTATTCCAGTGAGCTATAATGCCATTATCAGTGGGCTCGAAGCAGCACTGATTCTCAAATCAACTTTATATACACTATTACTGTGTTCCCATTTATCAAATAAAACAATAAGGCTTACAGAGACTACCTGACTTACCCAAAGCCACACAGTTAGTAAGAGGTAAATCCTTTAAGTCTACTCCTTCTGTGTCCAGAGCTCACATTCTTTCCCTTTTTGAAGTTTATTTATTTATTTTGAGAGAGGGAGACAGACGGAGCATGAGCCTGAGAGGGGCAAAGAGAGAGAGGGAGAGAGAGAGAATCCCAAGCAGGGCTTCATGCTGTTAGTACAGAGCCCATTTCAGGGCTCAGTCTCATCAACTGTGAGATCATGACCTGAGTCAAACTCAAGAGTTGGATGTTTAACCCATTGAGCCGCCCAGGCACCCCCTAGAGCTCACAGTCTAATTATTGCGCTAAATGGAATGGCGTATCTATTAAAATGGGATCCATTTGAATTTGACCCTTAAAAATATAATTAGAGCAAGTAACCCATATTTAAAAAAAAGTATTTCAATAAATGTTTATTGATGACCAACTGCTAGTTGATGGGAGCATCAGGTGGATATGAGAGAGAATTGGACCTCTGGAATTTATGGTCTGGTAGAAAAAACATTAAATAAACAATGTTAATTATATCTATCAAGTGTGGAGAGCTTCAGGAAAACAGAGAATATGCCAAATTGAGACTTGAAGAATTGTAAAAGGATTCCTAGAGGACATGGTGTCTGGTAATGGAATCACATTTCTTGCCCTATTATGGCTTTTTGGTAAAGTAGAACTTATTTATTCATTGTAACTTTTTAACTTCAGTTAGGCTTTTTTCCTCACAATAATACCAGCAATGACAACATCGGCATCATTAATAAAAAATGGTATTAGAGCCACAACTCTTATTGGTACCTCTAGTGTTATGACCGTTCTTACTGCCATCTCTGTGCCAAATACTCTGGCCTGACCCTGTACCTTTACCTACTTTATCTCTTGTCCTTCACAATAATCCCACAAGGTAGAGGGTATTTTCCATCTTGTACATGAAGAAAGTGATGTTCAAAAGCAGAACATTTTCCATAATCACATAACTAGCGTCCTGGCAAGATTTGAGCTTTAGTCTGACACTTAAAGCTCACCTTCTGTTTACCTACACCAGTGCTTCTCAACCAGGGGTGATTTTAATCCTGCCCCTACCCCAGGGACACTGGGCCATGTCTAGAGATAGATGACTGGCAGGTAGAGGCCAGGGAGGTTGCTGAACATCCTGCGATACTCAGGATGGCCCCCACCATGAAGAATGACCCAGCCTCTCATGTCAGGAGGGCAGAGGATGAGAGGCCTGCTCTACACTGAAACACCCTCAGTGATAATATTTCTCTTCACCAGCTTACTTCTGTGGAAGCCAAAAAGCAGCCCCAAGTAAGGGTTTTGCTAATGTATTAGTAGTTTGCCAACACATGTTTCGTGCAGTTAACTTGTAAGTGAAAATAGCTATGAGGTGAGAACACAGAGGTGAAGACTGAAGAGCACGGGATACAAGAGGATTCCTACCCCGTCCGTCTCACTGAGAGACCAGCCACGCCAGGCCACTCGCCCTCTTTCTACACATCATGCACGTTCTGCCTCCTCGCCCTTTTCTCCTCATGCTGTTGGCTCTGTTTGGGGCAGCCTCTCCTCACCGCCTGGACAGGCCCCCTTAGGCTTCAGTGCTCAATGTTCAATGTTCAATGTTCAATCTTCAGTGTTCAATGACATCCCCCATAGACACTTCTCTAAGGTTAACCACACTCTTAGGAACAATGAGTCCCTCCCCATCTGCATTGCTTTACGTCTCTTTCAGATTTCCCACCAAATCATGCTCACCTTCCTATGGCCATCATCCAGCATGGAACCCACAGCATCAGTCAGTCCGTCCTCAGTAAGTCAGTGACTTGGTTAACGTAAGACCTGAGAGGATTTTGAAAAGTCAAAGATGGCCAAATCTGAGTGGGAACCTTTAAAAAAAAAAATATTCCTGGGCCCTACCCTGCCGTGGACTCTGAGTCTGGACATCGGGTGGGACCCAGGAAGCTGGCTATGAGGCAGACGGCGTCCCTGGTACCCAGAGGGGACAGCCTGTGGGACAAGTAGGCACTGGGCACATAGGGTCAGAAGCAGTAGTGACATGCGCTTGCCAAGTAGACAAATCAGACCAAACTGGAGCTGTGTTGAGGAGCCAGGCTCAGGCCCAGAGCCAGGCAGGAGGCAGCCTGTCCAGCAGGAAAAGAGAAGGTAGGTCCAGAGAGGCAGACGGTCGGTAAGAAACGGAGGGGGAAGGATGCACAGATAAAGTCACGTTGGGGGACCTGGAAGGAGAAAGGCAGTGTCATTGAGCACATAGAGCAGGGGCGGCTCTGGGACTTCCTGGATGTGAATCAGAGAAGGGGGAGGAATTCCGTAATAGGAGTTCGAGTTTATTGTTTTAGTTTGAGGTGTGGGTTAATGAGAACCACCGCTGCCTGGGACCTTAGCAGCTGCACGAGCCATGGTGGGGGGCAGGGGGAAGGAAGAGGAGGGATAGTAGCGTTGGGTTTCCTGTCCCCGGGCCCTGGGCTCTCTTGGAGTACTGTGTTCCTCTGGACTGTGAAGCACTGGCCTTAGCCGGGACACCAGCCTTTTCCTCCGTGGTCACAAAGTGAGGGGGATTGCGGGGCCTTGGGGCCCCAGCAAGCTCGGTCTGTCCTACCCGGCGTGTGTCCCGCCACCCAGGAAGTACAGCCATCAGCCTGCCCTGAGATGGTAACATCATTCCTTTGACGTCCACGCCTCTCTGGATAATGAGTGATTATAGGCTTTGAGCTGAAAGGTTACTCAGAGATTCTCTACATCAAATTCTTCACTTTGCAGATGAGAAAACGGAAGCCCAGAAAACCAGTGAGTCATCCAAGGTTACCCCGGCAAGTTACCATCAGGGTTGAGGTTAGAAACTGGGCCTCCTAACTCATCTGCCAGTGCCTCTTCCCCTGTTTGGCTGCACAATCTCCAAATTAGGGAAAGGGAATGATTCCAGGTGTCAAGGGCTCTATCAGTTGTAGGGAGTAAAACCAGACATACCAGGCCAGGAAAAGAGTGGGCGTAGTCACACAGCGGATGTGTGTTTTGTGTACATATACAGTTGTATACGCACTGCATGTGTGTATATATATGCTTGTGTATGCACATGTGTAAGTATTGTAGTGCATGTGCGAATTCCATCTTATACATTGTATTACACATAATGCTACAGTCAGTGTAATGGGGTGGCTGTTAAATACATAAACTCGTTGTTATAAGCCACTTAGGAGCAAGTCGCTTTGTTTTGCTGTCAAAGCCTGCACTGAGTCTCCCTTAAAAGCTGGTAATAATAAAAAATACCTGGTATTTGGATTCCTGGTGAAGAGCTCAAAGCATTTCTTTTTCTGCCACATACCCCTTCATAAACACTCCCTGCCAAGTGTGCTGGGCCCTTCGTGTCGTCAGCAGCTCCCAGCCTCACTGGGAGTGGCTGTTGTTTTCTGAATGTAACATAAGGAAATCAGCATGCGATAGCTTGCTCAAGGTGACATTTTAACAAATGATAAAGTAGGGTTCCCGATCCAATGCTCTCTGACTCCAGGGCCTGTGAGCTTCTCCTACCTGCCCTGGCTTCCTCATGTTAGCCCTACTCACACGGACATATGTATCTGTAACAAGACATAGAGCTTCTATTTCAGATTCTTCCAGGCAGGTGTGTTTCTGGATCCATTTTGTGGTTGAGAAGGTTGAGGCCCGGGGTAGGGAAGTGACTTCATAATGAATACTTAAAGTGCACAGGTTTCTAGGGCTCTATCATTCATGGGGAATAAGACCAGGCTTACTGGAGCAGCCTCGCCATTTTCTGACTGCATCATGGGGAGGTCAGTAGTATTAAATGGGATATTAATATTGTTGATTAATTTTGCTGAGTAGTTCTGGTGATTAGTGTTGAAATTAATGTTGATATTAATCTCATCTGTGTGGTGACTGGCCAGTTTTCAAACTACCACCTGGTATTTTTACCTCCTTGGAAGTGAAGGGATTTGCCTAAGGTTACCCTTCCTCAGGAAGGGTCGGATCTGAGACGCAGACCCTGATCTGTGGCTTTCTTCCCATGACTTCACATTGGCTTTGGTGCAGCCTTGCATCAGACAAGGGAACAGGTGCTACCTAGGAAATGGAGCCGAATGTCATGACCAACAAGAGTTCTGTGCTCAGAGCCCCTGAAGACAAACACATCTTTACCAACTCATTGGCTTCGGTAGTTTATCTGGTTTTCAGACGTTACCATTCGTTCATATCATGTATTCGTATATGACTGAAAAGAGAAGTTGCTGTTTTCCTTTGCTGAGCTTGGGAACAAAACAAAATCACACTGAAGAGTCAGTCCCAGGTTCTGATCCTGCCAACCACCTGTTAGGAGGGCTTCCCAGTCCAAATTCTAAGGCAGAAGATTGCTGGAAAAGTGCTTGGGAGCCCAGAGTCTAATAATGCACTTGCGTCACTGGGGCAAGAATAGGCTTACCACGGAGGTCCACTGTTTTTTGTGTCACAGGGACTGAACACCCAGTGCTCCACATCCATGTAACATTTCTGAGCACCACTGTTCACTTTAGGGTTTGCTCACCAGCAGCTGCTGATGGGAAAATGCACATCTCCAGCCACTGCCCCTCAGGGGCAGCCTCCCGTCTCTCTGCTGGTTGCTTCCTTATCATCAGTCCATAGGCCTGGTTAATTTCCTCTTCCTGGTTTACCCTTAACCATCCATTTGTATAAGTCATTGTAAAGAGAAGGGAGAAAAAACTTGATTTCCCCGCACTGGGCATCTTGAGGTTTGGCTCACAGCACCGTGTGGCCAGTGTAGATGTCTGGGAAAACTAAGAAAGAAAAGTTTTTTGAATATAGACAAAAATCACAGTAGTCTCCAGTTAGATCCTTCCACAACATGGCTCCCACCCCAGCTTTCCATAACTTATCCTTATCGTGCTGTGTACTATGAATCTGATGTAGGAATTTGGCTTCTGAAGACCATGAAAATGAAAGATCTGGAGGAAACCCAGAATAGTAGGTAAGAACACCTAACTCATTCAAATCCTGGTTCCTCTTGGTATCCGTGTGACCTTGGGAAGTCACCTGACACTCTGCCTCAGTTTCCCCATCTATGAAATGGAATTAATAGTACCTATCTCACACAGTCATTTCAAGAATAAATGCGCTCATATCTATAAAGCACTTACAACAGTGTCTGGTGTTGCTGTGAATATTTAGCTGTGATTAATGTGATCTCAACAGAGTCACATTATGAATGATAGCAATGGGCAAGAGAATTCAAAGATTCATTCCTTCATTTTTTTAAAAGTTTTATTTATTTTGAGAAAGAGCGTGCATGCAAGAGTGAGTAGGGGAGGGGCAGGGAGAAAGGGAGACAGAATATAGAAAAAAATATATAGAAAGCAGGCTCCAGGCTTTCAGTGCAGAGCCTGATGTAGGGCTGGATCCCATGAACCAGGAGATCCTGATCTGAGCCAAAATCAAGAGTCAGACACTTAACCAACTGAGCCACCCAGTTGTCTCATGTATATGTGCTCATATATATGCACATGTATTACATATCTATGCACATGTATTGTGCATATATGTACATGTGTGTGCCTATGCACGTGTTCATAAGTGTGTGAATAGGTGTATGTTTGCATATATGTAGGTGTATGTGTACAAGTACTCATGTGTATGCTTATGTCTCCTTATATGTATGATTACTCTGTGTGTATGTGTGTGTGTGTGTGTGTATGCATTCTTTTGTATGTATCAGGCACTGCCAGGCGTTATGAAGGAAAGGTTTATATAAAGCAATGGAAAGTGTCAGGAGTTGTTACTAGTACAGAGAGTTCTGAAAAGTTTAGTCCAGAGTGATGACATTTGGGGGAAGAGACCTCAGTGAAGTGGGGAGACATTTCATGGTATAAGAAAGAAGGTAGAAACGAATTCAGTGGGCAGATATACATTAGGCGCATACCTGGTCTCAGTTACTGCACTGGGCTTGGGGGATACGAGGGTGCCAGTGACTCAGTCCTTTGTCTGGAGGAGTTCGGCAGCTCCCGGGGAAGACAGAAGCTGTGCAACAGAGTGTGGAGTGTAGAGTTCCCAGCCTTTCCACTTAGGAGCAGGTTACTTCCCTGTGTCTCAGACGTCTCATCTGTGAACGGGGATCATAACGGTGCCTCCTTGGGTGGTCGCATAGATGGGTTCTCTTGACACGTGGTGAGCGCTCATCGAGTGTTCGCTCTGCCCGGTCAGAAACTCAGTTGTAAAAGTCCTTGAATTCCAAGCCAAGGAGTTTGGATGCTAAAATTATGTTGGATCAACGCTACCTATTCAAATAGCTTCGTCAGCACTGATGGTCATGTGAAAACCATGTCAAGTGTTGTATGGGAAGAGCTTGCCTTTGGGAGTGCAGCTATGCGTTTTAATACCAGGGGATGATACTCCCGAAGAACAGTACGACCAGTAAAGAAAAAGATATTGTCTCATTTGAAGCCTAGGGCAAAAGCTCACGTCAACAGAATTAAGCAGGCATTTGTTTTGCCAGGTTCTGGGGATAAAGACCCACTCCTTGCCAGGGCTTGATGCTCCACTCTAATAACATCTCTTAACCCAACCTGCAGAATTGTAGCTGGGAGGGAAACTGTATTCCCCATCTCTGACTTCTCCCTCTCAAGGTGATTGCTCCTCGTCCGCAGGCTCCAAGGCCGGGCAATGCTACTTTTCACTGTCTCCTGCCTACTCTGATCTCTGCCAGTGTCTTCTGTTCAGGGAATTTTATCTCCACCCCTTTCTCTTCACATTGTTATCTCTTCTCTTGCTTCACGTCCACACAGAGGATGTGTCAAGTTCACCGGCATTCCCTGTGGTCTGAGCTGGTGGAAATTCTCCTGGAGCCCTTAAGGAATTCTGTGCTATGTTCCGCTGTCATTTTGTTGGTGGCAAGACCCATGTTCCCCCATGGTTTCTCTGTTCCCATTTTAGTTAGAAAATGCTGGTTACTGGACACAGAAAATGGAAAGTGACATGAAAGAATGGGTTATTCAGATTTTTTCTAATCTTTCATAGTAAGTTGAATTCACAGTGCAGTTATTCCAAAACAAAAGTCTTTTAATTCGAACTTAGAATGATTTATAGGTGTTTTTAAAACAACCTGACATCTCTCTTTCTTTATTTACGGTAGTGGTTTTCAAGCTGAGGATGCGTAGTCACCTGAGGAACTAGGTAGAGTGCAGATTTCCCCACAACCACCACCACTACCGAGTTTGCTCAGCACATTCCCCTGGGGGACTGTATCCTCCCATGAGCCTGATGGGCTGTACTGCTGATATCTTAAAAGACAGCATGAGGGGCACCTAAACTGTTAGGTTACAGTCAAAAGCTTTCTGTATACGGTCCAGGAAGAACAAAATTAAATACAGGTTAACTGAAAGAGTACAGTTTAAAATTTTTGTTTCAGAAACAGAGCAGTGAAGAGTTCTTCGATCTGGTGTGCTCACCACAAGCTGGGAACTACCCAAGTGTACACAGGGCCTGTGCTTGGTATGGACGCAAGCTCCTAGCTGTGCGCGTTCTTAGCACTGCCATGTAAAGGAAGAGAGGAGACTTACCTAGACTCCGGCAGCTAGTCTGGTGGAATTTTGAGAACCATGGTCTGTCTGCCTGCAGGTAGTCTTACCATTCATGGCCTCCCCCAAAGCCTGTGTTAATTGACTTAGCCATAGGCAATATTTTAAAAATTTTTCAGAAAAATAGAAAACACAGAAAATCTTTGAATTAGAGGCACCGATCTAGAAGAAGCCCCAGCTCTTGTATTTTGTTTAAGTAGAATGTGTTGGATTATTGATCTGTATTGCTGGAGGTCCCTGGGCTGAATTTAGCCTAGGGAGGTAAGAGTGTACCAGGCTCTGACTCACCCCTGTGAAGCCCAGAGAGGGGGACTCTCCCACCAGTGTCAGTAATATGAGTGAAAACCGTACACGCCTTCTATATTCAGGCCTCTCACAGCTGAAAGTTGTAAAGAAAAACCCACACAGGTCAATTCTGTGAAATATATTAAATATGCCCGACTAATGTGGCTCTGGTTCATACATCGTCTGCTCTCCTGTGGTGTGACATTGTGGCCTCGCCTAATGCATGGGGCCTAATGCCTTTTCCCTCGTGCCTGCCTCTGTCATTACAGGTTAACACGTAGACAATAACACTGAAACACTTAAAGAGACGATTACATTACTATCTCCCCCACTTAGACTGTGAGCTTCTTGTGAGCAGTGGAATCAGGTCGTATTCATCTGGGTAACTTAAGACCCCAGCATTTAACTCAATAAATGAAGGATTATATACATTAGTTCATGAGTTTGTTTATAAACCACATGCTAAGCACTATACTCGTTACTGTGGCGAGGACAGCGATTTAACAAGTTGGAGAGAACATGTGGACCAACTTGCATAGGAATTTGAAAAATGGAGAAGCCTCTTGTGGTCAAAACAGCCAGGGGAAGGACAAAGACACTCGTATTGTGTTGAATGACTTCAGTTTGACGTTAATGTGCTGGATCGTTTAAGTGTCTAATCTTCATGTCCGCTCCAATAGCTTGCTCCGGGTCACACATCTAGTAATGCTAACCCCCTGAGTATCAGCCTGCCATGGGCCTTGAGCAAAGCGGGAGATGTCAACCTTAAAAATAAAATAGCCAGTTATCTCGCTCCAGCCTGAGTTTACTCTGGAACAGCAGAGGAGTTGCAGAGGAGTGCAGATCGGGATAGGAGAGCTATGGCGAATGATTGACACGCCTGGAGAACAAAGGAGAGGTCTTGTGTTCCTGGCAGGAGGGAGGGATTTGGGGAGTGTGCTCTGAACAAAAGGTCACTGGAGAGCAAGAGTTCGAGATATAGTGGTTCCTCATTGACTGTAAGCTAGGGTAAGTGTGTTGTTGATTCTGGGGCAGAGAGGAATCTCCCCCCATTTTCATAAAAGCAGGAGGTGAAATTCCTATGTGAAAAATGTGGTCCCTTGCAAGATAATTCTTATCTTTATCTTCCTTCTTTCTGCTGGTGATACCAGCTGTCTCCAGTGGTCCGTGCGTGAGAGCTCCCCCTTCAAGGCTGCGCCACTCCACTTTAAATGGCATTTCCTTTATTTTTACAGAAGGGTAGCTTTGAACTGAGCGGAACATAATAGGTGTTTTCTCCATTGGAAGTGCTGAAATGTAGAATATTCTGAATGGAGAGAATAATGTAAGTGAGGGCACATGGGGTTGGGACAGGATAAGCTTTACAGTTTGGCCAAAACCTCTGTGTCTTTAAGGGATTCCTGGAATTTGGGGCTACAGAGGTCCAATAAGTGGGTACAGATAGGCAGCCATTGAGCACCATGTTGAAAAGTTTATGCTTCTCCCCATTCCCCCAGGCAGTTGCCAGCCATCAAAGGGGGCTTTGAGCAAGAGTTTATTTCTAGCAGAACTCATTTCTAGCAGAGCTTTATGTAATTCTATACACAGTAGTTTGGGGAGAGGAGAGAGTAGTGGAGAAGGAGTACCCTGGAATAGGAATGTGGCCGTGGGGCTTGAAAGGAGGACAGGGAATTTGACAGCTTTTCCCCCCCTAAATTTATTGATTAGGCAAGAGTTACTTAAAATTTTAGATTCTCTTAATGTGTCTTCTAGCTGTTACTAAATTAAATGCATGGAAGTGACTTCTTTGTTTGAAACATTCTCTCTCGTGTTTGGAAGAAGATGGTAAATAACTTATTAATTTCAAGCCAGTCAGTAATTTCCTCAGAGTCTAGGCTGGACACACATTCAAGTCTCCCATCTTTGGTGGAGGTACCCAGTGAACCCATCAACTTCAGGCAGAGCTACGAATCCCGGAAGTGAAGAACCAAAACAGAGCACCTCCAGAAGCTGAGAAGACGCTTGTCACAGAGCTCACACACTATAGGAAAGTCCAAGGACCTTGCCCAGCACCACTGACTTAGAATTTTGGTAAAACATGGCACATTTGCTGTAAATATTGTGGTTATGAAAAATATATATTCCTTTCTTTGACCTTCAACCACAGGTAACCTATCCTCACTAAGTGTCAGGCACTGAGCAAGAACTAGAGATACGTATACGAACAAACCTTAGTCCGTACTCTCAAGGAGATCACATTCTCAGTGTAGAAATGGACAAATAAACTGTCCAAATGTGGTGAGGGAAGTTGATGGAAGCATGATGGGGTTATTACAGGAGTCTAAACTCACTTTGCCTGAGTGGATAAGGAAGATGTCTTCTTCAAAAAATGGTACTTAATTGACACCTGAAAGATGAATAGGAGAGAGTGAAAGGAATTTATCAGATGGATAAAGTGGGTATGGGCAGGCAGGGAGAATGGGAAGGGGGAGAGAGAGGCAGAAGGGCACAGCAAGTACTAAAATCCAGAAGCATGAGAATACCCGTTTTGGCTGTACAATACTGAGTATAACTTGTCAAGTGTCTCCATGTGGGAAGATGCGCGTGGGGACCAGGTTTTCAAGGACCTTGAATGCCATTTTAAAGAGTTTGCATTTTTATCCTTAAGGAATTAGCTTTTAGGTAGAGACTTTGGAGATCACAAAGTTAATGGCAGGGGATAAAACGGCACTGAGGGTAAGAGATGTTGAAGGCTGGGACCAAGACCGAACCAGTAGGAATGGAAAAGAAGGAAAGATTAAAAATATTAAAAAGAGGGGCGCCTGGGTGGCTTAGTCGGTTAAGCGTCCGACTTTCACTTAGGTCATGATCTCGCGGTTCGTGGGTTCGAACCCCGCGTCGGGCTCTTTTTTTTATTAAAAAAAAATATTTTTATTTATTTCTAGGAGAGAGAGAGAGATAGCGTGAGCAGGGGAGGGTCAGAGAGAGAGGGAGACACAGACTCTGAAATAGGCTCCAGGCTCTGAGCTGGCAGTCAGCACAGAGCCCGACGCGGGGTTCGAACCCACGAACCGCGAGATCATGACCTAAGCGAAAGTCGGACGCTTAACCGACTAAGCCACCCAGGCGCCCCTAAATAAAAATATTTTAAAAAAATATTAAAAAGAGGCTGAGGAACAGTGCAATAAAGATGGCGGCTGTGTTAATTGGATATCAGTATGAAAACAAATTGAATTTTGGCTCTTAGCCTATACATAAGAATAAATCCCAAATGGATTATAGGCCTAACATGAAATGTAAGGGCACCTGGGTGGCTCAGTTGGTTAAGCATCCAGTTGTTGGTTTCAGCTCAGGTCATGATCTCACAGTTCATGAGTTCAGGACCCACATGCTGGCAGTGCAGGGCCTGCTTGGGATCCTGTCCCTCTACCTCTCTCATCTCCCTTCTTTCACTCATGCTCTCTCTCTCTCAAAATAAATAAACTTTAAAAGAAAAACAAGAAATATAAGATACAAAGTTTCTAAAAGGCAATATTTAGGAGGAGATCTTCATTACATTAGGATAAATAGATATTTCTTTTTTTTTTTTTTTTATGTTATTTTTGAGAGAAAGCGGGAGCAGGAGAGGGACAAGAGAGAGGAGAAGAAGACACACAATTGGAAGCAGGCTCCAGGCTCTGAGCTGTCAGCACAGCACCCAGCTCAGGGCACGGACTCCTGACCTGAGCTGAAATTGGGTGTCCAACTGACTGAGCCATCCAGGCTTCCTGATAAGTAGATATTTCTTTAGTAAGACATCATTATAAGCACAACCATAAAGGAAAGGGTTGATTCATTGGCCTACATTAAAAATTAGGAAATGGTTCTCATCAAAAGATGCCACGGAAGAGTGGAAATGGGAACCATGGAATGAAAGATGCTATTTGCAAGACATATAACAAAGGTCCTGTATCCAGAGTATATAAAGAATTTTCATAAATTATTCAGAACAAACAAACAAGCCAACAAAAACCATAGCCACACTGGTAGGAAAATGGTAAAAAATTAGTGGGATGTCTTTGCGGAAAAGGTGATATGAAAATGAACAATAAAATAGGAAATGGTTCTCAACCTTACTAGTCATTAGGAGAGTCCAAATTAAAAGTACAGTGTGAGGGTGCCTAGGTGGCTCAGTTGGTTAAGCGTCTGACTTCAGCTCATGTCATGATCTCCCTGTTCGTGGGTTCGAGCCCCTCATCGGGCTCTGTGCTGACAGCTCAGAGCCTGGAGCCTGTCTTTGGATTCTGTGTCTCCTTCTCTCTCTGTCCCTCCTCTGTTCATGCTCTGTCTCTCAACAATAAATAAGTGAAAAAAATTTAACAGTAAATAAAAGTACAGTGTGATGCCACTGTGCTGCCACCACATTGGCTAAAATTAAGCAGATTGAGAATACCAGGTGTTGTTGGGGATGTGACCACATGGGATGAGGAGCTGGCACACAGCCCTGGAACGAGTTTGGCGGTGTCCCGTACGCTCTGATTCAGCAGTCCTGCTTATGCATCTCTCCAAGAGCAGTGCGTACCCCCCCACCCCCACCCCAAGAAAACCGTACAAAAAGAGTACACAGAACACCATTATTTGTAATAGCCAAAAACTGGAAACAGACTTCAAATGTCCATCAGTCATGGAATGAAAAGATAAATGGTTGATATATTCATGCAGTAGAATCTCACTTGGCGATAAAAACTACAAAGATTGCCGCCTGCAGCAACTGGGTTGAATCTCTCAAACCCGGATGACAGAAACTCGTGCAAAGAAAACATACGGAGGGGTTTAAAAATTAAAAATCAGGCAACTCCTACGGTCTAGACATCCAGATAGTGGTTTTCTTTGGGGGAGTGTGGGGTCTGGAAGAGGGCATGAAGGGAATGAGTTTCTCATCTGGGTAGGTGTGTTTACTTTGTGAGAATTCACTGAAGTGTGTATGTAAAATGCGAGGCCTTTTCATGCACGTTGTACTTCATTGATAAAGTTTATTAAAAATTTCAAAGGGAAAGTTATTAAGTGTTGGCATCCTGCAACCTTGCGCTTGGTGCTGGGAACACAGGCAGGGAGGAACTGAGTCTGGCCAGCAGGAGGGGAGTTGGGGAGCTGAGTGGTTTAATATTTAATAGGCAATCAGAAGTAACTTGATAGACGTGAACTCAGGGTACATGGGTGCCCAAAGGAGGAAATTATAACTCAATACTGGTTTGTGTTAGTTGTTTAACAAAGTTAGTTCCTGCTTCCACCTTGGTGTACTGAGAAGTCATCAAGAAAAGGGAAAATCATCTTCTGAATCCTTTTTCAGTACACAGTACATGTTGGGGAAAAAGGTAGTAACATATTGTTTTTTGCTGGTGTTTGAACAGTAAGCTTTCCCCACCAAAGTGCTAAGTAGAATTCCAGCCTCCTCAGCTGAAATTAGATCATCAGTTACTGCTCTCTCCACAGAATGTTAATGCAGAGACTTTCTCTTGTATATTTAGCCAAGGACACAGCCCTTTCTGTCTCTGCCTTAGACCATGCTGTGGATTGAGTGTTTGTGTCCCCCCCCCCCCAACTTTGTATGTTGAGATTCTAACCACAGATGTGATGGCGTTAGGAAGTGGGGCCTTTTGGAGATAATTAGGTCATGAGGGTGGAGCCCTCATGAATGGGATTAGTGCCCTTCTAGGAAGAGACTTGGTGCGAGCTTAGTGTTTCTCTGCGGTGAGGACGCAGCAAAAAGACAGCCATCTGTAAATGGAGAAGAGATCCTACAGCAGAACCTGCCTGTGCGGGTCCCCTGATCTCCATCAGACCTTCAGCCACAGGAATCGTGAGAGATGAGTGTGTATTGTTAAAGGCACCTGGTTTTTGCCGTTCTTTTATAGCAGTCTCAACTAGGGCCACACAGCCCCGTCAAGAGATCACAGAGTGAGCCAGGAGGGAACACCTGCTGGCCTGCCAGAGTTTAGGCTGCAGGCTGACAGGCGGGAGGTATTGAGGACAGAGATGAAGAGAAGGACCGGCTAACTTTGGAGGGCAGCGCCCCGGGAACGGCACAGCAGTTGTGCACAGGCCATTGCGAAGTTGGAAGGCCGGGCACATGGTAGCTGCTTCACATCATCTCACGCTTCGCCGCCGCAGGACCCTGAAGAAGGCTGCCTGAGTCCTTGCTCCGGCGAGCTCAGGTGGACCCAGCACTGACGTGGCCACAGTCTGGGCTTGCCTGCAGGCGCTGTGAGGTGTGGACTGGGAGTCACTTATATGATCTTTGAAAAAGTCTTCCCTATGAAGTTCAGAGTTTTGAAAGAGAGCAGAGATCTACAGCATACATCCCATAGAAATGTGTGCCGGTGTGTCCCAAAGCCATAGGTACCCTTCCAGCAGCCTTATGGTTGGGGAGAAAACATGATTCCCGAGCCAGACTGAGCTTGTATTCCATGCTATCACCTGCTGCTCCTCGTGTGATCCGGGGTCAGTGACTTAACCTGCTGGGTCTCTGTTTTCATCTCCAAGATGGGCACCGTCCTGGTGGTTAATTACACAGTAGTAGCTAACTACCATAGTAGTGGTTGTGAGGATTAACTAAATCAGCTTATGTCACACACTTGGAGCAGTGCCCGGCATGGGTACATACTACAGACATAACGGCTGTGATAATGTGAAGTGATGTGGAGGAGCACTAAGGCCTTCGAGAAAGGCTGTGGCAGGACCTGGGGCAGATCATCAGGGCAAAGAGGGAAGAGGGCTTCCGTGAAGACCGCTGGGCCCCTGCGGGAGGACTCACTTCCTCCTGCCCGAGGCTTGTTTGTGCTTCCATTGTACACACCATCATTCTGCTGTGTCCCAGCGTCCTTGGCTCCCACGAGTCCCTACGCTTTTTGAGGACAGTGCCTGCGGGTTTTTTTTTTTTTTTTAAAGTATTATTTCCCCTTCGGTGCTGTGGACAGCATGTGACCTCAAGTTGCACCAGGTGAATGTGACTCAAATCAAATCCTACTGAGCGCAGGAGGGAGAATATTATTCAGGGCCTAACATGGGCCAGTACTGTCCTCTATCAAACTATGATTACTTTTTTACCCATATACTTTGAAGTCATCACTTCCCCTTTTACAGATGAGGTGTCAGAGAACCAAGGAGCTCAGTTCATTTGCCTGAGATCATCCACCGAGTCAGCGGGGTGCCTGGAAGTATCTTCCCTTCTAGCTATCCCCCAGTACTCCGTGGAGCTCAGATGGGCACAGAGGAAGGAACACCAAGCCTGGACAGGGCTGCGGTCCCAGGAAGGTGGGCAATCAGGAGCAGGTGCATAGGGAGAACGGGAGGGCTGCGTCTTGATCTCTGCTGAAGCAGAGCTGTTGTTTCAACTGCACTTTTTAAAAAATGCCAGTGTATTCCTCGTGGGATTTCCTGTAATTCAGTTTTGCTCTCGTCTTCCACACTATTCATTTACCTAAGCTTTTGTTCTCTTTGAAATGATTTCAGCCACATGTCATTCATTGTGTTAAAACCCTGGGCCCTTCGTCCTGCTCAGATTTTGTGTCTTGTTTTTTTTTTTTTTTTTTTTTTCTTTCCTTCCCCTCTCGCCAGCTGTTCTGCATATCATTTTTAATTCACTGCCGCTCTGGCCTGACTTCTGTCCGGTGCTGGGGGTTGCCTTACACTCCCACCCCTGCTCTCCCAGGAATGGGACTGGGGGTGTTGAATCAGGATCCAGCCTCGGGATCTATTTTTCTTCTAAGTCTCCTTGTTGTCTGAAGCTTGGGGCAGGGGTAGATTAATCAGTCTAGGTGTGGTGGAGCCCTGTGACCCTCCCTGGGAGAGATCCTAGTCCCGGAGAAACTTGGCCTGCTTTTGGCCCTCAGTGAATTCCAGGCTTTGAAGAATCTGTCAATGTTCAACTAACCCTGCAAAACCTCTGGAAGTTTTTGATGAACCCGAAACTCACCCCAAGGGAGGGGGTGCTGAGCTTGGCCTCACAACTGGGGGAGAGCTCGCCTGCCAACTGGGATCTTTTTCTCTGAGATTTCAGGCCTTGCCTCCTAGTCTGAGTGTCCTACAAGCTGTCTGAGCAAGTCCTGTGTCCCTCCTCGTGTTTCCCGAAACATCTCACTGGTCTGCTCTGTGCCTTTGAGGGAATTGTCAGGACTGCTGGGTCCTCTCTCCACCATTTTGGAGCCACCAGAGAATTTTTGTAAATGAGACCATTTGTCTAGGTACAAGAAAAGCCTGCTGAAGGAGACCTAGTGTTACTTTACCTTCTCCAGGAAGAAATGGGGCACTAACATTTATTTGTCAGTTCCTAGAATCCAGACACAAGGTGACCAACCATTCCAGTTTGCTCAGGACTGTGGGGAAGTAGCTTGAGACACTGGATGTACCATGCTGAAGCTAAGAATTATGACCCCGTACAACCAGGGCCATTACTCCCACCTTACAGCTGGGAAGACTGAGGCTTGAAGTTAGTTGAGGCGAGTTAGCTTATTGAAGGTTGCTGAGCACCCTTGTGAACTGGGGATCAAGTGTAGGTCCGTCTGATTCAGACTTTGGGCTGTATACCAACCAACTTCTTCAGAATACAAGACTCTTGTCTTTTTCAGACTCTGTGGCCCACTGACCTTGTGTCATCTATTTCTCTGTTTTTGTTTTGTCTCCAGGTCTACCAGAAACACCTTTCCCTCCCTATCTCCTCCCCATGCTTGACTGACATAACTCCTGCCTCACCTCCTTCAGTAGGTTCTCTCTGACTGTCTAAGCTAGGTCAGGGGCCAGGGCTCCATACGTCCATTAGACATACTCAGATCTGAGTCCTCGGTTGTTCTCTACTATCTTTTGGGTGTCTGCCTATATACCTCTCCACCCCTACTAGACTGGGACCTTGTAGAATAAAAGGAAACAACTTCCATCTGTAGATTTCTAGTGTGTAGTGTAGTGCCTGGCTTATAATTGGGAATCAGTATATGGTTGCTGAAGTAATTAATTTATAAGGTAACAGAAGGAAGCTATGTGATTTAGAGTCACAGTTTCAGATCTATTTAAGGATTTGTTTCATAAGATACATGTGTTATACTTGGGCCAGTCCTCTTTCTTTTGATTTCTTTATTTTAGAAAGTAACATTCATGTGTTAACTTGGCTGTTTGCGTTGGATTGCAGCCTGACCCTTTACCATGTCTAATGCCTCCAAGTGAAAAATTGTCTCTTATGAGGTCATATATGAGAATGTCCCAAGTAATCTGGAGGCTGTATTGAGGTTAGAAAGAAAGGAATTTCTGAAACCAAGTTTTTGCTTTGTCTTTCCTGTGGATTTCGCTAGCTCTCTGTGAGGCTCAGATTTCCAAGCTATTACATACTCTGAGATTTGATCTTTCTGGCTAGAAGGGAGGAACAGGGAAGGGGGACCCAGTTATCTGAAGGTCAGTTCTTTGTTTTCTAGGCTCTTGTATTGGTTTCTGATTGGTGCGAGTCATGGAAGAGTGCAGCATTTAGACAGAAATGATAAATGCCATCGCCATGTTGAATCACAGTATGAATAGTGCTACATGTTATTTTGGCTTTTAGAGATAAAAACAGCTTTCGGTTTATCCTCAACAATGTTCAAAATGTTAGCCTGGATTGTTGCTGCTATCTGGTACCTTATCTTCCTTATTCCTCAGGGGCCCCCATTATTCTGTCACCAGTTGTGTACTCAAAGACAGAAAAAAAAAAAAAGGTTCAGTCAATCCAAATAAACCCAAACAACTCAGACAAGGCACGCTGAGCACGAGTGCCTGCACTCTCCTGCCAAGTCCTGCTATTAGCACCAAGGATCGAGAGTTGTCATTAGTCACAACAATGGCAAAGATACTGAGTTAACTATGTTCCAGGCGCTGCTCTTCTCACTTAATTGTCACAATGGCTTTATGAGTTATACATGATCTTTTCTCCAATTTTATAGAAGAGGGAACTGACACACAGGAAGGTGGAGTGATGTGATCAGCTTGCCAGACTTTAAATCAGGGAGTCTAATTCTAGAGCCCTTGTTCTTAGCCATGCTGGCCTGACTAGTTCTAATATCTAGTGAAAGTCTGTCCCCATTGCATTTATTTATTTTTTTTAATGTTTTTTAATTTATTTCTGAGAGAGAGAGTGTGTGTGAGCAGGGGAGGGTCAGAGAGAGAGGGAGATACAGAATCTGAAACAGGCTCCAGGCCCTGAGCTAGCTGTCAGCACAGAGCCCGACGCAGGGCTCGAACCCATGAACTGTGAGATCATGACCCGAGCCGAAGCCGGATGCTTAACCTACTGGGCCACCCAGGTGCCCCTGTCCCCGTCGCATTTAGACCAAGACCTTCCATATTATCTTTCTCTCATTCTGTGGAAGATGTGGTGTGGAGGAAGGGGGCGGTGGCTCTGTTCAGAGGCGTAAAATTTCTTTGTAGACTTACCACACAGGGCTTTTGGTTTTTGTTGTTCATTTTGTTTTGTTTTTAAAGATAAGTCTGTTTCAGGATTTAGATTGGGTGAATTCTAAACCACATTTCTTTCAAAGCCAAGGTGATATTTCATCAAACACTAGGATCACAGAAATCTTTTCAGCTGTTTCACTCCCCTTCATGTGTTGGGCTTGAGATGAACCCTTTGGGCTGCTGTTGTGGCATTATAACTATAAATCCTGAAAGGGATCTGAGTTCAGCTATGCTGAGTGTGAATACTTAGCATTCCTGCACATAGTTGAAAAGAAAGGAACTTGTTTTTTGTAAGCACCATCGAATTTAGTTCGGTAGATTTGCATGTGACACCCTCTTCCCCCACTCTCCCAGTGAGGGGCCTTGCACAAGTTACTTGATAACTTTGGTTTTATTTTCCCCGTTAGTAAAATAGTGCAGTAATAACTACCTCTCAAGATCGTTGTAAGAGTGTAACACAATAATTTTGCAGAGTGTCAGGCACAATGCTATCTTTTAATAAGTATAAGGATCTTAGGGCCTTTCCTCTTTACCAGTGATTTTCACCTTTCTAAAGGAGGTATGTTGTGAGCTCCAGTAATAATTTTACTATTACCCATGAGCTATCGCTCAGATTTCTTCAGTATTTTTTGTTGTTATCGTGTTTGAGACACAGAGCATTTTTCCGTGATTACATTTGTCCCTTTCATGTAGAAAATGCCTTGTGCTTTATGCATACATGTCTTAGGCCACATCCGTTCAGTTATGTATTGAACAACAATAGCAACAAAAATTACTGAGCCACTGCAGTAAGGCCTGTTCTGCCCTCAGTCTGCTCATAGTCTAGTAGAGACAGATAGCTGGGCACACAAAGAAATTACAGATACACTGATAGAATCTGGACAGTGTCAGGAAGTGGGGTAGAAGAGGCTTTGTTGTTTCTCTCTGGGCAGAGTTCCTGGAGGGATGGGGAAAGGTATGATCAGAGAAGGCTTCTGATGAGAGAGTTGAGTCTTCAGAATGTAGCCCATTGGGGTGCCTGGTGGATCAGTTGATTAAGCGTTCGACTTCAGCTCAGGTCATGATCTGCCCATTCGTGGGTTCGAGCCTCACATCAGGCTCTGTGCTCAGAGCCTGGATCCTGCTTCAGATTCTGTGTCTCCCTCTCTCTCTGTCCCTCCCCCTCTTGCATTCTGTGTGTGTCTGTCTCCCACTCTCAAATGCAATTTTTTAAAAAAATGTGAAAAGTAGCCCATGTTCCCCAGGTAGATTGTCGGGGGATGGAGCATATTGTAGAAACAATGTTCTAAACCAGAGGAACAGCATGAGCAACTGATCAGTGGTATGGATGAGCAAGACACATTCAGGAATAAGTGGAAAGACTGTACACTTGCGCCAAGCACTTCAATAGGTCCTCTATTTCATAGGTCTTATTTATTGAGTGCTGGTATGTTCCACATGCATCTCACCTCATTCCCACAGCAGTTTTATAAGGTAAGTGTTGTTATTCCAGAATCTTCAGATACTGACATTGAAGTTCTAGAGATGAAGGCATTTGCCCAAAGGCATATAAGTGAGAGTCAAGCCTTTTAGTCTGAGGACAACGATAACTACAATAATAAGAACAGAAAGCCATTCATAGAGTCCTGGGCATGCTTCGACCTGGACTGCTATTTAAATAATTAAAAGTTGAATGAAAAGCATAAAGAAACATGATTAGGATCACATGACAAATGTGTCCATATCTTTAAGCACAACACTATAATGCCAACCCCATAGGTTATATTCTATATAACATGAATGAGTATTAGTCATAAGAATAGAATTCAGTGTTTTCTTGTGTATAGACTGGTGTTTAGTCCTCTGCAGAGAAAATGTCTTCGATATGGTTCCTGCCTTTCCAGGAGTTGACAGTTACAGGTCCAGGTTTTGCATATGTGAGGCTGGCGATTTCCAGAGAGCTTCCTCCCCAGAGATCTTATCAACTTCTTATTAGAACAGCTAAGGTTGGTAGAACTCATTTGATGGAATTTGTCAGTCTGTTCATGCCTCTCACTGGCCAACTCCGTAATCCAAAGATGATACAGTCTTAGGTAATGTTTAACACCCTTCTCATCCTTTTTCTCTTCAGAGAAGGTGTCTGAGGCTGTTATTTCAAGAGAATCTTTTTCAAGATGCCAACAAATCTGTAGCAGATCATTTTGTTTCCAAACATGGAGAAAAAAACTGCAGACTGGGAGGCTGAAAACCCTAGTTTGAGCCCCAGCTCTGCCTCTAAGTAGCTAAATACACTTGACTAAGGGACTTTGCATCTCTGAAATTCACTTTCTCCGACTCTGATCTGGAAGGAAAAGAACACATATCGCAGGATTTTCTAAAAGCTAAATGAAGGGTGCAGTGTTTGAGGGTGCTTTGCAAGTTATAAAGTACTTTGTATAGCTGTCAAGTATGAGATAACTCCAACACAAATGCTAGAACTTGAGATGATTTTCTTCCATATAATCCTTCAAAGTGTTCAAAGCAGTGTGGCTTGATAAATTACAGACTAACTTACTCTTGATTGTAACATTTGCAGTTGCTTTTTTCTTTTACATTAATATGGTAGCTTTTTAAAAATGGTTGGAAGGAATGATGGATGGTTGGTAGATAGGGGATAGGGAGGGAGATAGCACATGGGCTAAACAGAAGAGTTGTACAGGAGGTTTTAATTTTTTTTCTTCCCAATTTTGTTTTAAAACTTATTCCTTGATAGGTACTGTGGTCTGTGTATGTGGAGGAGTAGGAATCATTAAATAAGAAGACTTATGTTGATTGATTGACTCAGCAAGCTTGTTTTCCTGATTTTTTTTTTCCATTCAACAAAAATTTATTGAGCAACTACCTTCCGCTGAGCATTGTGCAACTTTCAGGGAAAATACGATTGAATGTCTCACTTTGTATGTGTGTGTGCTTATTTCTTCAGCTGCTCATTTTGCCCTCTAAACTTTCTGCTTTAAAGAAACTGACACTTGACTGTCATATGTGTGAAGGGCCCCAGCATTGTTGGGGGCTGTGCTTGTCAAAATGTTGTCTCGTGAATTGTTTCCTGATGTACGTGTGCAGCCTGTGAGTCCTCTCTGGACTGTGAAAGGTATTTATTCAGAAAGGAGAAAGCTCCTCCTGCCCTTTGTTGCTTTCTCTGCTTTGGGCCTCTTTTCCCATGGAAGGCTCCTTCAGTCTCTATGTGGCCAAAAGGAGAATGAGATATGTCAGCTCTCAGATTCATGTGGCCTCACAGCGGGCATCAGCTACACACTGCTATTGAATGAGGTGGACATGAGGCAGGGTTAGAGGGCCTCTCCTGAGAGAAATTGGACATGACCTGCCTCTTGCCCGTGTTAGACATGCCTGGCTTGAGGTTATTGACATCTCAGAGCTTGAGAATGTAGGATTTGGGGAGACATTTTTCTGCCTTCCTGTGCCAGGAAAGGAGAGATTTGACTTGGTTGTTGGAAGAAGCACCATGTGTATTGTGTACTGGGAAGAGCTGAGAAGGAGCTCCATTTATGATCCCTGTCTTCCGTTGTGAATGTGAGAGAACAATTCCAACTATGATATAGTATGTAGTATGGCCGAAACTCAGATTTTCTAACTCTAAACCCATGGCTCTTACCAATGTTCCATGGTGTGCCAACACTTAGAAATCTATTTCCTTTGTATGAGACAGTATAACATCAAAAATAGAAGGAGTATAGAAAAAACATGGGCTTTGGAATCAGGCAGAACAAGGTCAAATCCTGACACTCCTTCTTCTCTTTCACCTTGGACATGTTACTTGAATGCTATGAGCCTTTCCTTCTACATATGTTGAAGGGGGGGAAGAAATATATAATGCTTTATGGATGTTGTAGCAACTACAGGCGACAACATTTAAAGAGCTTAGCACAGTACTCAGCCTATCTTAGATGTCTTAACATGTTTTGCTAGAAAGAAAAAGAAGGCCACTATCTCTTGCGAAATAATTCAGATGATGTTGATGCTGATGATGGTGCCAGTGCTGAGGTCATTGTGGTAGTGGTGATGGAGACATAGCTACCATTAACCAAACTTTTATTTTTAAACATCTCCTCAGTCTCAGAGCAACCATATGACATGGCTGTTTTCTTCATTTTATAGCAGGTCTTCCTGTCTCCAGATTCCACTCTTCTCCTATTGGAATCTAGTGCTCAGATTCCAAGCCTAGAATATCAACAATGAACCTACTGGAGAAGAAACAAGGAAATATCCGTCACAGGCTTCTTTTTTCCCCATTTTCCTATTTAAACTGCTGCGAGATTTACTTTGCCTTTGCATTACGTATGTGGAGCCAGTAAATATAGGTCATCATCAGAAATTCCTTAAACTTATTTATAACACTATGGACCCGCAGTGGCAAACCTCTCTTCTGTCAGGGATCTTAGCATCAGTATCTGTAAGACTCCAGTATTTTGAGATATACAGTTAAGTAAATATCAGCCACCTAATTATTGGGTTTTTACCTTGGAGAAAAAAGCTAAGAACCAGCAGTTTGATATCAGACTACCTGGATATGAATCCTAGCCCTGCTTCTTGTGAGCTGTGTGGAGTTGGTTAAGTTACTCCTCTTTGGGGACATCCACATGGCCAACAGACACATGAAACGATGCTCAGCATCGCTCCTCATCAGGGAAATACAAATCAAAACCACACTGAGATACCACCTCACGCCAGTCAGAGTGGCTAAAATGAGCACATCAGAGAACTCGAGATGCTGGCGAGGATGTGGAGAAACGGGCACCCTCCTACACTGTTGGTGGGAATGTAAACTGGTACAGCCCCTCTGGAAAACATTGTGGAGGTTCCTCAGGAAACTAACACTAGAACTCCCCTATGACCCAGCAATAGCACTGCTAGGCATTTACCCAAGGGATACAGAAATGCTGAGGCATAGGAGCACATGTACCCCAATGTTCATAGCAGCACTCTCCACAATAGCTAAAACATGGAAAGAGCCTAAGTGCCCATCAACGGACGAATGGATCAAGAAGATGTGGTTTATCTATACCATGGAACACTACATGGCAATGAGAAACAATGAAATCTGGCCATGTGTAGCAACATGGATGGACCTTGAGGGTGTTCTGCTGAGCGAAATAAGTCAGGCAGAGAAGGACAAATA